>NW_005187405.1:3021399-3050142 GCF_000239375.1 Pundamilia nyererei
ACAACGTTGCTTCATCTCGTGGAGGTTTGTGAGCATTCACTTATGCACAGCTCTCTTAAGGTCCCACCACAGACTTTCAGTCGGGTTAAAGTCTGGACTTTGACTCGGCCACTGTTGTAGGTTTCCTTGGGATCATTGTCCCACTGCATGACTCACTGTCAGCCAACCTTTATCTGTGTGGCAGATGGCTTCACATCTGACTCTATAATACTTTGGTATACAGTTTTCTAATGTGCCAACTGAGGTCTGCAGTCTGAGATGTAGCTCTTGAGTGTTTCTGCAGTTTCTCTGAGCAGTACACGCGCTGACCTTGGGGTGAATAATCATCCTCAGTGTAGAATGAACTTCAGTGACTCACTTCTCAGACTGATGGGCAGCAAAAATTGTTCCTTTAACGTCACTGCTGATGTCCTTCCTTCTTCGTGCTGTGTTAAAACGCACCTGAATGCTCCAGATCACGAAGCTACCAAAACCTCTGCTTTCATAGAAGTGCTCACAGCTGCTGCTCATGTGCATTTTCTTTGACTGCAGACTTACCAGGAGTGTATGAAGCTGGGCTGCGTGATTGGTAAACAGCCTGGGTGACTGCTGGCACAGCTGGCAAACCTGAGAAATCTGAACACAAACCATTGCAATCTTAAGCTACAACTGCAAACTGCTGAGAATCTCCAAAGTACGTTAATGTCACAGAATCTATGCCTTTATCCAGAATCATTCATCTGACAACGTAAGGATAAAATCTCTGCAGCTGGTGACTCACTTCTTGTAAAGCTGTGGCCTTGTGTCCAGTGACCAGCCGGCACATGATGATATGCTCCAGCAGGATGACTTGAAACGTGGACAGGATGGGACTGCTGTCCAGCACTTTGAGCACACAAATCGGAGGTGATTGATTAACACCATCATCAAGTAGGAAATAATAAGCGAGTGTACACCATCAAACTTACTCTTCAGCTTCTCCAGCTGCATGAGCGCCTTGTCTGTGTACTTCTGTGCTTTCTCCAAGTATCCCGCCTGCATGGAGTGCATCACAGTCACCTTTTCAGACAAAAACAAACAAGCGATGTTACACAAAACGTTATCTGCTTTTGCACTATACTTTCAGAGTCTTTCGCAAGCTGTGTGTCAGTAACAGCGACTCACCAGATACACAAGCACACACATGTGCTCCTTGGGCAGCCAGTGGAAAAGGGCTGCTGGATTAGTGGGAAGGATCTCATCGTCGTGGAGAGTGGAGATGGTCTGGATGCACTGCTGCAGCTGCTTCAGACAGGGCTTCACGCTCTTTACCTGAATCCGACACGTGCACAGACACTTTGAAGGTTACAGTCGGTCATTTAAAAGAAAAAATAAAATTGAATACTCTTTTTATACAGTGATTAGTGTGTAAATATGCCTTCCAACAAATGTATGCATTCTAATAACTTGAGAATTAATCCATTAAAAATAAGTAGGAGCAGGCACCAGTGAGTAGAAGCTGACATGTTACCCTTTAATCTTAAATACAGTGGACCTTTCACTAAATCCAGTTTTATGTATGTGGCTAGAGACCAGCCGCATAAGTAGGACACCAAAGGTCAGGGAGAAGAGAAGTCGTAGCCGTTCCTGTGACGTGGAAGCAAATCGTGCCTGCACTTCCAGATATGAAGAATCATAAATGTGTTTTCTCGTCAGAGAAGGGGCCCCGTCACCGAGGAAGTGAAAGCGTGAAGGAAAGAGATAACCCACCGACATCTAGATAAAACCTCCTCAACACCTGAAGCCTCATCTATGAACTGAAGTCAGGGCTCTAACACACAAAAAACGCACACAAGCATCTTATCTCCAGGTAGCTGACAATAAGACGGCTAAACAACATCAGCAGCTGGTTATAAGCTAACATTATTGCCAGGCTCGAGTGTCCTGAAAATTCCACTTTTGCTGCGATAAACTGATTACACTCTCTCACCACATGAGGGTTTATTCACCAAACATCAGAGCCCAGCAATGTTAGACCCACTTTAAAGAAAGTTTCACCAATGCTGGCTAACAACAGCAAATAGAGCAGCGTTTACTGGCAGAAAAGTTCAGCATATCCTCAACAACTCATCACAGTAATGCTGTTATCGAACAGAACTGAGCTTCACTGACTCAACAGCCAATATCCTTTTACAAAGCTTCACAGCCTCCAATACACTAAATAGATGTGGACACATATTGATATCTGAGGTAAACAGCGGACAGACAGCCTACACTGATTACAGATGAGCAGAGGTGAGAGTTGTTTGCCCTACAGAGGCCACCGTCGCTGGAATTATGCATTTGAATTGGGATGGATAAGAAGACAGAACTTAGTTATCCACAATCTGCAATCTACTGACATCTAGTGGTGAGATTTTACACACTGCAGCTTTAACTTTGCTCTGAGCATCATTTTAGCATAATGTAAAAGCATACAGATTTATATTTGATATCTGGCACAAGTTATGGGGTTAAAAAAAAAAACTTGATTTAAAATAGATGTTTCTTACATTTTTGTGAAACTTCAACAATAACGTATCTATTTAGAGCCGGTAATGAACCACGGGAATACCTGTCCAGCATCCAAGTAGTGTGTAACCTGCAATACCAGGAAGAAAACTCTCAGCGACTCCTTCTGAAAGGGGTTTCCCTGCCAGTTCTCCACAATGGTCCCACATAGTGTCAGCAGCGGGTGGACCTCGCTCAGCTTCCTCTCCATCAGCAGTAGCTACAGAGCCACAAACACACATTAAGAAGCTGCATAATCAGAAAACAACACAAGTTAACACATCGAGCGCTTTTAGTTAGAGGAGAATGATTTAAGCTTACCATTCCTTTGCTTAACAAGAAGAGGGCTCTGTGGGAAAATGAAAGAACAAACTTAACGTGAGTAAATGCATGACCACGAATGAATCACTTATCTCACTCGGAAAACAGAAATCTGACCCGTTTACCTCGTGTATTCTGATCCCATGACTCTTGCGTACTCTGCTCCAACTCCTAATAAGTCACAGGCGGACACCAAATCTTTCTCCAGTGCGTGCAGTTGCTGAAGGAGACAGAACAACATTGCGCTCATACATCAGCCGCGCTTCAAATTAACATAACGGGCACGAGTAGGTTTGTAATGTTGAGATGTTTCTTACTGCCAGCTGAAAAAGCAGCCTGCAGTGCCAGTAGGGAGTTTGCTGGGAGATCTGGATGGCCTTCCGCAGCACCGGCTTTGCAGAGTCCACCAAGTTCTTGGAGAAAGAAGCAAATAAGTAATTGAAAGAATCTGAATTAATTTTCTCTTGACTTTAAGTTACAATCTAATTGGAATCAGAATCAGCTTTATTGATCAACTATGTGTACACGCACAAAGAATTAAGCTCCAGTTACTTCTTTGCTCTCAGTGTACAGAATAGAGTAGACAAGAGAGGATGCTAACATGACATCAATATGGCACATAGACAGTTATATATACACAAACACACATGCATGAGAGCATGCATTTTATTCATTCAGATTATTGGCCAGAGGTTTTTCAGGTTGTTATCTCTGAGTTCTGAACACAAGGCTTGCACGTGACTCAGGTGTGCTCAGCGGTACAGCAGTGAGTATGCCGTCACTGCGAGCAAAACCCAATAAAATAAACAAATGCACCTCTGCAAAAGTTTGTCCAAGCATTGTTTTTTTTTTTTACAAACAGGGAAGATGATGATAACATGGATGTACATACCTGTTGACAGTAAAACTCGGAGAGAATACTCGCTGCCTCAAACTTGACATCTTCAAACTGAGAGATCTGATAGGTGTTGTTAAAGATGCAACCTACAATGTGAAAACTCACCTGGTTTTAAGGAGATGCTTAAGTGGCACAACTTAAAAAAACAAAAACGGGTTGCATGGGTTTTAATACTGCACATGAAAAAGGATACCTGCTGTGATATGAACCACTAAGGAAGAAAAAAAAGGAAACAGATCATCAGTGAGAGCACGGTGGACCCTGGGTGGTGCAGTGATCATAAAACGGTGGTGGAGGTGTTTCTAGTACTGATCATCAGTGCTGCTCACCGCTTTCTCCAGGTGACTCTGGGCCAGCTCGCTGTTCTTTGTGTGGCGGTACAGCACCGAGCCCAGCTGGAGGTGAGTCCGGGCCTCGACCCTCGGGGGCGGCTTGAACTGAAACACTGCTTGCAGACAGTGGACGCAGAGTCGGATCTTTGGAGGACTCGACGTGCGGAAATGTTCCGCAAAGCCCAGCAGAGCCAGATACCAAGGCTCCGGGGCCTCTGTGCTCGCTGCCATCCCAAGTCGTCCGGGGATAAAAACAACAATTTACCGTTGGGACAACGTCCCCAGCTTCAGCTTGCCCCAGCTGCGCGTTCCACCTCTGTCATTTGCATGAATCGGAGTAATAGCGCCAGGGAGCTAGTCCGAAGAAAAATGACTTCCGGTTATAGCTTTTCAAATATGGACACACCAAACAAGAACATATTTAGTATGTTGTAAACCTATCTGTTAAACTTGCCTGACGTGGATACAATATTCAAACAGAAAGAACAATTTTCCATCATTTAGTTTTTTGACAAGTTACTTTTATAAATAATTGAAATCCCCTCCTTTATTTTGAAAGGGTATTCGTCAAAGTAAAAATATCATTTCAAATCCTTTTTATCATCCACTAAAAAATACATGTTACGTTAAATAATCACATATAAATAATATGAATAATTTACTGCCATCTTCTCAAGATATAATGTAGTAATTGTAAAATTTGTGAGAGGAACCTATGCTTTTCAGACTATGTTCGAGAAGAGCAAAAATTTGTGTGGGACATTTGGAGAAATTTGCTATTCACGTACATTTTTCCGCACAATTTCTCTTCTCTGTGAATAGTACCAAACAGTCGACAGCGAAAACTGCGTTACTGTGATCGCTTCATTCATAATACCGGAGAAAGCATCCTCTTTCAGGGCGGAGGTAATATCCAAAGCATTTGACTGAATTACTTTTAATCGGCTCATATAAAATAACAATGAAAACAACGAGAAATACCACAGTAAGGGTCTTATTTAACGATTGCCCTGGAAACTTCACCGGCTACAGTAACAGGGAATGGAGCTCATGTGCTTTAGCCAACAGTAGCTGTCGGTATTAGCTACCTTAGTGGAGACTGAATCCGCCCAACACTGCTGAGGTTTCACTTCGTTGTTGCATTTAATTTCAGAGTTGAAGATAACGAGGCAAAATGGCCAAACGAAGAATCACACAGGAGACCTTTGATGCTGCTGTCAGGGAAAACATGGAGGAGTTTGAGATGGACCCAGACGAGGCTTTGAGGGAGGCTGTGGAGCAGTTTGAGTCTCAAGGTAAATGTCACAGTTGGTTAATGTACACTGACTGTTACACACTTTGTCTGGGTGTCACCGTGTCGGTTAAGATTGATATAAACTTCAGGCCGAATGACAAGGTAAGAGTTGCATGTCTATTGAAATTAAGTCACTGATGGTCAAGCTGCAGAAGACTGGAGCCATGAGCATGTGCAGTGCTCAGGAGGAAGACCACAGAGAAGGTTGTAGTGTAGATGAATGTAGTGAACGAGGATACACAGAAGGTTGGCGTGACGGAGAAGGATGCCAGTGATAGGGTGAGATGGAGGCAGACAATGCCCTGTGGCAACGGCTAAAGAGAGCAGCCAAAAGAAGAAGAGGAGGAAGAAGAAGATGTAAAGTGCTCATGAAACATGTGTCCTTTATTTTTTTGGTTCTATCACATTTTATTTTGTTTTATGTTAAAATTTCTTTACTTTAAAGTTTTGCCTTATATTCTAACATCTGTAACATGTCATGTTATCTGTATGCATGCAGATGTTAGCCGAGATCAGGAATGTCAAACTCATTGTACATTGCAGGCCGCATACAGCCCACTTTGATCTTAAGTGTGCTGGACCATTGATACAGCTTTTTCTATTATTTTCACTACACATTTGATTCTGGGCCCTGGACTTAATGTTTGACAACTCTAGCCTTGATCCTTCATTTAATGGGAAGGTGAACTTACTATGCTGATAGACAGATTCCCTGTTTACTGCACTGTGCACTGCGAATCTTTAGTCTGTTTGCAAAAATCCAAAGTAAAAAATGTTGCAGTTTTTCCACATCAGCAGCATTAGAAACGGTCCAGATCATAAAACTCTGATTTTTGATCGGCCAAATCGAGATTAATCTCTGTTTTTGATTTGTGTAACCATTCTTTTACCTCTTTCACTGTGGTTTTATGATTAGTTCAGTTTGTCTGTTTGGTCACTGTATTACTCAAAACTTATGAAAGGATTGGCATGAAACTTTTTAGGAGAGGTGGAGCTTGGCCTAAAATTAAAGTGATTAAATTTTGGATTTGATTTGCATTGTGAGAGCAAAACTGAACATTTTGCAACATGTCTGTACAAGTACACTGTTACATCCCCACAAATAAGGTCTAGGGGTAGGTGTGGGGGAGCAGTAACAAATAGAACTGAAAGGCAGAAAAGGAAGCCAGTTCATGCATGGTGTGTAGGGGCTTTTCAGCAAAGGTATGCAGTCTTAAACTGGTCTTGCTTTATTTGTGTGCTTGTAAAAAAGAAGCAACATCCCTTTGTCTTTTTCCTTTTCAGTCTGTTCAAGTTTCATTCTCATGAATATGTCTTTGTAGCTGGTTCTCCTCAGTAACAGAGAGGGAAGACTGTACACAGACACACAGAGCACACACACAGACTTCTTTATTATCAAGCACAAAAGAAAAACGTTTGCTCAACCAGCTGCCCAGATTCAGAGCATTATTGTTTCTGTGCTTTGCTCTGTTCTCTCGTCCTCTGGCACCCCTGCACTTACCATGTAGGGAAAGAGAGTATTTAGCAAATGCAAGTGTGCCATGCATTCAACCATCCCATCCCTTTCCCTCTTACAGCCAAGCTACAAACTATATCCCACTGCCACAATCCTCAATAAAGTAGCAAACTCTTCATAACTGGATCAGTTGGCTTCTTTTCTCTTCAGACTTTAATCAGCTATAATTTACTTTTACTGCTGCTGTCCCTCCTGTCCCCACAGTGACCCTCTCCATTTGCTTCTGCCATCTATCTGTCCGTTGCTCCATCCATCTATCTGTCCCCCTGGGCTGGAACCTATCCCAGCTTACCATAGTGCGGGAGGCAGGGTACACGCTGGACAGGTCGCCAGTCTGTTTCAGGACTAACACAGAGAGAGAGACAACTATTCATCCTCACATTAACACATATGACACATTTAGAATCACCAATTAATCCAACCCCACTAACTCCACGCCTTTGGACTGTGGGAGGAAGTTGGAGCACACACAGAGTTTAACTTTCCTTATTTTTTTAAAGATAATGACAGATTAACTTTATGAATTCACTTATTTCTCAATCAAATGTGCACAAAGCACTGATACAAACTTCTTTTCTTTTTCTTTTTTTTTTACAAACAAATCTTCATATATAGATCCTGTGGCTGAGGTTTGCTGCTTCTAACAGAAGCTACAGTAAAGACATTTTGGGAATGTTGGGAAAGCAATAAGTACTAAAAAGTAATTTATTCCTTGTCCTTACTTTAATCAGCTTGAAGCCTCTGTCTTGAATAACAATTAACACATAAGGTTAGTCCACTTCTCGCCCAGCGAGACCTGTGAAAGGCTCCAGGCCCGTCAAATATGAAGAAGAGAGTGCACTGACACTCTGATAATTACAATAGCTTTTTTTTGTTGTTACTGCCACTTCTGAGATGTTAAAATGGTCAATAAAGAAGTTATGTTGCCCTTTGGAGCTTTTTTTTGTGAACTTCATGTTGTGCTGTGAGTCAGCATTAAATCTAATCGTATGTGTTAATGCAGGTGTGGACCTCAGTTGCATAGTGAAAGCTGTCCCAACATTATCATCGGCTGACAGTCAAGAAGAGCAGACACACAAGGTCCTACAGGTGAGTCTTGATCTGTTTTCCTGAAAAGAGAATGCTTATTCCAAAGTTTTATCTATATTAAAAATGTTTTTTTTAATCATTTCAGGCTTTGGAGTCCCTCCGAATTGGAAGAAACTCTGCTGGTGTGACAGCTGACCTAAAAAGCTTCACTGAGCAGTGCTCACTGGGATTCGCCCAGCGGTACCTCGCTGCCCAGAAAGACGCCTACCCCGTCATCCTGTCCTACTGCAAAAAGAGCACGGAGGAGCAGGGAGCAGCATTAGCTGCGCTGTCTGCTCTGGCCGCGCTGACGGATGGACAGCCAGACTTGCTGGATGCAGAGGGCCGGCAGTTCCTATTGGATGTCCTTAAGAAGTACCAGGCAGAGTCTTCTGTTACACGGGTCGCCATCAGTGCCGTGCGGCACTGCTGTTTAAAGCACGAACAGAACAGGCAGGATTTTGTTAAAGGTGGCGTCCTGCCGCTGCTCACTGTTGCCATCACACAGCACGGTGAATGTGTGGAGATGGTTAAGGAGGCCTGCGCAACTCTCCGAGTCATGACCTTTGATGATGACGTGCGGGTTACGTTTGGGCACGCTCATGAACACGCTAAGAGTATTGTTCTTGAACACAGCGGACTGAAGGTGTTGATTGAGGCTGCCAAAGGTAAGGCCAGCTGATCATATCAATATAGATTTAGCTTCTGCGCTTTCTAGTCGCTTTGTATTTGCTGGTACACTTAAATAATTTTGATTTCTTGGATATCTTCCATGCAGATCACCTTGGCAACACTTCTGTTTTGAGTGAGCTGTGTGCGACTTTATCTCGTCTGGCTGTACGGAATGAGTTCTGTCAAGACATCTGTGATATGGGTGGATTAAAACTCATGATGACTTTGCTCGCAGACAGCTATGAGTCAGCGGTAACGTACAAGAAGCAAAGATCGTGATGAGGATCGAGTCCAGGTTTGTTTTTTTTTCGCTGAAGTGTTTGTCTTCCTGCAGGAGCTGGTTCGGCAGGTCCTTAGCGCGATCCGAGCCATAGCAGGAAATGATGACGTGAAAGACGCTGTTGTTAATGCCGGTGGAGTTCAGCTCATTGTCATCGCCATGAACAGGCACATGAGCAACTCTGCTGTGAGTGTCACTGTTGTACCTACATGTTAAATCATGCTAAATTGGTCTCTGTGCATTGAAACAAACAAACACACAAATGAGGGATACACTGACTGAAAGAATCCTCTAAGATTGTGCTCACTTTCTGCCATAGGTGTGCGAGCAGGCTTGTGCATGCCTCTCTGTCCTTGCTCTACGTAAACCCAACAACTGCACGGCCATCATGGAGAATGGAGGTGCCTTGGCTGCCCTGCAGGCTATGAAGACTCATACCGATGTGGTGAACGTGCAGGTAAGATCATGTCGTCAGTGAACAATATGCTCCCTGGGATCTGGAGTCTTTGTGACTGTGATTCACGTTTGGTGTTCTGCTCTTTACAGAAACAAGGGTGTATGGTGCTCAGAAATCTGGTCGCACGAATGAGTAACTTCAGCCAGCCAATCTTGGAGATGGGAGCAGAAGCGCTGATAGCCCAGGCGCTGCAGAACCATCAAGACTGCGGTGATGTAGGCAAAGCGGCCCTGAGAGATCTGGGATGTCAGGTGGAGCTTCGGGAGCTGTGGACCGGCAAACATGGCAGCCTTACCAACTGAAAGTGGAGCACAGCACCACTGCAGAAGGTTCGCAAGGAATGTTCAACACACCTTGCAAGGATGGGGTGGGGGTTTAATAGCAGACATTCAGTCCCGCCCACTGTGATTTCATTTCCCGGCAGAGGTTTAGGTGAGGCTTAACCATCAACTGCCATTGCATGCAGCCACATGATGAAGGAGAGACGCTGGTGATGTCAGTCTTCCTTCCATATTCGTAAGAAAAAATAAAATAGCTTGTTAGTTAGCTACTTAACCACTAAAGTACAACAATCAATAGCCATAGACAGTATAAAAGATGGCTGTCGCTACCGTGATGTCACTCAGTGATTTGTGAAGCCCTGTTTTGATGCCTCAAGCTGAGAGTTTTTGCCATCACCATCTTGATGTTTTGAAATCAGATGTGATGAGTGAGGGAGGGAACTGTGACAGCACGTGCTTACTGGCAATCAATCACAGTTGTTTAGCTAATGAGATTATCTTGAATAATCTTCGTTTCTGACACTTAAGATGACCAAAATTTACAAAATAGACTGAGTTTTTTATTCAGTATGTCCCAAAATATGTGACAGAGCCCATAAAATCATCAGTTTATGGTTTACAAAAGTCAAGATTGTTGTTCTTTTTCCCTTTTCGACTTCTATAGGACTATGGGATAGTATTTTTGTAGGCACAGATGATGCCTTATGGTGTCCATTAAAATTAATCCAGGTTTAAGATACCATGTTTGATACTTTGTTAGTAGTACTGATAGCCAGTAGCCTAGCTAGCTGAAGTAAGACAAAAAACATTTGAAAGCATATGAAGAAAAGCCTTCAGCTTTAGTTTCACATCTGGTTGAAAACATGTGGTCATTAAATGCATGAAGAGGGACAAAGAAGGGTGTGCTTTAGGGTGTGGCAGGCTTGTAAATGAGAAAGTGCCCTGACCCTTGTTATCTCGGTGAGTCCACCCCTCTCTTGTCTTGTCAGGTTTGAAAATACAAAGATAGTGAGACTCGAGGCTTCAAGATGATTTTTTTTAACCAGCAATTTAATTTGTTGTATTTCAACAAAAAGTTACAACAACCTGTGGCCCTAGGGTTTTCTTTGAGGTCTGTAAACACAGCAGATGTAAATGGGTTTAATCTTACCCACAATCTATCCCTGTTTTAGTGGTAGCCCAGCTAAAATCTGCCCACATTTCACATTTGAACCAACAACATTGGCCCTGTTCTACTTGCCACAAACACTTAAATATGTCTCCCTGAGTGCAATTTTGGCTAAAATGTAATCCTGTCATGTTTATATCTAACATATAAACATAGTAGAAGCAAATACTCTTAGTGAGGCATATTTGCACAGTACATTTGCTGAAAAGCATTTCAGACAGTGTGAATCAACACACGACCAGTCACGATGCTTTTGCAAGATTTGAAAGTGTTTTCCAGTATAAATAAGTACAAAAAGGCCTTTGTAGTGCTGTTGTATGCGTTTTTATTATTTATGTAAAACGTTTTTTTTTAAGTGTTTTTGTAAAATGTTGTATGAGTGCATTTGCTGCTATGCAACTGCTCTGTAAGTGGTGACTTATTTCCTGTGTTGGCAGGGCCAAATTGTACATGTTTTGAATGCCTTACACATGCTTTACTTTTAGTTTGTAAATTTGTCATTAAAGTTTAACACAGTATGATACCATCTTCTGTTATCTAGCTGTGTGTGATAGTAACAGACCCTGTATCTCTAGCAAGAAACTGCAGGAGGCCCACTGCCTGCTAAGTGGCTCTCCTACTCACGCCCCTCTAACTGACCTATCCAAGCGTGCCGCACCTCACTGAGACTTCATTTCCCACAATGCACCTGCGCTCGTCCTTGTCAAACCTCACTGTGGTCATTGCGAACCGCCTCGCCTGGCTGACAGGAGTAGTAACGGCAGAGCCCACAATGGAGGAAGCCTGTCACTTAGAGTCACTGCAGCTCTAGAGCATGTGAGAAACGTATTTTAAAAGGCACCTTCAACATTAGGACACATTTCCAGTCAAGACATTAGCTCATGGTTAACATTTGCAGTACGCTGTTACCGAGAAAATAGACGCGAATTAAACGGCGGGCTAACGGCTAGCTTACCTTACTTAACCTGGTATTTGGCTAACTTAGAAATAACTCCTGAAGAAACTGCTAACGGCTGGAAATAACGCGCCAGTAGAGGGGATATCAAAACGTGACAGCTCTTGATGCCGGTGTCGGCTTTATAAGGTAAGAAATGTGTTTGTGTAAGCAGTGACAGGTCGCTGGCTTCAGAGGGTGGCTGTGTTTTGTTTGCGGGCATGTGTCGACAGGTTTGGAGCAGCGGGCAGAAACAGAAAGGCGAGGCATGGTGATCGTTTAATGAATAAGTGTCCACTTCTACTGCAGTAATGTTGACTTGTAACCCTGCTTTGGTTTACAGTTTAATAAATGCCGAGGCAAATGGCAACATATGGGACACGGCGCTGTTACAAAACTGATGTATTAAGGAGGCAGGCAACATGAGCAGCTCATGATGTTGATGATCCACTTCTCTCCAGCAACACTACACTCTTACATTTGCTGATTATTCAGATAATCCGCAGATAATTGTGATGCCTTTTGAGTATTTATGCTTATGTATTTTCTGTTTCCCACAGCTAGCATGTGGTCATATTTTGCTCTCAACTTGTTCCACTTAGACTTCCAATAATTTTCATGGACTTATTCTTGATAAATACAGCACAAAATTAAACCCACGCTTTACCCATAAGTATTAAGTTGCCTTTTTTGACTCCCTTATTCTTGATAATACACTTTCTATAAAATCTCCACAGGCTGCATGTGTATAGCATGGGAATGCTGTCCTGTATTACAGAGTAATGAAGCCTAAGGCACACAAATTAGACATAGCAGGACAGAAACAAGTGAGGAATAAGGAACTGTAAGATGATATGCATGGGGAAAGAAGCTTTAGGGAGGGGTGTGAGATGGCCTGAGATTTGGGATGGTGGCTGCTGTGAAAAGGTGGGTACAAGGCCTGTTGCACTGCTGCCAGTATTTGCTGCCTCTGACCCAACTTTTGAGCCAACCCTCGGTTTACAGTTTCACTGTTGTCTCTCGCCAGCTTCTCACTGCTTCTTCTTGAACTCTGGTGTTTCTAAGGGCTGTTTTTTTAATGTTTTAACAAATATTCAGCATCCACAAATCCTGTACTGAGCTTGTATGTATATCAAAAACTAAGTGACCCATATTCTCCGTAATAATATAAATCTGAAAGGGCAGATCATCACTTAATCATACCAGTGCCAGTATTAGTTTGTTGGCAAAACTGTAAACAAGAAAAACTTTTAGGGCAAGTCAGCTGTTCATCATGCTTGAAGAATTATACAGCATAAAATGAATGTTACACAACAGATAAACATTAGTCATAGTCATAAGCAGATTTGATCTTATACTGATGAAGTATCCGTGTGTCCCATGATGACAAAAAACAAACAAAAAACACAAATAAGTAAAATTCTTCACATGAAAACCCAAAGAAAAAGAGTTGCTGATCATTTTCATTCTTTCTTCTGAATGTGTGAAACTTGTAGATCTTGTGTAGACTGGATGTGAATTACTAATTTGCATCTTGTTGTTGGTGTTTCTTCAGCTCAGGTTTAGATATTTGATAGCTTTGGACTTGATAAAGCAGAGTGGATGGGTTGAACATTACATGAATATGTGATCTATGTGGTGAAGTGATTAGTTCTTTAAAGCCATGCAAATACCTCTATTGTTAAAATCAGTGAGTTCACTCTAAATAATGTTTGTCTTCTAAAGGTCAACTTGTCTTTATCGATGAGATCTGGAGGATTGTCCTGAATGTTCAAAGTTGTGGTTACACTGCAAACTTGTTTCCAGCAAAGGGAGAGGATTCAGGAGTGCTTGTGTCACTCAGACACCTTTCACCTACAAGTCCTCTGTCCTTCAGGAGTGATCTATTGTGCCTCCACTTAGCTGCAGTTTTCATGAGGGCAGGTGGTTCAGAGTAAGTAGGCTATTCTTGAGGTAGTTATTCACATCGGTGTGTATTGTATTTCTAGTTTATTGTGTACAGATAAACATCTTGTTTCTCAACTCATGTTGTAAGCATATAAGAAAGAGGGCGGTTAAGTAGAATAGATTTGAGACCAGACTTTGATTCTGTGGTACTTGTTATGATTCATTGAGGCCATAAATAATCATGCAGTCTAATTAGAGCACTGGTTATCAAACTGTGGCGGGTGGACAATCAGGTAAAAGGACATAAGAATATTTTAGAGAAAATAAACAAAGAGTGGATGACAGTGCTGATGTCATATTCTTTTTGTTCTGATTCATTAAAAGTTGTGTAATGTGGAGTATGAACATTTTTTTCTGAGGTGAGGCATACCAGGAAAAAGGGTTTTCAAACAACTTCCTTGCTGTAACAGGAAAATCTGTTTAAAAATACATAGACTGACATGAAACTTAACTGTGTTTGTTTTTCCTCTTTTTTTCCTTCTTCCCTGTAGCTTCTAGCCTCCTGTACTCCCCACCAGCATCACCGCTGCCACCAGCGGTTCAATTCATGAGCGTGCTTGGTTCATAATCCTCGGGGATGGGGAGTGGAGTCCAGGAACAACGGGCATCACTCACACAGGGTGAAGTGCTCCCACTGGCTTCCTCCAGTCAGTCAGAGGTGAGCACATTTATACAGGATCAGGGTAATCATACAGCTCAGGTTTGTTAATAAATTTTATTTAATTGTGACTAATTGTGTTTAGAGGAAAAAAAGTCATTATTGTGTTAATGTTGACATTCCAGGGGGTTGTACAATTATTTCTGGAGTCAGCCATTTTTGTCACCCCCAACGGATTCTGGCAGATAGCTGCCCCTGAGTCCAGTTCTGCCGGAGGTTTCTTCCTGTTAAAATGAAGTTTTTCCTTCACACTGTTACCAGGTTTTTGCAGTTAGGGGGTCGTTTAATTGTTGGGGTTTTATCTGCGTTATTGTAGGGACTTTATCTTACTAACTGAACTATTAAATTGAATAGTTAGACAGTTTAGCTAGATATATTTATTTGCATGCATGCATTTCTAAAATTGTGTATGTGTGTAATGGATATATAAATATGCCTTATGTTATCATACAGTTATGTTTAAATGGGTTTTCTTACATGATTATTCATTCCCCCACAGTTGTCCCATCACTTCTGTGATTGCATCCTATCAAGTCATATGTTATTTGCAGAATATAGTGGCATTGTAACACTATTTTAGTACTGTACTGTGCACTAGAGACCCCTCATTCTGTTAGCTGAAAATGAAATTCATGAACTGAGCAGGTCTTTGGAGCTTCATGACCCCTCTGTTTCATTTAACCACATCTGCTTCTATTTAGGAGGTTTTGTTAGCTGGTTAGTTATCTGTCAACTGTTATCCTGATGTAACCCCTGCTTACTGATCAACACTATAGCAAACACAACAATTTGCAAATGTACAGTGTCTCTGTTTGAACCTAAAATGTGATTATTTGTCTTTGCAGGGGATGAAACAGACTCGGTCTGTTATCAACTCGCTCTTTTCGGGGGCTTTAGCAGGAGCTGTAGCCAAGACAGCTGTCGCCCCATTGGACAGAACTAAAATCATCTTCCAAGGCAAGCTGGCTGCTCTGCTAATTTACAACAGTGACCTGAATAAAGGACATATATGATTACATCTTGTTGGGACTAGTGTGGAAATACCTAAAAAATCATATTATTGATATTACTTAAAAAATGACTGGACTTGTGAGAAACACTGCAGATTTTTTAAAGAATCTCTATTTTTAACATCTTTGATTTTATTTTCTGTTTATGCCATTTGTATGTGTACAGCACTTTGTGAACCCTGGTTTATTTTAAAGTGCTGTACAAATAAGGATGGTATGGTTTTTATATTGTTTATGTATTTTGTTTTTCAGTGTCTTCTGCAAGATTCTCTGCCAAGGTATGTTTGAGCATGCTTCCTATTTATAAGCGTTTTTTTTGTTGTTTGTTTGTTTTTTTAGTTTTTTTTTTTAGCAGAAATAAAACTGGGTACACATATTTGTGCATCATGTTAATTTCGTGTTAATGTGAGCAAGTATATCTTTGTGCACACTGAATTAAAGGAAGCTTACAGGTTGATCTACCGCACCTACCTGATGGAGGGCTTCTTCAGTTTGTGGAGGGGAAACTCTGCCACCATGGTGCGAGTCATCCCGTACGCTGCCATCCAGTTTTGCGCACACGAGCAGTACAAGGGCCTGCTGGGAGGCTACTATGGCTTTCAGGGAAAGTACGTATCTGTGTTTTGCTTGTTTATGAAATGTTTTCTTATGTAAAGACATAAAAGGGCTGAAGTGCTGACGGGTTTTTTCCTTTTTTTGGTTGCAGTGCCCTACCTCCAGTCCCAAGGTTGCTGGCTGGGTCCATGGCTGGTATCACTGCCGCCATGATGACATATCCTCTTGATATGGTGCGTGCGAGGATGGCTGTAACGCCAAAGGAAATGTAAGCCAACTTTGAAGTTATTATAAATTGTCTTCTGGGCATAGTTGGGAGTTTGTTAATAGCATCAGCAAAACAATCCAAGGGTCATGAAACATGGTTAATGTTTAGGGTAGTTATACATACACTCACTTTGCCACTACATTAGGTACACCTTGCCCGTACTGGGCTAGACCTCCTTTTGTCTTCAGAGCTGTGTAATTGTGTTTTAAATCAATTTCTTGAGTCATTTATAGATTTTTTATGTGTCACTATGTCACTTTAGACAAATTCATCACTAAAAACCTGAAATGTTGTTCATTTGTTTTGAGAATAAACATAGTTGGTTGTGCAACCATAATGCAGACGATATTACTACAGCACATTTTCACATCTTCACTGTATAGTCAGCTGGGGTATTGTGTGATCCTATTTAGCCTCTAATGGACTTTAACTGCACACTTGTGCAGACTGAGTCAACTTCTATGATCTAAGATGTAAAGTACAATTTTTTTTTCTTTTCTTCTGAATTTCTCATCCATCTTTTACTAAAACACATTTATATTTTTAATATTTTTCTGTTTTAGGTACAGTAACATTCTGCATGTGTTTGTGCGGATCTCTCGAGAAGAGGGCATGAAAACACTGTATCGAGGCTTTACTCCCACCATACTGGGTGTTGCCCCCTATGCTGGCCTCAGCTTCTTTACCTATGAGACACTGAAGAAGTTGCATGCAGGTATTCAACAGCCACATGTTTATCTGTATTGATCTAGCCCTGTTCCTTTCCTTCTGTGCACAGCTGCTGTTCATGTACAGTACTTAAACCTCACACGTTTCTCTTCCACGCAGAGCACAGCGGCCGCCAGCAGCCCTACTCATACGAACGCCTGGCTTTTGGAGCCTGTGCAGGTCTCATCAGCCAGTCTGCGTCTTACCCTCTGGATGTAGTACGGCGGCGGATGCAGACTGCGGGTGTCACAGGTCACACGTACCGCACCATCCTGGGGACCATGAGGGAGATTGTGTCCGAGGAAGGGGTTATCCGCGGACTCTACAAAGGTCTCAGTATGAACTGGGTTAAAGGACCTATTGCAGTGGGGATTAGCTTCACCACCTTTGACCTCACTCAGATTCTCTTGAAGAAGCTTCATCAAATGGGTTATACTACTCCATAATAATGACAAAGAGAGTTGAAAATGGGGGTAGAGGGTTGAGTAGATCCCTGTAAGCCCACTCTGGTGAGACAGAAGAGGAAGCAAGAGTGAAAAATGGGTATTGCTGGTTAAAAGCAAAAAGCACAGTGGCTCAGGATGCGTGGGTAATAAAAATTTATTCTCTCGCTTTGTCTGTGTGTAACAGAGGTAAGTTGGATAGTACGCCTTGTTATCATGTACATCTAAGTGCAATATCATCAATACGTTTGTGTGTACACATGAATTGTAATGTTCCTACCCTCTCAGTACATTTGTAATCCAGAGAGTTAAAAGGTACACACACACAGCTGCCATGTGTATCATTTTAAATCTTTTACTTTCCAGTGCAATGCTGGTTTCCACTCATTTCCCATGAGTTTTAAAAAATGCGTTCATTTAATAAGAGTAAGATATGCCCTTGTTGAGATTTGTTTGAAGGAAATTTATTTTAAGAAAATATACCAAAGGTTATGACGTTAGTTAATGCAAATTATATGCCATAAATGGTGTTGTAGTATGTTTAAGTGTGATAGCAGCTTTGTAACTGCTATCAAATGGTTTGATTTAGTTTGAGCTGAAATATTAAAAGCTCACAGTCTAGTGTTTTTTCAGTGGCACTCCTGAAGATTGAATTCACAGTTTTATTAGTTGTTTAGTTGTGTTTTATGGTGGTGCCAACAAAAAAGAATTACCAGTGCCCATAGTGTTTTTTAGAAAGTTTTCGTCACATAGCGATTGTTTTTCACTTTAATCATGTCATAGGCTTTAGATTCATATCTGAAGTATAAATACAGATACTACAGTTACTCCAGCTAAACTATTGGGGCCTTTTCACTGCTGGAACCACTTCCCCTAAGAACTAGGAACATTTGGGAGGCTGTTTTGGATGTTTTTTTTTCTTTCTAATAAGCTCTGAAACATTAATGGAAAAGAGAGTATTGTAGAAACACAGACAAGTAACAATATGAAGGAACCTTGTAGTTCTTTGGGAAAAAGTTCCTGGGACTACAGCGTCTCAGTTTTAGTGGAAATATGCTTATTGGTTCTCAGCCCTAAGTAACGCACATCAAGTAGTTAGGTCATCCCCCAAATGTGAGATGTTACACACTGATATTTAGAAAGAACAGCTAAACATGTACACAGCCCTCTTTGTGACGTTTACAGTGTCTCATTGTTGCTGACACAGTCTGAGAGGTGTTGCTTTTACATATGTCATTTATCTGTGGTGGTGTTTTTAAAAAGTACAGTATATCAAGAGGCATTTTTATATCTTCACCCTCATATGTGTCGCTGATGTTGGACACACACGAAGTACACACATTACACAAATGTGTCTTCCATTTGCTGCCAGCGTGACAGCTGTGCAGTCTGTCTCTTCGCTGCCATTCCCGGCTGTTTTGTTTTTAAAAACGTGACTTGACACTAGACTGTGACATGTCACTGGAATGACTTTAAATCTCCTGGTTAGGGAGGAGGACTCAGTGTAGAGCTTTTAGCAGTATTTGCTAACTTGACTGGAAATATGCAAACACATAGTGAAGAGATCATTTGAGTTCTGTTACAAAGATAATTTAGTTCTCAGTATTGTACTTTACCTCAGCACACAATCACGTGTTTTTCTAATCGTCACATATCAATTAGAAGTGTTAATGTAGAGTTGTGGCAGCAGATGGGACTTGGAGTTTGTTTGAATGATGCAGATGAACATTTTGACAGTACTGATGCAGGCTCATAGAAACTGAGCAGTGTCAATAGTTTCTATACTTGGACCTTACATACCAAGGCAGAACAGCTGAGCTGGGTGAGCAGACGAGTAGAGCCAAGCGGAGCAGAGGGCATGAGGTGTCATCTGTAACAGGAATAAGAAGCAAGGCTTGTGACTGAAACTCAGCAGTGAATTTGAAAGATTTATATTTTTAAATATGTACAATTGTTTAATTGATGGGCAGCACGGTGGTTAGCACTGTTGCCGCACAGCAAGAAGGTCCTGAGTTCAATTCCAACATCAGGCCGGGGTCTTTCTGTGTGGAGTTTGCATGTTCTCCTCGTGTTTGCGTGGGTTCCCTCCGGGTTCCAGCTTCCTCCCACCGTCCAAAGACATGCAGCTTGTGGGGATAGGTTAATTGGATAATCCAAATTACCACTAGGTGTGAATGTGCGAGTGAATGTGAGTGCGAATGATTGTCTGTCCCTGTGTGTTGGCCCTGCGACAGACTGGCGACCTGTCCAGGGTGTACCCCGCCTTGCGCCCTATGACAGCTGGGATAGGCTCCAGCGCCCCCCGCGACCCTGAAAAGGATAAGCGGAAGCGAATGGATGGATGGATGTTTAATTGATGATTAAAAAATGGGAAGATTAATCACCAAAACGAGAAAACCTAATCTGACTGATGACAGTGCCCAAAGTAATATTCTGATCTTAGACCAGCAGATAACCTCACCAAATAATAATTAACAACATGAGAAATACTAATAGTTTAGAAAATAGCTTTTGAGATTTGGAAAATGTTTCAGTTTATTAAAATGCAATCACTTAATTTTTTTTTAAATCTACTTGTTGGTTTATCCAGGGACAGATTCACTGCTAAAGCATAATGATAATTGTTCCATTGTTAGTGCCTACAAGACATCAGCGTACTCAACGTGATATAGGTATTATTCTTTTTGGATAGTTTTAAACATGTTTTTCCAAAATAAAAGTAAAAGTAATGAGCACAGCTGGGATTGAAACCACAAACTTCTTTTTAAATAAATAAACACGTCAGAGGTGAAGTCTAAGTAAAGTAAGATCCACTTCTTCTTTTTTTCTATTTTCCCATTTTGTGCAGATTTGTAATGCACGTCGTGATGTGATTACTGAATTTAGTACAGTAACTTGTTACATTACTGTGTTGCTGAACAATGTAACACACTGACAAATAGCTAAGCATAACAAATGTTAATGAAATCTGTCTATGTTTTTTATGTCTGACAGAAAAAGAAAATATCAGCCTATATATATCTAATTTTTAAATCAACAAATATCGGCATCGCTCTTAAACATATCTGGTAGGGGAGGTTTTACAGGGAGTTTTACAATCCCTACACTCCTGTATCCTGCCTTCTCTGGAAATCATTTTCTCATTTTCTTTGTCTGCTCGTGGAAATTGTTTGTTGGAATTAATGTAGCGTTCAGGTGATCTCCTGAACATAACACAATATTTTGACTTTAGTTGACCTCTGTAAATGAGGAAGATTTGTGACATACAGCATCTCCAGTCCATATATCTGCTCCATCAGCTGTGGGCAGATGCATGTATAGTGTTTTAATATCAGTTGTCTTTACTCCTTGCCTTAGGTAGCAGAAGAAAAGCTTAGATCAATGAGAATTTGGTCTGTAATTAGCACATATGAAAGTGTGCTTGGTTAAAAGAATACATTAAGTGAAACCTGAACGAAGGGTATTTCCTCACTCTAAGTGCCTAGCAAAGGATAGTAATGTTTTTACTACGACTGAGCTGCTTCTACTAACCTTTCTGGAGGTTTCTTCCATTTTCTAGCCTTGCTTCAGTCTGGATGTTCTCAGTAAGAAGAAGCAGATGCTCTGAAGTTTAGAAATTGTTAGTCCTCAGTGGCTGAATGTATTTCTTCAGGTTCAGTTTTGTATGCGAGTTTTGTAAAGCTTAAACTGCCTTGGAGAGTAAATCACCATGAAAGGTGATTCTCAGTTCCCAGTTCATTCCAACACATTTAGGACTTATTTAAAGCCATGAAGGCAGAATTTAAAAAAGCAAAGTTACTGGTTTGGTTTTGCCCCTTCTCCAACACGCCATACTCTGATTTAAATTGGAATAACCGTGATTGTTGCATTGTTATGATCTTTTCTCTGATCTACCAGCAGATGAGTATAACACGAAGAGCTTGTTTGATTTCCATTTCCAGACAATCATTGAATGCCAAAAAGTTGTGTTTTTTTGTTTTTTGTCTAACACAAAATGATCTTTAGATGGGAACACAACAGGCGTGTAACAAGAACAAATACTGACATACTACAACGACTTACTCTGGTGCGAGTGTTTTTTGTTTCCTCTTGTAAAATCAAATGTTAATTGTTTTAACCCGTACATGTAGACTTATAACTCTACTTTGAGTGTCACAGCCGATTATCTTGTGGTGTTTTTTGTTGTTGTTGTTTTTCCAGTTTGGGTGCAGATGTGACTCAACAGCTGGTTGTTAAATTCTAGTGATTTGTGCCAACTGAATGTCAACATAGCTACTGATAACCACAACCTGTGTCTGGCCTGTAGTGACGATGATGATGCGTCTGTAACATCAGAGTCTACAATGTTGATAACACATTGATTTGTGATAATTAGTTTTGGTTTAATGTCCCAGACTGATGTATTTTTGTGCTTGGAGTGTTGTTTGGATTGATATTAAAGAATTTTCCCCCCTCAAACTGAGTTTTGTTGTTGTTGTTGTTGTTGTTGTTGTTGTGTTTTTTTTGTTTTTTTGTTTGTTTTTTTAGGGGGATATTTAACATTTGCTGGTCAGCATGATGTCGGTGCAGAGTTATAAAAACCTAAACAGTGAATTGAAGAGCTATACCTGCTTATGAAAAGCTAATTTTGGTCTCAAACACGTGTGATGTGCAAACCTGATGAAAACGGACTCAAATTGAAACTATTTACATATTCATAGATTCTGGTCTTCTTGCGAGATCCCATTTTGATAGCCAACCTAACCTGTTAAGCTACTTGCATATTTAAATTTCTTACGAAACCAATGAATCACTTGAATCATTTGTATAATGATAAACTATAAGTATAATCTGACCTTCCTATTCTTGAGTGTAACCAGTGGTTTTTACCTGTTGTAAACCCTTTGTATCTACATTCATGATTCACGAAGGTGTCTCATGATTGGATGTTGTTGTTTTTCCTTAACGTTCAATAATTCTGTCTTCATGCACTTTAGTTGTCTTCCCTGGTCTTTGGGGCACTTTGGTGTTGATGAGCTGATGAGTGCATTTCTTCTTTTTTCAGCACAAACCAGGTTAATGATTTGGTTGATCCTACATTTTTTACTGTCTCTCGGATAGACTTAAGTTTTTAGCCTAATGATGACCTTCACTTGCACTGCCATCTCATTAGGCATTAGGGTCAGACTTACTTATAGTTAAAGTAAAAACATATACAAATTCAACACTAACATCTGTGTGTTTCTTTGTCAAGAAAAGGTGCCTCAAACGATCTGGAGGGCTGTTTTTGTCCAAGCTGTGGTTGTTGCACTTCAGCATCTAGCTAGCTGTTGGTACAGAAGAAGAGCTAGCTTAAGTGGGGTAACATTTTCAAGTTTCCGGTAATTTCAAATGCAACATTTCTAACAGCTCATCAAATATCAGATAACAAAAACAGTTTCTGTGCAGTTTACCACGCTAGCTAAAGAGACGACTCCTTTGTTTCACAGAGTGAACGAAGTAAGAAAGACAGTACTGGAGAGGAAGAAGAAAGATTATATTTAAAGGTAAGACTGCTCAGTTTCATTTGATAAACTGGAAATGTAAAACATGTAATGTTATCATTCTTAAATCAGATATTGGAACTCCACATGATTTGATATATAATTTTTCTTATTGTGAAACGTCCTGTAAAACAAACTGGGCTGTATTAACTATGTATTATTAAAATACTGGCAGTTTGGAGCAGGATAAACAGGCTAGCTTGCTGTGGTGTGGTGAATTAACAGTATAGCACTGTGTTGGGCTGTTTTCTGTGGTGTTCATGGTCAGAGTGAGGACATATTAAGAACTTGAATTGAAGTTGATGATACTCAGATTCATTTACTGAATTCAGCCTTTTTACCAACAAAGATAGTATAAACAGTGTTGGGGAAAGATGGCTCGTGAAACGTCTCCTTACATTTTGTTGAATTCAGTGGTGTAAAGTCACAAAGAACAGTAAATCTCAGAGCAGCAGCTCAGCTGACCACAGCCTGTGCATAAAGAAAAACTATTGTCTGACTCCAGCTTAGCCGTTTGGTAACACTGATGCAGCGGATTCAAACAGCCTGGCCTCCACACAGTCTTTATTCATAAAAAATAGAGTGATAGTGGAACGTATATCCTTGTTTTTCAAAAGTGATCTCCCTAGGCTGCTATTTAGTTTTATTGTCCTTGTTTAACACTGAGTTAGCTAATTAGTGACAAATTCAATAACTCAAACTAATGTTAGTCTGTCCAAATATTTATGGATCTTCTTCTCACGCCTGTTTATCGTGTAATGACATTTAATCACCACTCGAGGGCGCTGCTTCCCTATGAATGGTTGAGCGCCTTCTGCTGCAGGAATACACGTCGGTCAGCAGGTGGCGGTGCAGCCCGGCTCTTGGGGCTAAAGATAGCAGGTGTACTGGGTCAGATGGAGCTGCTGCTCCGCCCGAGGCCGCTCTGCCGCTTTGAACTTGACCGTGAACGCAGCAACACATGAAAGAAGGGGAAAAACCCCCCCCCCGCAATACTGAGAACAGACCCAACAAATTGAAAAAAGGGGGACAATTATTATAATCCTGATGATCTCAGAGTAGATTTAAAGGCACTGAGGTCTCTAGAAAGAAATGACCTATTTTATTTAAGGTTGATTTTTTGGGTGTTTGTGTTCCTGTGCATCTTTCTGAATTAGGTTAAAAAAGGGGTTCGCTTCTTAAACCAGGCATGAAGCTCGGTCCACACTCCTTTGTGCAAAGATTTTTGGGAAAGTGGGAGGAAAAAAACACCAGAAGAAAAGAGCTATAGGGAAGATAGAGGACTAATTAGGCCGAGAGAGTGAAGGAGGGAGGGATGGATGGAGGCTGTCAGAGGATGTGGTTGCTATAGATACTTGGCATGATGCCGGATGGAGGCAGCGCCAATTTGCATTCATTCAGATGATGGCGGCTCCACAGTCTCTTTCTCTCTCTCTCTCTCGTTGCCTCTTTCCCTGAAATAAAAGCACCAGAAGAACCATTTCTTTCACTGTCCTTTCCCCATCTCTAAACAGCGCAGTTCTTTTTAAGTTTACTAAAAATTTAAGTAAAAAATTTAATTATAATATACCATTAAGCTCCTTGTGTTTGATTTACAAATACACCTGCTTTTCTGGTTAGTAATATTAAAAAGTGCTGTAGACAGTATAGCGAGCATTTTTGTTTTTTAACCACGTCAAAGATATGTAGCTAAAAACTTCAAAACCCGATCTTTTTTCCCCCTTTTTGTTTAAATGCTTCAAAAAGCCAGTTTGTTTAAAATGCAAATATTCCAATCTTCCTGACCTACTGCACTCTGAGTCTGAGCACAGTTTGGTGTGGGCCTAATTTTGCTGAGCTAGAAGAAAAGAAATTCTACATTCACTGTTTGATTTAAAAAGGCACAAACAGACCAGTCTTTTATGGCAAATAGCATGTGTGGACCTACACAAAAATAATTTTTAAAAAGTAAAAACAAAAAGATTTAATATTTATGTTTATTCCTCTGCACTAAACCAGCAAATTGAGACAAATCAAATAAAAAAAACAAACAAACAAAAAAAACTTCCACGTTTGTCAAAAAGTCAGAATAACTGTAGTGAAAATGTTATTGTGTGAGTTTTCTCTATTGCATATTTCTTTATGTAACAAGACACTGGAGGTAGTGTTTTGTAAATAGCTATAAGTGAATGAAATAAATGTGAGAAAATAAACTGAATGTTAAAAAATCAGTTTCACCATCATTTTTTGGTCTTTATAAAAATATGTGACAGCTTCATGCCCAAATTAGACTTATTAGATATTTTAGGGAAATGTGCATTTAGAATGAAAACTAAGTAATAAAAAAAAAAGCTGGAAATAGGAGGTTCAAATTAATGTTACTTTATTGACCGCGCGTTTATACACACACATATATATACATTAGACACAAAGTCTTTATTGTAAAACTGGCACAAAAATAAAAGTGCGGTGTGATCAATCTGACTTTTTATTTAAAAAATTAGTTCAAATTTTTCTCTATACTCTTGCCAAATGACGAGCATCAAATACAGCAGTGGACAGCAAACAAAACACAAGGCTCTCAATAAACAATATATATTTAAAAGCTTTAAATACATTTCTTTATTCAACCCCAGATGCTTGTTGGCAATAAAGTACATCTTAAGAGACAATGAAATAACATTTTTTTTTGGTGTTTTTAAAATATCAATGTTAACCCATATTACAACAAAATCTTTGTTTCTGAGGTTTTGTTATACACCAGAAAAACAACAGACGTGGATGAACAGGCCTGGTCTTTGAGCCAAACGCAAGCAGATTTTTCTCCTGCGCCGTCAATCTGCAAGAGGAGATGAAGACAGAGGAAATGAGAAATTAGAGATAAAAACTGGGTGTGGAATAAAAAGACAGTGAAATTGTCATATTTTTCTTCACAGGCAGGGTTGAAGCAGATTTGGACTACATTAACAAAAAAAAAGGGGCGGGGTATGACGAGGGGGAGACTCCCTCCTCATGACTACTAATATCTGTCTGTGTTCTAGTCTGCACTCCTTCACCTTTGACCTCCAACGTCTGGAGCGTCAAAAGGGCACAGAGTCAACAGGGAACTCTGCAATTATGCTAAACACACACACACACACACACACACACACACACACACACACACACACACACACACATGCGTTTGGTTTTGCACTGTCATGTCTGAACATAAAAAAAACCAACAAGCAGAGGAACGAGAATTAATCTGAACGTGTCCAAACTTTTAATCGTTACCATAAATTCAAATGGGAAACTCACCACCTTCACAAAGTTAAAATTTTCAACAAAAACCTTCTGCAAAATCAAAAATCGCTTAAGATTTGATAGATTTGAAATGCTAGTGTCTTGGTTCAGTACAGATGGGGCGGCAGAAAAATCAAGGTGTGCGTGGGCTGTGAAGAGGAGGAGGAAGAGGCTAGTTATGACTGAAGCGATCAGAGCTAGACTGCAGTCCCTGGGTAGATCCAGGGCTTCAGACACTGGGCAATTGAGGGGGCCTTCCTGAGCCTGTAGGGCTCTCCAGGGCTCTTCTCCTGCCTACGCTGTCCCAACAACCAGATAATGTATGCAGAGGGGAGCCTACAGTCCTGTCTCCAATAACCACACACACACAGAAGAATATAACTGCATTCCTGCCAAAGACATCAGAGCTGGAGCGACCAGAGAAAGCTATCAGGCTGACTTTTATTTGATTAAAATGCAACTCTGATCTTTTTTATAATTAGCAATTGGTAAAAATTGTGGAACGAAGGATGGGGGCTTAATGCATTACTGCAATCCTTAAAATGATTCAGCAACTTTATGCTTGGATCCAAAAATATAAATATGAGGCATAGAAAGATGGACAGGCACAGGAAGTGATGGACTTTTTCCAGCTGAGAGGCATGCTAACATAATATTCCAGCTTGTCTTTGTTTCTCCTACCTCTGTCCTTTGTACAGTCTTGTAATCCACAAAAACTACAAAGGGTTTCATGTATTTGTGAGGAAGTAACTCTAGATCTTAGAAAATAATATTACATTGCATATGTTCATGGTATATTGCTAAGTCACATTGACTCTATCAGAAAAACCAGTCCATTTAGGAAGTAATTGGGAATTGACCTCAAACCTTGAGAATAGGCTGTTGTTTAGGTCAATACGCGAGACACCTAACGATGTGCGATGAATGCGGCTGATTGCAGAGGGGAAGAGTTTTAACTCTCGTGTCTTATGTTTATCAAAGTTTATTTTAATCAATCGGAGAATTCAGTCGACACCGCTGTGAAAACTTCAAAAGAAGAGCGTCTTCGAGTAGCAAGCGTGCAAACCTCGTATCAGCAAAAGCATGTAACGCTGACTTATCGCGTTTGACAAAATGTTCAGCTCTGGCGTCACGAGAGCTTGCCTTTGAGAACATCTGAGGCTTAACTTGGTCAAAAACACTAAATGCCAGCTCTGACATTCAACTTCTCCAACCTCTCCTATGTGCAGGACACACTTTTCCCCAAATTCTTCCTGTTTTCCCAAGAACAAGGTCACCCTTTAAAGGATGTTCTCATGGAAAAGAGTTAAATCTTCTTCCATAGAGACGGAGTGAATGTGTGTGTTTGTGTGTGTGTGTCAGAGTGGATAAAGTAAGAGAGGCATAAATAGAGAAAAAGCCTGCATTTGGATGAGGAGGGTGTATGTATGGGTAGGTGTAAAGTGGACTCTCTCCCTCTAGTTCCCTGCTTTCTATATTCAACCCCACCTTCCCCGACACACACACACACACCCTAATGCTGACATTGTGTCCGTCCAACAAAGACGTCCCTGCAGCCCCCTCATTATAAATACATGTCATTGGATCACAGCTCGTCTGAATCCCCGAGTCTGCTGCGCTCTAAGTGGCCGTGACTGAGCCCTGAATGGGTGGCCGAGTGACAGCTAACCCAATAGAGCCAGCGGTGTGAGTGAGTGTGCGAGTAGCCTCAGCCTATGGGAATGAAAGCATCGCAGCAGGACGAGGTCAGAGGTCAGGGGCTGTCTGTTACGTGTGAGGATGCGAATATACACACATGAAGTTTTCAGAGTGTCGGGCATGCTGCTTATAATTAAGAATTGGTGGCAAAGAAAGGGGGACATGAATCTGTGACGAGGACAGTTTTGAGATGAATTCATGAAAAGTGCGTTAACGGTTAGCTGCTGCATGCATGCAGGAGGTTTGCTTTGAATCTAGGGCAATAAGTTTCCTGCTGCCTCAACAACAAAGCTGCAGAAATCTCGTCCTGGTTCACTTAGAAGCAGAGAACAAGGTGTGTGGGTTTGCATGCGCACTTGCGTGTGTGCGTGTGTGTTTGAAGGGCTCATCCTATCGCATTTTGCAGGGAAATGCAAAAGTGTCTCTATCCCTCTGGAACCACAAACCAGGACAAGTACAGTGTCGTACTCTCATTCCTCCTCCCTCTCTTCTATTTCTGAGTAAAAGCTTGCATTTCTCCCCAGGTATAACAAAGTTTCCCTCACTCTACTTTCACTTGCGTCTTGAACCACTAGAGATATGACCCTAAAGTCCACCACAAATTAATATTTAAAGAGTAACTAATGACCAGCAGGTAAGCTGAACATGAACGCCAAGCCTTAATCATTGTTGCCTCATTTCGCCGAGCCAATGAATGATGTGAGCCCAGAGGTTAGTGTTTCAAATTAAAATGTGTGCTTTCTCTCAGTTTTCTTTCTTTATAACACCTTTTTGAGAGTGAGCGTACATATGTGTGTATCACAGACAGTCTAATGTGCAGTTGGCTCATTAATGCAGCACCGCAGCAATGAAATGAAGAAGCGATGGCAGCTGCTCATGCTAATCATGTCTGACATCCCACCACCATCCAGCACGTTTGCATATATATATATATATATATA
>NW_005187405.1:3050978-3066254 GCF_000239375.1 Pundamilia nyererei
ACACACACACACACACACACACACACACACACACACACACACACACACACACACACACACACACACACACACACACACACACACACTCCCCACTGAGCCAGAGCCTCTGCCAGAGACAGGTCTATGGGTCTATTGAGGGGACTGGGAGGGAGCTGTCCCTTTCTGTAGAGCTAATGAAGCCTGGATCCCCAAACATAAAGGAATGGAGAGAGTTAGTATTGCGCTCCTACACCCATTCACTCACTTCCTTCCTTTACACATCTCCTGATGAGGTAATGCTGTCTCTCTTAAAGGGATACCGTAAGTAACGCACCTTTAGTCGCACAACGAACGCATCACGCCAAGATATGTGCTCCTATGAGCTTGCACAGGAACAGGCTGAGAGGGTTTAGCACAAATAGTTCTTAATGAAGATGTTCATTTTTATAAATTCACATCTACCTTCACCGGCCACTTTGTTAGGTGCACCTTGCTAGTAGAGGGTTGTCTTTTTCCTTCAGAACTGCCATCACTCTGGGTGGCATAGATTCAACAAGGTGCTGGAAATATTCCTGAGATATGTTGATCTATATTTACATAATAGCATCAAACTATTAGATTGAGATCTGTTGACTGTGGAGGCCATCTGAGTGCAGTGAACTCATTATGTTCAAGAAACCAGATTGAGATGATTTAGTTTTGTGACATGATGCGTTATCCTGCTGGAAACAGTCAGGTTAAAGGGTGTGCCATGGAAATATCCCCTAGACTATCACATGATCCATGCTTGTGGTTTACACCAAATTCTGACTCTACCATCCGAATGTCATGGCAAAAATAGAGAGACTCATCAGACAAGATATGCAAGGTTGTAAAAAGTTATTAACTTACTCTTGCCTTCCTATCAGCTCAAAGCAGTATGACATCTGGCATAAACAAGGCATTTTCACCCAGAGAACTGCAGCTCACTTGATATTTCTCTTTGTCAGACCATTCTCTGTAAACCCTAGAGATGGCTGTGTGGGAAAATCCCAGTAGATCAACAGTTTCTGAAATACTCAGAGCAGGCTGTCTGGCACCAACAAGCATCTCCCCCATTCTGATGTTCGGTTTAAACTTCTACAGCTTGTCTTGACTACATCGAAATTCCTAAATGGACCAAGTTGCTGCCATATGATTGGCTGATTTGATTATTGTGTTAATGAGCAGCTGAACAGGTGTACTTAATGATCTGTATATAGTTGCAGTTTTCATCATCAGCTGGTCACTGGTTTTTGGCAAGTGTTAATCTAACAACAGTAAATACAGTTTTTTAGGGGACTAATCAGATCTGGATTAATACTCATTTTTAACATGGACATTGTAGATGTTCTTTTAAATCAGAAAACATTTCACAACATTTTTTTTTCATAGTTTTGGACAATAATGAAGAAAGAAATTCCTGGCATGTGAATAAACGGTCTAAACCAGAGGACTCTGGATTTCCTCCATCATGGAAATGTGGAGTCTTGGTACAAAGCTGCAGTCAGTCAGCAAGAAACAAAGACAGGCACCACACTGGAGAGCCTGAGACCAACATGTCACTCAGAGAAGAAATGTCCCAGAGAGCAGAGATGTGGAGAGAAAAGGCTTCCAGACAACACAATCACACTTTCAGCAGGGGAGGTCTGACTTTAGGCGGCCTGTCTATCTGCCTGTCTGCTACTCTGCTGTGACTACAAGATGATGAAGGAGCGCTTGTCCAAGTCTACGCCCAGTCCTCTCTGAACAACCACACTGAGCTAATAATAGACGGCAGTGCTTATCAAACAGTCTCAAAACTTCATTTGCATCTTGCAAGACCCAGACAACAACCAGAGAGGCCCTACACACACACACACACACACACACACAGTCATGAACCAGACAACCCCTTCACTGGCCTTGACCCATGAACTCTAGGGTCCTCTTTCACCTGCTACGACAGCATTCATGCTCCCGAGGCTGTCTCGCCGGCAGCCGACTGTTCTGCATATCTGCTCGCTAGATTCCCACGCTCCGAGCTCAGACCTCCTGCACGGAGGACAATCACACTTTAAATACGGCTGTATTCATACAGGTAATTATGGAGATCAGTATTGTATCTGTGTCTGACTGTCTGACATTTGTGGGCCTCATGCACTGTCTTCACAGCTCAGTGCATACTATGGGGGGGTGGCGAGCTTTCCTTTTCCCTTCTTCCCTCTCAAATTGATCAGTCTGACTGGCACACACACAAAAAACCCTTTGATTCAGCACAGCACGGCGATCATGTATATTTCTAATAAACGTCTGTATTCTTTCACCATAAAACTTGGTCCGCTATCTTGCAAAGCGCTGGTCTCCTGTCGCCATTCCCCTTCCCACTATCCTCTGCATCCCTCTGTTTTGCTTGTTCCCTCTTCTCCAGCACATCAAGGGTAAACTCATGACTCGCCTCGCCTTTCTTTCCTCTTCCTGACTCTTTGCCGTTTGTCATTGGCTGAAAGCAGCTCCACATTGGCTGGACAGAAACGGTGATGCAACGAACACGAGGCTCCTGTGTAGTAGGGGTGTTTACGTGTTTTTTGTGAGAAACGGGCTCTGAGCGCGCGTCTGCTGCTCTCCCACAAATAATGTGACCGCCAAACACGGACGGGCGCAACACTCTCTTCTCTCGTGTGATCATGCGAGGGAGACCTTCAAAAGACTGTGACTGAATTTGCCTCGCCGCGCAGCATATGGGCAGCCTCGCCGTTCTATGCAAATGGCCGAAATGCAGACAAATCTGCACAAATGCAGACAAACTAAACTCCCCCCACCACCACCCTCCAGTGTCTCATTAATGGTTTCTCCTAAAACCAGACGCCCCCCTCATCAAATAATAACCTCTCCACTTACACCCCCGCCCCAACTCCATCTTCCCCTCCTGTGCACACCCCGCCAATCCCATCCTACAGTCTAGACCCCACAACCCTCTCCCAAACCAGACACCCCAAAATCTCCCCCACCCCAACCAACCCCAACCCACCCCCACGCCTCCTCCCTCTTCTCTCCTCAGCTCCCACGACCAGCAGACAGACCCTATGATTTGCGTGACCGCCATTTTGCTGCCCACAGTAGACCTAACTGTACTGGCGCAGCAGCAGCTGCCTTGATGGGCAAATGCAAATGCGAGCGCCGCATTGTTGCTTGAATTAACGGCCCCACCACCACTACCCCCCAACACCGAAAAACAAGACCTGCTTGATCAGATGCGACTACACAATGACGCAGTGCCGTAACTGTAATACAGAAAACGTGACATGTTCATTTACACAAAGCGGCTGCGAGGAGCTGTGCAGAATGCTATTATGCATGGTTACGGGATCAAACGCATTCTGTATCCCCCCCCCCCGATTTTATAAAAAGGTGCATTTCCAAAGTCTCAAATAGGTGCAGCTGAGGCGTCTCCCGTTTTTCATGCGATACTTCAAAGCTACAATCCGCCAGTCTTCAGGCGGCAATTTTTGTGCTGCGGCCTATTTATATTTTTCATCTGCAGCTCTTTTCTAGCAAAATCAGTCACCCCATGATTTGCTCAGTGCCATGGTAACCAGACACCCATGTGCATGAAAATGAGACTATTATGGTCTGTGTGTCTGGAGTTTGTTGGGCCTATGGATCCCTACTTAATTAGAGTCTGTGTGCATGTCTGAGCCTCTCTGTTTGCTTAATGCTTTCATCTGTGCATTATGTATGTCTGTGTGTAAAAAAAAAAAAAAAAACCCCAACTGCGAGTGTGCATGCGTGACAGAGCGCGATCTGATTAAACAAAGCCCCAGCTTAATCTTTTGTACAGTGTCACATTTGCATGCGAGGGAATCACATGCAAGCAAGCGCACCATATGGCACAGTATGTCTAGACAGTTGATCTAGCATGGACCGAACACCTATCAAACACATTTCTGGGTGCGAATACTCGCACCTTGAAAGAAACTCCCCCCCACCAAAACCCAAAAAGAAACGGCATGGAGTACGCTTTAAAACATCACTTCGCTCCTGCTCGCTTGTCGCCAACGTGCGCCTTCGTAGGATCAATTACCAGCTCATGCCGACGACGTGATGTTCGGAGGTTATGCAAATGCAATTAGCCTTGATTTGCATTCGACGACAACAGCTAACCGACGCACAGATGGCAGACAACGGGGATGCACTCGCCATTTTTTGGCAGAGGGAAAGACTGGCGGCCATTTTGTCTGAAGCTGTGCCCATCTGGATGGAAACAACCACGCCGCATTACTGTGACGACGACAGCAGTTTGGGAGATGTGGGTGCACACTGCTGCTGCTGCTCGCAGCTCAAACACTCAAGGCCAAACATATACAGTCCATTTACACACACACACACACGGCTCTGTGATGTAGATAAGAATTATACAGCGAGAGTACAGATTGAAAGCACGAGTGGCATCTTATAATTAAAGAAACACCTCTTTTTTTTCACAGCTGTAATCCTAAATCGGCCTCAAAGGATGCCGAGTTACCATCTCTCCCTGTCACAGGCTATTTTAGGCAATGTGTGATGTAATGACAGCACATTCAGAGTAGTTCATAGAGTGGAAAATGTGAAGTGCTAAAGAGAGATACTTGCCATTTTACCATCTCCACTACAAGGTCTCTCTGCTCTATGATCTCCAGCCCTCTTTGCTGTTCAGTCAGTTTTTTTTTAAACAGTCTGAAATTGAATAATAGACATCATGGAGAAAAAAAAAAGCTCATACTTCGTGTGCCAGTATTTCTTGTTTGAACAGACACGTGTCTACAGCTCACCATAGTAACAGCAAGCCAAGCGAGTGGTGGAGAAAATAAAGATCTGTCTCTTTGTCAAATGTAAAAACTAGTTGGGGGAATAAACAACGGGCGAGTCGAGGATGGAGAATGAGTCAAAAGTAGAGCTCCCGAACTGTGTTTTTTTTAATTTTTTTTATCAGCCTGAGGCAGGAGGTTGGGGGGATACGTCAATCTTATGATGGAAAAAAAAGGCAAGAGAAAGGAGCATCCCTCTTGGCAGTCTTTCAACGTTCTGGGCATTGGGTATTATTTGGGGAGAAATCCCCTTCAGCAGAACCACACACACAGCCAGTGGAGATTGGGACTGAGGTCCAGTCCAAGGAGCCAGGGCTGCAGCTGAGAGAACCACACAGGACCTGTCTTTTGGAGGTCTGCAGGCCCGTAGGCCACACACTTAAAACACAGGAAACCCCACTCAGAGCTGTGAAGGTTTTCTGTTTCATATTGATTTCTCCTGCATGCCGGTAGCTCCAGAGGTGATCTGAGCCTTTGGGGACCTTCTCCATCCTTCCCGGCCCACTCACTAGCTCCCCGCCTGGGCTTCACTGGCTCTACTGGACCCCTGGATGGAGGTACAAGCCACAGGAGGAGAGGAAGAAGACAAGAGCCCATGGCAATGATGATGAGCTGCGCCGGGTCTCTGAGTTCAGTCATCCAGCAGCCTTTATCCAGCCTTCCAACCACCCACCCTTGTTTCCATCTGAAAAAGGGAAAATAGAGAGTGTTTTTCAAAATCTCACCTTTGGCATTCAGCATCCCTCTGCTCAATGCAAATGCAAATGCAAACACTAACACTTTGATTAAAAATACGTGGGAAGAAAACGCCAACTTGCTCTTTTGTAACCCGCCCCAAGGCTCCCACTGCTGTACAGAAACGAATAAAAATTCTCAACATGCTGTATGAAAGACAGAAGCATCAATTTCTGTTCGTTTTTCTAAAATGTTATGCACAAATATGAATTTTTCACGTTAAAATCATTTACATTTAACCTTAACCGTGAGGAATTATTAACAACAGTACCAATATGCATGTAGAAATATTATAAAAGTATTCTGAAACCTGTTATCATGCTAATACGCTATAATCCTTTGTGCTTCTTTGTTCTTTTCTTTAAAAAATAAGAATTGAAGGAGCCTCCCCGAGTAACCTGCACACACTGGCCCTAGTTTCTATCAGCTGAGAGACTCAGCTCGGTGTGTTCTCCTGGAAAACGATTAACACAGTTATAGCCAGTCATGGGATAGTTTGCTAGGGAATTTAAGTTTGCAGTAATGTGCGTGTTTTCATCATAAAATGGAAGGAGCAACGGGAGTAGCCCAGCGAGCCGGAGGAAGATTCAGACACAATGCAGCCATTGAGAGAGTTCAGACATGGGTGTTAACTCGCCATTCCTTCACACACAATAGGGGCCCCCACTACAGCCAGCATAGGGCACAATGTTGGTTCAGGGCAGCCCTCCACCCAGTGACAAAGAAAAGAGCTGCATTATCAAGATGGGAGGAGAAGGAAGGGTGAGGGGGTGCAGGAGGAGAGAGACAAACAGGAGATTGAGGGATATTTGTGTATGAGGAGGAAGGCAGAGAAGCAGAGGGGAGGCCCTGCGACCCATGGCTTTGGACTTGAGGAACAAAACAGCGAGACGTCACCAACGTCAGCATCAGACGTTCCATCTATTTTCCATCCCGCTCGCATGTTGTCAATTTTATGAGCGAGCACCGTGAAGAAGCTATTCGCGCATTTACAGTGGTGCAAAATATGATGTGGGAAAAGCAAAGACTACTAACAGATGGTTTATTCCGAATCCCATGAAACGACTTTCAAAGCATGAATTAAAGACGCCACATTAGAAATATTTGTGCTAACTGATATTTTGCAGTGTGCAATTTACTAAGGATGCCTGGTTCTGTATTTCATTTGTAGGAGAATTAATGAGGACAAATAATAGCGTGATTCAGCCTCTGCTTCGGAGCGGTTAATATGTAGAACATATGTTCTTCTTGTTAGTTAATCGCTGTGAAGAAGAGCCTGGAAAGAAGCAGATCTGTCTTTGATCACACATATGTGGTTATGGGGTTTGTCTAGTATATTATTTAAATATAAATAATGCAATTTTTTTGGGTTCCTGTCAAAAATATGCTTGGGACATTTTCAAGAAATAGATGGAGCCATACTGAACAAACCACACATAGCCAGTACCAAGCCAGGATAGCAAGCTGTATTTTGGGGATTTGCAGACTATTATATTATATTATATTATATTATATTATATTATATTATATGCTTGGTGGATCCATATTAACGTACCACAAAACTAACGCAAAAGTTCTTTAATGGTTTCGTATTATGGGCTTCTCTTATTCATGTTTTTATTTTCTTTCCTTTTTTTAACATCTATTGGACAATAAAGTAGAGAATAAACAGGAAAGTAGGAGAGAGAGCAAGAGGGTTGACAAACAGGAAAGCATTCAGGGTGGAACTGAAGCCAGACCTCTGCAGTCTTTTGGTATACGTGTTCAACCAAAGCCATAGAGGTGCCTCATTATTCAGGTTTTCAGTGGCATGCTCTGGTGATACATACTAACCCAGCAAACAGTTTGTGCATTCTTTTTTTTTTCAAATAAAACACATTACTGAGTAAAATGTACACTTCACTTTACATTTAACATATAACTGCAACGCCCCTCGTCTGTTTTTGACTGGTGACCTTATTTCCACATTTCTTCCACCGTGTCCCTGTCAGACTCTTCATACAAATTTTACCAACTGGTAATAAAAGCAGCAGCATTTTTGATGCAGGTGCATTTTAACTACATCCAACTCCACCCCCCCCCCCTTTTTTTTTTTTCATTGGATCTGAAGGACCAAATTGTTTGCCTGCTTTTGTTTGTTCCAGTGAAACTCAGAGATGAATTTGATGTACAGTATGTGCATGAAATGAAGGACATGGGAATTTAGCTGCACTTTAATGGCTTCATATTTGCAGCAGAGAGCAGGAATCACATCATCTCCAACGACTTCAGCATTTTTGAAACATCTTTAGTGGTCATCCAAAGACTGTATAACAAGCATTTGCTCGTTCTGAGTTGCTTGTTATACACTCTGCATGGTTGTAAGGGAGCACTGTTTTGGGAGTGAAGCTGACAGCGTTAACAATCCATTGGTAATGTAGGTGTAAAAGCTTTTATTCTACCTTCCTTTTCCCAGACAGGTAAAAATCTCCTGCAAAACAAAGGGGCGACTTCTGCTTAAAATGTATAAAGGAAACTATCAGTTTGACAGTGTTTAAGGCCAGCAGGCTGTATAGGTGGTGACGAGGTAGTGGGGCTGGGGGTGGAGGAGTAGTTGGAAAATGTTTATGGAGATCCTGTGTCTCTCTGGGAGCCTAATAGGATCCCATGGCTGGAGTGAGAGCTCATTGTGCCAGTGTAAAGGATTACACTGCTAAACTGGTAAAACAGGGGAAAAAGCCCAAACACTCTCTACCTCCTATGGAGAGGCAACGAACCATCCAACAATGAGAGGGGAGAGTATACTGGGAGCTGACTCATTTCATCAACAGAGAAAGCGACCCAAGGAAAGGGAAGTATCGGAGGAACTGTGACAGAGGGGGGAAAAAGACCGGGCAGTTCATTTAGCTGTATGTACAGAAACAAAAGTGACTGCAAATGGAGGGAGGGATGACAAAAAAAAAACAGAAAGGAAGGGGCAGGGGGGCTGCTTGGATGACAGTTTCAGTATTCGAGGGTAAAATGGGCAAATGATGTCTGTCTTGCTTGTCTGTCTGCATCCTGAGTGACAGTTTACAATCTCTGAGGCAGCAGGCAGGCCCAGCAGGTCGGCTCTTTGGCTCCATACAATCCCTCATTTCCTAACCTATTTTTTCCTCTCTCTGCCGTCTACCCTCCACCTTCAGCTCTCGTCTGTTTCCAGCTTTTTCTAATCTCCTCCACTCTGCCACCACAGCCACTACCTTCACTCTGCATATATATATATATATATATGTATGTCTATGTGTATATATTTTTTTTTTATTTCCACAATTTTTTAGTTTTGAATCATTACGTTGACTGAGCCTTCCTTCGTTGTTTCTTTCTGACTTCACCACAAAAAGACTAATACTCTGCAACAATAATGCCCTCTCCTCTTTATGGAACTAGCTTGCAGGCTTTTTCTTGCCCTTTGACGCAAACGATGACCTGAATCAGTCCCTCTCTGCACCTGCCTCACATTCATCCAGTAACTGTTTACAGCCGACTTTCTTGGAGCTACGATCATGCTGAACTGGTAGATTAATTTTCAGCAAACATTTGCTTGCTTTTGGATTCTCTGCTCGCTTTAGTGTCTTATATAAATATATATTTGTTAAAAATCCCCAAAGGGTTTTTATTTTCATCGCAAAATTTGAAAGCACAGGAAATCCTCCGAACATCTGATGAGCATGATGACCCAGCATATTTCCTGCAGTTTTCATGTAAAGCACACACATACAACATTATTCTCATCTCATTTGCGGTTCAAATGGAAACCACGCCGGGCACAAATGCATCATTTGCATCCTGCAACCTGCCAGGCTGACAGACTCCTCTCTCTCTCCTCCTTCGCTGTCTTCATCTCTTCCCTTCCTTCAAAGGCTGCTGAGGATGTATTCAAACAGCAGGATACACACTCAGCTAACAAACCTCATTAAGGGCCCATACACACTTTCTCAATGCTTACACTAGCTGTCACACATCCTCTCTCAATGCACACACTGGTGGCCACACTGACCACGACAAAGCATCTTTACAGAGCTAATTAGAAGGGTCCCCCTCTCTATTTGAAACTCATCTGAATAGGAGGGAACATGATAATGAGGAGGGGAGGACGAGATAGAGGAGGGAGGGACAGTTGGGGTGAAAAAGGAAAAAAGGGGCGAAGGAGAGAGAGGGAGAGAGGATGCATGGTAATTTATTTGCGGAGATGGTGGGCATGTTTTTTCGTGGCGTGGAATTAAAGCGAGGAGCCCGTGCAAGCAGGGGGAACCGAATTAGTGTGACACTGCTCAGAAGCAGCGACGGAGACGAACGGGGAGGGAAGTGAGTGCTGCACCATTTTGATTGGTGTGCCAGTATCTGGAGAGAGAGATAGAAAGAAGCCATGGGTGGGACCCTAGCTTCATCGGGAAGGAGGTAAAAAGAGCAGCCGCTGCCACGGACGGCATTTCAGAGAGGTTTACATGAACTCATGATCAAACTAACTGACACATGTAACACAAAATGTGGGGTAAAGAGGCACCAGATGATCACCTGAATTAAAGGGAATTATTTTCATTCCTTTTTCTGATTATAATTATTTATCTGTTATTCATCAGATAACATTTTGTATTTACTGAGGGACAAAACGTCGCATTGAGGTTAAGCTCTAAAATGATCCTCAAAAGCTGCTTCATCTCTCTGTAAACTTTTCCCCATTTGTGCTTTTTTCCCCTTTTGTTTCTCTGAAGCATCTCTCTCTTTGTGCGTGTGTGTGCAGACAATGCCAAGTTGACAGTTAAGGTCTCAGATCAAGTTTGTCTCTGGAGCCTGTGTGAGTGGACATATCAGAAGCTGCACAAGAGCTCTATCAGAGCTTTCCATCATAGTAAATAAAATAAAAAAAGCTTTTTAAAAATATTAGAATTAAACTACTCGAAAACAAACAACGATCAAACAAGATCACAATGTGAGTATGAAGGGAAAGAAAACCAGGCTCCCTTCAATGCTCAGCAGAATTTTAAGTTCAAGTTGAAGTTATGACCTAATTGTTCTCTCATCAAGGCCCAGTGGCCCCTTGATGGGAGTGCAAAGCATTCTGGGAGAATAGCAGGTGTCCCCGTGTCGCAGAGCTTCCCAGACAGCTTGTTAATTTGCACAACTTTTACAAATTAACAAGCTCTCTGCTGTATGTGTGTGTGCATGCGTGTGCATGTATGTGTGTATATATTAGCGATGGGACTTGACCCTAGCGAGCTGCGGCAGTGTTTCGCGTCTTGCTGGGCGTGGGAAAAAGACGGGACCCCTTTTCACAGCTGCCTGGCCGAGGCCTGGGCTGCTGGGGGCCCCTTGTACCCCCCCTTCAAGAATCCCCCCCAACACACACACACACACACACACACACACACCATCCCTTCTCCTCCTTCTATCCCATTCAGGCTCCAGCCTACTGGCTTTCAAAAGCAGGACCCCCTTCCCAGCCCTTCATAAATACATCTCATTATTCAAGCCCTAGTTTGCATAGGGATTCCAAAGAGATCTCCACTCTGCTCGCGAGGCCTGAAGCCTCTCAGCCTTTTGGACCGCACAAGTGCAAATTTCGACTTAGTAATCTCCCTGTGTTAATATTTGTTTTAAAACGATGTGCGCACACTTTCAAAATTCTTTTACCAACATTGAAACGCATATTTTTTCCCTTTCTTTCTTTCTTTTTTCTTTTCTTTTTCTTTTTAGTTTTTGCATCTGACTTAAAATTTCTAATTTGTCTCAGAAATTATGGAAAAATCTGTAGAAACTAAAGCCAGTGAAAAGAGAGTTTAGCATGACTATTAGCAAGTGCTTGTCTGTGTTCCATCTGCCACAGGCTATTGTACAGTACCACACACACACACACACACACACACACACACACACACACACAGACACTCTCACACACACACACACACACTCACACACACACACACACACACACACACACACACACACACACACACACACACACACACACACACTTCAGACCCTGTACAATACCACCCCCCACCCCCATTCACCATTCACTGCAATGCATTACTGCAGAGATTTATCTCCTATCAGCCTGTATAATACTGAGGTTATAATTTACATCCACTTTAGAAAACAGCAGCACAGGCCGCTCCTTGCATATGCTAATGTAAAGCTTGGGAAAATCTGGGCGATTCAAAGAACTCCATCCTAAATTTGAATAACTGAGCTTTCCATTGAGCTTCAAGGTTGTGGAACCACGAAGATTTGACCTTGCTAACAATATGTACTTACCGTTTAATTCCTTATTCTCGACTATTTAAGAGGGAATTGGAGGGAACGCTCTGACGGCCTTAAAGCCAGGAATGTTTCTGTTTCCATCTTTCTCCAATAACTGCAATTATATCATTTTTATTTTTTTTTTGGTTATGTTTCTCAGCAGCCTTAAAATGATCTATTTTTTCAATAATCTTTAACCTTATGAGTCACTCTACAGTTTTCACTTAATGCTGCTGCTAAAACCGAATTATGCATATGCTATAGCTTTATGCTGATCGATGCTTTGCTCCCAGCAATCAGAGATTTTTGGATGAAGGGGAGGGTGGCTCATCAAGGCATTAGGGGCAAAAAGGACAGAGCCACCCAAACACTCTTTCCACATGAGCAGGTCCAAACCTTGGGTGAGCCCTACGCCTCCGCTCTCCTAACGGGATAAAGAACCGCAGCAAAGATTACACGGCAACCTCCCCTGCACCTACCACACACTCCACCTGACAAATAGGATCATAGTGTTTAAAGGGATAAAACGCTGAATGTATGAGAATGAAAAGAGAGTTGTGAGTGCGTGCATGCGTGTGTGTCTAAGTGTGAGAATGATGGAGAGGAAAGGGGGGAGGAGGGGGTGATATACGACGTAAAAAATGTTAATACTTCAAAGGAAGAAAAGAAATGATGGAATTCAACATGGAGGTCCTACTTCACTCGCTTAGATCGGGCCATTTGCACTCTCTCATAGCTGCAGGCCACAGTCTACGGCTGTTACAACCTGTATGCATATTCCTGCATATATGTGAAAGGTATAAAACTGACATTTACACAAAATAAAAATGGCAGTAAATGTGTCTCCTAATGCCCCTTTTGCTTTGAAAGGGTTTATGAGAATTACAGCAGAGCAACACACTTAAAAAATCACATTTGATACTAAATAATAAAAATAATATATATATTTTTAAGTATTTCAAAATTCAGGCTTAGTCTGTGTCTCTTTCTGGCTTTTTCACACCCACACACAGCCCACTATGGTCACACAGCTCAACAAAATATGGACAACAATCAACCACCAGCAAAGCTCCATCGCTGGCTGATGAATCTAGATGCAAAACTTTCTGAAAGCCTCCAGCATCTTCTGGTTTGACCTCTTGGATTCACTCTTAAAGCTACCCAAGCTGCATAAGACAAAAAGATGCACGCTTGCTTCTGCGCTTCGCAACCCTGTCGTGGGTTGTTACCGATATGGAAGCAAACAACGTCGGCGTTCATCATGCACGTCTTCCTATTTTGTGTATTCACCTGCAGGCTGATTGCTGCTCCTCATCTTGTCTGGTGGCAGCTTGACTTCATTGTGAGGTGATAAATAAGGGGCTGAAATTCCCAGCATTTTTCTTCAAAGATAAAAGAAAGGAAAATCAATTAGCAGTGATTTAGAGGCAGTGGATGAAAACACGAGGCAGGAGAAGAAAGGAATGCATTGTGTTTGTTAACCATACAACTAAGATCAATCTCTAAAACTTGTTTACTTCCTTGTATTTTTCCTCTGTGCACTTTACATTATTTTGCCTCGTTGCAAGGTTAAATCTATTTTGTGCTGCGCATACTGTAAACTATAAATGTAAGATGTCATGGACAAGTTACACAAAGTATTTCTAGTGAAGGAACTATACCACAAAGCAAAGCTATGCATGATGTTTTATCAGCACTGCATCACAGTTGCTAAGCTACGGAAATGCAGAATGAGACATAAAAAAATAGCGCATAAAATAACAGGAGAGTAGGTTAGAAATTTTTAAAGAACATCACAGAAAGACTCATATGACATATTAATCCCTTTTTTGGGCATAAATGGAGAACATGGAGGTCAAATCGTGTATACTTCCTCAACCAGGCAAATGTCAACAACCCAGATGCACAAACATGGACACACACACACACACACACACATACCATTTGAGCTGTCTTGTCTAACGGCGCACATCAAATATTGTCAGTCATGGTCTAAATAGAGCATGCAGGGACTTCAGGGATATTCAGTCATCTCTGAGGCTCGCTGATTCTGCTCTAAGAATAGATCAAACTCTGAGCCGATGTCCTATTTAGTTCTTATCTAACAGGCGAACACAAAAATAATCCACCCTGCGAAACACAGATTCAAACATATCTGCCTCATCTAACTTGGATTTGAGTCGAAAGCCTGTTCAAAATACACTGAAGAGGGCCGGGTACAGCCCAGTCTCTGAATGACTGATGCGGCGGGATGTTGATGTGTTGCACCTGCAGGTTCTGGTTGGGTAGCAAAGAACCAAACAACCCACAGTTATGTGATGGAAAAACACCGATAGCAGGTAGCACACAGCAGTTCAGTCCTGCACTTTCTCCCAAGTACTCCACTAGCTGGGCTTCATCTTGCACACCGAGTGGTGTGCATGTACATCCAATTATACATCACACTCCTAATGTCAAGTTAATTACAGCCAGGGGACATCACTTAGGCTACACTGCTCATACAGGAAATACACTTGGAGTATTAGAGGAGTCAGAGAGTCTGCAGGATGCAGCTCTGCAGGATAAATTCACACTGTGTAATTATGCCTTGAAATGCAGGCTACAGCAACTTCTGGGCCTACAACACATTGCCATAACTAACATGTGAGATCTCAGAAAGCGATCTGATGCTGCTGGTGCTGCCAACACCGTCACGTGAGCTCTGGATTGGCCAATCATGTGAAGCCTTTAACTATTTCTGTCTCACCCCTCAAGATATTACTGTTTTAACACCCACACAGTTGTGACAACTACACACTAGCATGCGGTGTGGATTTGGAGAACGATTTCTCCACATGCGTGTCTCCCTCGTGCCTCAAAGTTGAACGAAACGCTGATATATTGATGCCCAACAGGCCCCTGCATCACCGCGATACCCACGCCACGAGCCCCCCCCCCCTAAAAAAATACAGAAGCAACATTCACGCCCTCGCAAGCTCCAGAGAGCCAGCAGCTCTGCACAAGAGGTGGACTGCCACAGCTACAATCACGCAGGTGCTGTTTTCCACCCGCCCCTTCCACCACTCCTCCTCAGCGGCGGCAGCCGCGGCGGTCAGCCTCCCTCAGCATCCGTCCCTCCCGCTTCCTCCTGCTGTTGCCCGCCCCGGCATCGTTTCCTCCTCCTCCTCCTCCTCCATGCCGAGCGAGAGGACCCCGCGGCTCCGAAGTGCTCGGCGTCAGTTCGTACTTTCGGTTCTCTAGCTTTATGAAATTAAAACTCATACAGCTAGATAACCAAAGACACAAACTAACCCGTCGTCTCTTAAAGGGGCCGCCTCTCCGACACACGGGAGAAAACAGAGGGCAGAAAGAGAGAGAGGGGGGGCAGAGAGAGAGAGAGAGAGAGAGAGAGAGAGAGAGAGAGAGAGAGAGAGAGAGGTCTCATGTGGTCTCATTGGACTGAGAGATCCTCACACAC
>NW_005187405.1:3066274-3077464 GCF_000239375.1 Pundamilia nyererei
GAGAGAGAGAGAGAGAGAGAGAGAGAGAGAGAGAGAGAGAGCCTGCTTGTGGTCTCATTGGACTGAGAGATCCTCACACACACTCACACTCTGAGTGAGAGAGAGAGAAAGGAAGATGCTCAACATATCAGAAATATTCATGAATTTATTTATTAGGATTTAGAGGAGAAACACGGTTAAAACACGACTTTAACACAAACGCTCACTTCTACACACACACGGTGACTGACAGCTTAGCAGGCTGTAGGCCTGATAGATCTTTAACCTTAACTATGCCCACAGTCAAGTATCACCACAAGTTGGTTAGATACTCAACCAGCGTTTTGTTTCGCACAGCATCTTAAGCCCATGCAGCAGTGATATGCACACAGCTTATTTCTTCATCCACTCCCATTTACCAAGCAATGTATTTTTTTAATGAGTTTGAGCACCTTTGTTGTGCACACTGTCACACGCATGGGCCCTTTAACGTAAACCTTAACAAACGGTTTTCTATTGTAGTGTCACAGCTTCAGTTTATATTTCTGCAAACACGCTCACAGCGTCAGAATCATTGCGATGGATGAAGGCACACAGAAGCAAGTTAAAAACGCAAACACACACGGCACCTCAAGTTATAATCAGTTACACCAGTCACAAAGCCAGCATCCTACTTACTTGCACATCAGGCTAACTCCACTCCACCAGTCCATATCCTCCAAATATTTCAAATTCCACCCTGGGGTTTTAATTCACCTGTGCGTCTAGGTTTAATCGCATCCGAGAGGAAATAGCGCAAAAGCTCGGATACTCGAGACTACAGAGTGTCCACCCTCCTTCTCTCCCTGTCTCTTTGTGGATTTTGCAAAGGACCGACACGATGTCCTTTCCCTCACACGTGCAGGCTGCGACTGACAAGTGCGGAGAGCCCACGGTGTGCAGAGGGGATAAACTCCGCCTCAGAGGGAAAGAGCGAGAGAGGGAGAGAGAGAGGGAGAGAGGGCGCGAATCCGAAATTATTAAAGCCAAATTAGAAATGAATGCAGGTGCGTGTCAATCAGGAGCTGATTCCTCCAATTATACTCATTATCCATGGGCGTAAAATAGAGAGACGAACGCATCAATTATTTCTAAGAGCAAGATGCAGATGGAGCTGCATGGGTCAAACCTGACCTTTCACAGGCTGTATTTTTGAGAACTCAATTATAGATGTTTAAAACTTCCCCGTATTCATAATTTAATGTGTGGAGAAAAAATAAGGAGAGGACTGCTTCCCTCCCCTTTTCTTTTGAGCTTTATAATTCGGTTCGGGGAGCGTAATGGGAGCACAAACTTCCTAAATTCATTTACTCCTTACGACTATTCTGGAAGGTTTAAAGCTTGATTTGAGCTGTTAATTCATATAATCAGTCAGGAACAAAAGATAACTCGCAAAAACACAACTGATTTGGTGTCAGGGAAAGTCACCCGGTAAGATGCAAGGTGTTAATCCAAATGCTAGTTGTGTGTCCAGTTAGGCTTCCTCTGCTGTGCGCATTAAATAGCACACCACACACGTGATTATACATTTTATTGTATGGCAGCAGTTGGGAAATAAACCCAATTAGTCGTCGTACAGTCTCGTTACTGTATCATGTGACCTGATGGTGAGCGCAAACATTTTTATTACGGTATTATGACACAGTTCGGTCAGTGCGCACACCAACAGTAACATGTTAGAGGATTTAAACGAGACTCCACAGAGTTAAGAAAATGTTACAATACAATCTCTTGTTTTATTTCAAGACTATAGAAGCTCGCTGTTGAGGCACCGAGCAGAGGAATTCAGGGTTTTTTTGTACTGGCTGCAGAAAGAAAAAGGGTTCACGCCGAGCTAAATCCTGATAGTATTCAGCCTTATCGAGTGCGATATATTATGATGTGAGTGATACCCGGGCTGTGGAGATGAGATAGCGAGAACGATAAGAATCACGCCCTTTGAAAGAAGAAGCCAATGGCAGAGACAAGACCCGGATAGCAACTTGTAATATAACCCAAAGTTTGAAAGGATATTTAAAAAGCTGCTGGAATCAGTGTGTGTCTGTGTGCGTGTGTGTGTGTGTGTGTTTGTGTGTGTGAGAGAGAGAGAGACATGCATTGCTTGTGTTGTGGAGACCCAAATCATAAAGACTTGTCGTTCTTATAGGGACAAAAATCAAGTCCCCATGACGCAAATAAGGTGAACCCGTGTCTTAAGGTTAAAGTGAAGGTCAGGGTTACGCATGTAGTAGGTGAGGCTAGTTAAAAAGTTAATGCAAGTCATTGTAATGTCCTCTGAAGAAGACATGGATATAGGGATGCACGTGTGTGTGTGTGTGTGTGTGTGTGTGTGTGTGTGTGTGTGTAAACCAATAAAAGAGCAGGGAGCTACAGTCCAGGTTTTCAAACGAAGCTTGCATCAGATAGCAGTTACACAGGCCTATCTGATTATTGCGCATGGGCAATCTGTTAGTATCATGGAGGTGCAGCTCTGCTGTCAGGCTGCAGCACAGGTCGGACTTTACTGTATGAATCCTATTCTACTCTGCATCATTTATAAATAGATCTAATCGTGGCCTCCGTTATAATGCATCCGAGCTTGTGCAGCACATAGTGCATTGGCGCGGTTAAAAGCAAAAATCAAAACACGAGAAAGCCTGCATACAAAGCACATTTACAAATATTCTTTCAACATTAGCATGAGCACGGTCATCATTGCACCTGAGCATGCGTGACCAAGTCCTGGAGGACACGTGCTTCCCAACATCAGTTGCACCTGCTTGTAAAATATGTAACCTCCACTTCTGGCACCCATAAAGAAAAATATGAGATAACGTGTGTGTTGGAAAGCATCACACTCGATCACACAATCACCGATGTCAAAAACTGTTAAAAATAAAATAAAAATATCAGAATATGTAGGTCTTGATATCACCTGCTTGTTTTCCACGGTTAAAGAAATAATAGTAGTAATAGTATTAAAACCTTTTAATGGTGACGGATCTACTTAAAACAGCTGCCAAATAATTTAAAATGTTTCTGGTTAAAAAGAAACATTTTTTTTAAATATTCTAGTTTTAATGTTCACAAACGTCACCCACGGTCACAATTCCTGCTCTGAACATTTGAACAATATGTTGAAAGGTGTGTGTGTGTGTGTGTGTGTGTGTGTGTGCCTGGAAAGATTTTCCCACAAACAAGTGACAGGGAAAATTTGCCCCCACTCCCACCGCCCGCACCTCCCATCTCAAAAAAGAAAAAAAAAAAAGAAAGAAAGAAAAAAAAAAGAGAGAAAAAGAAGTCAACATCAAGTTCAACAACGTGCCGGAGAGAAATTTACATGACAATCAGGTCTGGGATCCTCCAAGTCTCCCCCTCTCCCTCCAGCCCCGCACAACAGAGTCTGGCGTCAGCCCCGCTACACTTTCCCAGGCTCACAACAATATCTCCCTGCTGAACTCTGCACTGCAGCGCTGCCTGGGGCCTCCACCTCCTCCCCAACCTCCTCCTCCCTCCCTACTACCACATGAATACTTCTTACATGAGCACATGGCAGCGGAGACCCTCATTAAATATTCCGGAGTTTGCGTTAACTTTGAAGCGAGCGAGCTGAGGTTCATCCCTGCACGATGGGAGCAAAATGTCCAATCTTTAAATATTAATTTACAGTAAATATTAGGTGATCGGGAGGCCTTATTGTGCATTATTAGTATTTTTGGACTATGTAAGTCAGTTGATGCTAATATAAAATCTCAATCACAGTTCTCTTATAAATTTAGATAATTAAGCAAAAATAAATTTTAGGCGGATAAAGAAAAAAATAGAATAATATGTAACTCGGTGCTTTTGAAATAAAAAAAATATATCTGGTAACACACACACACACACACACACACACACACACACACACACACACACACACACACACACACACACACACACACACACAGATATGTATTTTTCTTGTGGAAGTGAAACCAACACACCGAAGAGGAGAATTAAAGACATTTCCAGTGAAGCACAAAATAACGTCCACCACGCTGCACCTGCATCACTGTCAAAATATAAAAGGCTACTTACAAATCACTTGAACGCAATCCAACACTTACATCCACATAGATCGGCTGCATTTAAAAAAAGAAAAGAAAAAACCTTTTCGGGAGCAATAATTCGCCGCAGAAATGCACTCATTCAAATAATCTGGGCTCCACATTTACATACGTACATATATAAATATATAGCCCACTTTCTGCCAGCACCATAACTACAAACTGCAAATCTTATGTCTTTTAGCTGCTACATAAACGGATGACTTCCTGACATGTTATGCAGGGGAAAAAAAATCCTCTCTTACCGGATAAAGCGGGTCAGACACGAGTGTAAGAGCTGCGGCTGCAGACAGCGAGAGAGGCGAAAGGAGGGAGGGTGATAATGAGGAAGAGGAGGAGGAGGGAATACAGCCGGCCCAGAGCCTATCAAATTTGTCAAACAGAGGCCTATAATATATATCTATATATTAATTTATTATTGGTGGGGGGAATAAACGAGAAAATAAAAGCGCTCCAAATCAGGTTACTGATTGATTTATCTTGAAATAGAAATCAGGATCACATCCAGAAAATAACTGCAATTAAAAGTGTGATGATGAGGATGTCTTGAATAAGCAGGGTGATGTAAAGCATCGGTACACGTCAGTGTGGCTAAACAACCACCGGTTTAGAAGCTGGGCTGAACGTATTTTCCTGCATAGAAGATATATCTATATATCTATATCTCTCTATATATATCTATATAGGTATCTATATCTATATAGATATAGATATATGAAACAGAAGCCTAATTAATTGTGTGTGTTTCCCTCTCCTTGTTCTAACGGTTTGATTTTTGTTGTATACGGCTGAAAAAGGACACTCCACTCTTAGACTGGGCTGAGTCTAGATCTAGTTTTTAGTCTCTCCATCATGTGCATTTACAATATTATACCGTGAAAGAGTGGATGGTTATGCAAAACCTCTTAAAACATAAAGGACCATTGTTGTCTCTTTGTTTTATAATGGTAAATGACTGAAACAGATTGTATCCAGCGATAAGGTTAAAGCAGGAAAATAAATCCAAAGCACTGTATGATGTAGTTAATCTTTACAAAAATGCATTCTGGGTATTCAAGTGTTTCCAGCCTGTTTATGATGGAGCTATAACAGCCACGGATGCGCTCTCCTTTGGAATAATGAATTTTTATTAGCTGCTACTCACCAACTCTAACTGACTGTAGCTTGTGAATTTTAACCTTCTGGATCTTAAAATGCGAACGACCTGCTGCAGGCTCGTGTTTAGAAGGCACATGTGTACAGCAAAGCAGCTTAAAGTGAAAACGCAAAGACTGCAGGACGAAACAGCGACACACTTTGGCAAGAAACGAGACGATCGCTTCGTGAAAATGTGTCCACAGTCCACGACCAGTTTTTGTTGGGTTTTATTAGAATATTGATCGAATGTGTGAAGCCTGTCCGTGTGCGCTTCTTGAAGCATAGAAATAGATAAAAGGGAAAGCATGAGAGAAACATAAAGCTTGTTTTTTTAGCTGAAGACTCAACCTACATATTCAAATGAAAAGAAGACAAAAATATATTCAGATTGAATTTAATTGCTAAAAATCTACATTTTGAATTTTAAAAAAATGAATATTTTAATTGTAGAAAAAGTTGCAGACTGCTGACGTGGTGAAAACAACGCTTGTAGGAAATAAAACATACAGCTAAAAACTGTCTTTCCATAATATTTCCTTTGTAAACTGCAGTTACAACAAATTATTTTATTAGATGTAATTTCATATAGTAGCATTAAAGAATGCTCAATAATCGTAATTTTACCTTTTCAAATAAGTAAACGTGATGAAAGTCAAAGTGAAAAATGCTAAAATGCTAAGTTAAAGTTAAAGGGTTAAAGTGTCTCACTCTGTAAATGTTCCACTTCTTCTTCTACTACTACTACTATTATTATTATTATTATTATTATTATTATTATTATTATTATTATTATTATTGTTGTTATTGTTAATATGTATTTATTTCTCTTTTATTCGTCATACAGTTATGTAGAAAGTGTAAATATTTATATTGATTCTTTATGGGATTATTTACAGAAAACAGTGTGTGTTTGAATTCAATGATGTTTCAGATTATTGAACTGAAACTGCTTCAGCAGTTCTTTTTAAATTTTGAAGCTATCATCACTGAAGTTCACATTTATTAAAGATAAATGCCAACATTCACCTGTCAGCCTCTAAAGATCACTATTTGTTACTGAATGTTGGGCCATCAGTGCCAACATGCATGAAAGCTTTCCTTTATGCCATATTTTGAGATTAGGCAATGAAAAACAACCCCCCCCCCCCCAAAAAAAAACCCAAACAAACCCCAAAACAAACAAACAACAAAAACACATTAAACTAATGTGACATAACACCCATACAAAGTGTTGTGGGTATAAAGTGTGTAGTTAAAAAATAACAGTATTTTTGTCAGTTTGCAGATGAATTCATAAAAAGTCTCTAAATAATATAAATGATTTTAATTACGTGTGTTTGAATTGTTTAGTTGTGTTAAAAAACATGTTTGGGCTCAGTGTGTTTCTGGTATAAATGGCCACCATGCATGTGTGCTGTTCTTGCTTTGCTATTACACCTTATTATGCACTTTATTTCTGATAATGTTATCTAACAGAGCGATAATTTTATTTTTTTAGTGCAAAATCAAAGAGTGTCACTCAGTGTGCGACATGTGTACTTCTCCATGTTTGTTCACACCAAAATCCTGAACTAATTTTTTACAAAACTCTTAAAGTTTTCTGCACATTTATAAAGATGCAGAATTATTATCCACAGATTCTAAAATAGTTTTTGATTTCGTTATGTATGTTATGGCTGTAACTTTGAAGTAAAACACGCAGAAATTATTTATTTGTTATGCATTTTCATTTTTGTGAGGTCAGTACAGGATTTATTTTAAACTGCAATTAACCATAATAGCATATGAATTTCATTAAATAAATAATAAGAATTATTATCTCAATGGTATTTTTGTAGATTACATGTTTTCCACTTTGTTGCATTTTGAATTTAATGTCTGAATACAAACAGCAATGACTGATGGTGCGAATACATTTAAAAAAGTTTCATTTCTTTGTGTTATTTGGGTTTATGCCTCTTCTGTAAAGCCTGTGTGAGCTGTGTTGGTGTTAGTGTTGCATGCTATTGCTCACAGGCCTCATATTAGACTGAACCAAGTACCCATCAAAAGACTCAACTCAGTGATGCAGCAGGCCCTGTAGGGGAAGATTTCATGTTTGAATTTAATAGATAAACCTTATTTCGAAAAAAATCAGCAAATGTTTTTTTTTCTTTTTTGTGTCTTTTTTTCTTTTTACATAATGTCCTATTCGTTCATTTGTTATGGAGTGGATTATAGAACAATAAAATGCAATGATAACAAAACAGCAGTGTGATTAGTGCATTTTGAGGTTAAGATGTGCTTTCAGACACAAGACATCAAATCCATTATTGCAAATTAAGTAAACAAAATGGGCAAAAGTAAATGAAATGCAATTTAAAGCAATTAAAACAATATAATCTATAACACACAAATTAATCAATTATTCGTTGTGAAATGATAATATGACGTAATACATTAAGAAAATAGATTAAAACTCCTTTAAATATAAAAATCAGTGTATTGTCAGTTGTGCTGTAAATACGCCTTTTCCCATAAGAAGACCAGCCAATAGGAAACTACAGTTATTAAAGAGCCTGTTTAATAACTAAAGAGACCTTTATCATATGAATATGTCAGAGACAGTTTATTCACATGATTAAAAAAAAAGCTATTAGAGAAAAATAGTTCATATTTGTTTATTTTAACAGTCCAAGCTTCTTTCATATCTTCTCTCGAAAACGCAGTCAAGTTATTAATAACGTTTAAGCAAAGCTGAGACACAATCACACTTTTACAGGGGGCTAAAAAGTTGCCCATCTTCCGCAAGTCCGCAAGCAGCGGAAATATGCGCCACTTACAGCAGTTTATGTAGGACGTTAAACAAGTCTAAATTCAGCTTCAAAGGTATTAAAACTGCTCGCAGTGAAAATATACTCCGGCCTCTGTCGCAGTTTTCATTAACACGAGAGAGCCGTGGATGTAAAGGCTTAGCGCAGGCTGTGTAAACGTGTGTATAAACCAGTAATAAAGTTCTTACCTCAGCAGGCTCCTGCAGAGACCTGTTAATTCCTCCTCTGCCTGGCGTGAAAGAGGGACCGCCAGCCTGAGCCCTCGTGCCTTAATTTGAAGCAGGCTGGGTTTTATGATAATCAGCGCTGACACCGACCTGCGCGCCATGAATAGAGGAGGGCACCCTCGAGCCTGCGTTCCCACGAGCCGCATTCCTGCGGTCAAGTTCAAGCTCAAAGCGCGAGCCACCATTACTATGCGAGGCGTGCCGCGTGGCTAATTCCAAAAAGGCGCGCACTGCTCGCCGTGGGAGAGTTCGTCACCTTGTATTCAAATGCAGCAGCAGATAGACGGATAGGCCCACTGAGAGGTTGTGGGCTACACTCTGAAACACACCAACGGGGCTTCTGCTGGCTTTACTTTCACCAAAAGCTTTAATAAATAAACAAAAAGCACACAAACTCAATCTCCAAATATCCTGCAGTTAAACAAAACAAACAAAAAAGGAATACAACTTACTTTCAATAATTATAATGATGTAAGTGTCCTTTAAAAATAAATATCTCAGTGTGAAGATTTACTATTTTTTAATTTTTATTTTTTATACACTCCGTTTTCTGTTGAGAAACGTTCAGGTTCAGTGATCTGAGTGAGCCCAAATGGAAAAAATAGTCATCAAATGACTTATCAAAATCTCTAAAGCCTAACAGCTGGTGTATTTTATTAGACTATAAGTGTGGTAAAAAACAAAAGTGTAAAAAAAATGTAGCATCAACATTTAACTGAAATTCCCAAATGAAAAAGAAATGATTCAGCGTCTACACGTGATCACAGATCAGCACAAATCAGCATCAACATTACAACCCCATATCAGATTATGAGTTAAAATGTATATCTTTGTTATCTTTGGGGGCAGTTTATATTTATATATATGAAAAAATAGTAATCTACAGAAACACAATCTGAGGAAATCTAAATGAGACAGAAATTTTGGTGCAGAAATTGTGATTGTGTAACAGTGACATGTCAGTGGATATGAAACATTCCTGAAGGGCAGATTTACTAAAACAGAAGTTTATGTTCACATTTATCAGCCCGCGCTTTCATTTAAACCTTTCTTCTCTTATACTTTCACAGCTTGCATTTTCAGTCTACAATAGTTTAGACATTTCTGAAGGAAAAACACTGGGCTTTTTCTTCATAGTTATTATTATTAATATTATTATTCCCACATCCAATCAACTTATTGTTGGATACAGTGTATAACACAATAAACAGTTTGCTTCAACTGTGGCTTAGGCTAAACTTTATATTTTGGATGATTTGCAGATTTAAATCTTTCACAGTTTAAATAAAAATAAGTTGGATGCTTTTTGAATTCGTACAATGAAGCCTTAAAACCAGACTACATGCTTGTATGCACGAGGATGACATCCGTGTGAGTAGTTTCAAACGCAGATCATTCCCACACGTATGGCGGGCGTGTAAGTGTGATGTGTCTAGTCAGAGTATAATTGGCTGGCTCAGTCTCAGACAGCTCTGTCCCACCTCCCCATGTTCGTGTATTTGAGGTCCCATAAAACAGTGTCTGGCTCGCTGATCCCACGACCCCTGGGGGAATAAATCCCTCACTCATGATTTGGATTTTCCGGCTCTGTCTGCGATTGTAAAGTCGAGAGTTTGAAATATCACAAAGTTCTTAACACCTTTAAAGCATCTATTTCTATTTTCATATTCTTTCAAAATTCACTTCGTCTCACATGTCACTGTGACTGTCATCTATGTAAAGCTATGATTAATATTCATATCTGAAATTAAAGTCAGCAAATTATTGGCTTTTGCTAGCCTTAAGCTACCAACAAAACAAACAACACCAAAACATGGGTTTCACCCATCATGTAGCTCTGCTATTGTTTAGTATTTACAAGCCAGTATACCATTTCACTAGCCTCTTTTACACCGACCTCCTCAGCTGGAGTTTAAAAGCCCGACAACCTCATAAAGGCATTTTACGTTCAACTCTCTGTGGTCCTGCTAACAGAAACAGATTGATCAGTGTGGAGGGAAACGTCTTATTATGTAATGACGACAGAGAGGGCTGGCCAGGTCAGATGTGAGATGAACCCCTGACCCCGGCTGAGCTGCGGAGTGTGCCGCTGACCACGGGGCTGTTGATGAAGTCGTGGACCTGTGGACAGTGCATTTGGTGACCTTTGGTGTCAGCTGCCGGGCAGCAGACGGATGTGTCTTTAACTTAATTAGCACTGATTAGTTGACCTGTGGAGGAGAAGCCAGCAAGTTACCTGAGCTTAGATCAAAGCTGGATTGGAAGAAAAACTGTTTTCCTTTAATATTATCTAAACCCCCCCAAAACACGGAAACACAAGCTTTTAATCTCCACAGTCCAGCTTTCACAACATTATTCATTGATTATTGTTATTATTATTTACAGCTTATTAATTTAATATTTTTTCTGTATTTTATAATTTAACAAAATAATATATGATTACACACAGAAAATAGCTAGAAAAATAGCTAGTGTTACAGAGTTTTATGCGTCTGTTTGTAAATATGTTCAAAACTCCAGCAGACACCAGTTTTTCAAGAGAAAAATGAATCTTAACTTTTAAAGTTTGCCAAAGCTTTCATCCTCTTCCAGTGACCTTCATAAACAGATGGGGTTTGTTTACTCTGAGGTTGACGAGATATAAATATAAATTAGTACAACATAAAAATACCAGCTTTAGACTGATGAAAGTATGTTATGTAGTCAGTCATTAATTATTAGTTTATTCAAAGTTATTTCAAAGAAAAAGGTGGCAAATTTTAATTGTCTCACTTTCTGTATATTTACACAAAATTCCCTGGTGTCTTTTCTTTCTTATCTATCTATCTATCTATCTATCTATCTATCTATCTATCTATCTATCTATCTATCTATCTATCTATCTATCTATCTATCTATCTATCTATC
>NW_005187405.1:3077484-3085117 GCF_000239375.1 Pundamilia nyererei
TCTATCTATCTATCTATCTATCTATCTATCTATCTATCTATCTATCTATCTATCTATCTATCTATCTATCTATCTATCTATCTTAGAAAAGTGATTAATGCCCACAGGTTTGATGTACGTAAAAGACTTTTTTCTTTTCTATTCTTCCTTGTCAACAGTTAAAAGAAATCCTTTTTGTTTTGTTTTTTAATTTTGCCAGTGCAATGATGGTCAGTCTGGTGGGCAATGATTTCATACCCCCAGCCCACCGCACACACTCACGCACACACATACACACCGCAGGGCAGTCATTTTTCAATCAGCCCTGTGGGCCTCTGACAGGTCTGGGAGAGGGTCTGCCTCCATGTAAGGCAGACTGGCAGGAGTGACACCTCCGTATAGCAACGTTAATTATGGGCATCTGTTCGGACGCCCCAGTCTGGGGGTCTTCTAGGGTCCTTGGCTGTTGCCATAGGGACGGTGGAGAACCGTTGGTGGTTTTGGGGGGCAGACAGAGACCCCCTTATTCTCTTGAGGGGTGGCCAGACATGACCCCCCACAACTCACCCCTTTTGATTTGGGTGGGAACAGGGAGCAGCCAGCCAGGAGAGAGAGAGATCTTTCCAGCTTCATTTTAGGGACCATGGGTGCACCTCCTGAGAGGAGCAGAAACACTTTTAGTTTCAGTGCAGGAATATTGTAGCAGTGAGAGTGTTGTCCCTGCTTTCCTAAACGATTTCCACATTAATACTGAGTGGTTAAACTGTAATATGGTAGTACAGATACAGAAAACATACGTGCAAACAAATTAGAAATACCCAACACTTACACTGCATTCTTCAGACTGTCCTCCATGACACCGCACTGACTTACATTCATCTAAACCTCACCACACAAAGCTACAACTGGGGTTCAGTCTGAACTCCAACCTGAGCTTACATCAAACCAAAGTCATCTCTTTATGCTTCGTGTTATGAAAACGTTCTTCTCATCCTCATAATGTGATTGCATAAAAAGATTTAAGTCCCCACTGTATGAGTGATACCTGGACACACACACACACACACACACACACACACACACACACACACACACACACACACACACACACACACACACACACACACACACCCTCTGTATGAACACCCTTTATTCCCACTTTGCATACATTAGCCAGTGTCTGTGTTCTGAATGCACTGTTGTGTTTTCCCACACCCCCCTATTTGATGTCTCTTTTGTCACTGTGAATAAAAGCAGACTGACGAATGGGAGGTGGGCTGTAGCTCCATTTCAGGGGGAGAGACCCCCATTAATTGCCAGCTACAGAGGCTGTAGGTGACCCCTGCTGGACAACATGTGAATATTCCGAGAAAACTCTGATCCTCATGACCTGAATGGAAATCTGAGTCTCACAGGAAGCTTAGAATAACTGCTTTGCCTCCATGTTTGGTTGTGTAAAATAACAGCTGCATGCTGCACTCTTATTTGTGAAATAAGTATACACAGTAGAGGAACAATTCTTCTAAATGTGATGACGAGATCCCAGCAGACTAAATGTGGAGCAAAGAGCATGTTTGTGTGAGATAATGCGGGATTAATGCTGAGAGGTAGTATGAAGGTTTTATAACCTATATCTACCTTCAAACACAATGATCATGGGAGGTCAAATATAGCTGTTTTATATCTGAGGGTCATTTTTTTTTAGCTCCCCACAGAAATTCAAACACTGCTGTATTTTCTTTTTTTCTGTCCCCATAACTGTTAAAAATGTTATAATTACACTCTTGCTTTTATTGAATTTGCGTATCTGTCTCATCTCTGGTTTTAAGTAGATCTTAACACATATTTTTATGTGTTTTATGTGCTCACATATATTGACTTTTGTAAATTAGAGCCATTAAAGATGTAGGGTAGGAGATAAAAACACTGTGCAGTCTGACATAAAGAAGGACACGTAATCATCCCAACTCCTGAAGTAAGAGGAGAAATGTTAGTTGCACATTATTGTCTATTAATATATTGTGTAAAAGCATTGTGTTGCTGATTTATTAGGTGTTGTTAACATTTTACACCCACATAGACTGTTTTATTAAGAAAACCCATCAAATCAAATGTAGTCCAATAAAAAGCTGTTCCTCAAATATTCCCTGATAATGAAAAACCAATAAGTGTGATTCAGTCTTCTTTTTCTTCTTCTTTGTCCTTTTAGGATTTGCCACAGCAGATTACTGATACATCTATCTGTCTCTATTGTCCTCCTCTGCCACACCATCCCTCTGCATGTCCTCCTTCACTAAATCCATGAACTTTCTCTGTGGTCTCCCTCATTTTCCTCCCACCTGGCAGCTCCATATTCAGCATCTATTGTCCAGTATGTCCTCTGCACATGTCCAAACCGTCTCAGCCTTGCCTCTCTAACTTCTTCTATCTTCTCCTCTTCTACCTTCTCCTATCCTTCCTCATCACTGCCAGTGAAAATCTTACCATCTTTAACTCTACCACCTCCAGCTCGGCCGCCAGCCTTTTTGTCAGTACAATTGTTTCTCAATCATGCGTCACAGCAGGTCTCACTCACTTCCAGCTTACAAACCTGTAATTAAGAATAAACATACAAGTAAAATTAACACATGTTTCACATTGTGAACACAAAGTAAAAATGCAGAATCTTTGAGAAGCAGAATTTATGGCAGAGTTGTTGGGATTGCATAGGAAAGGTGTTCCTAATAAAGTGAGTCAAACAGGGGAACAGAGAGAATTTGAGTCATTTAACTACTGTAAGTGAAGGTATTAATGTCACACTCAATAATATTCCTGTGCAGTCCAGGCATATATTAACAGTTTTCCCTCTGATGTATTGATTTCAACCTGACTTTATAACTTTGCTCTCTCCTTCCTGTAAAATGATGTGTGGCTTCTGCTTTCACAAATGTTGGATTTCCAAGAAAGAAAAAAAAAAGTAGAAAAAAAATAGTCACCTGTCATGTGACACCAATTGTACCCACTAGATGGCCCTAAAACACCACAGTGAATGCTCCCCCTCAGTCACCTGGTGTCTTCTTGTTCCCTTTTGTGAATCCATAATGAATCTCATGTAAATAATCAAATTTTGCTCAGTCAAGGTTTTCATCACAGAAACTTTTCACACACTCGCTTCAGTCCCACTGGTGTTACTGAGAAGTCTTCCGTGACGTCCTTCAGCGGAGTCAATCTGAGTCTGACGTGTAATTTACCGGAGCACCGAGGACAGGCGGCAACATCTCAGTGTCCTTCAAGAAAGTTGCTCCGAGCGTTTATTAGCGCAGAAGTGGCAGCAGGGAGCGAGACAGTGAGCAGTGGGTGTGAGAAACAATGCTTGCTTTGCAGTGATGAGACCATTAGTGGTACTGTGCTGTGAAAGGGATGAGACAGAGGGCAAAAGGAGGTGACCTGCTATCAGGACTCTGTGAATGTCACAGTTCAGCTCTCCTGAGCCTGTCGAGGTTTCAATTAGTCTGCCCTTTCTACCCACGAGGTTAAAAACCAATCCTTGTGCAGTGATCAATGGGATTGTTAGCCTGCTTCTCAGGTATGTGTCGATGTAGTGTTTAGGTGTATACACGTTTATACACATACCTAAAATATAGTGTTAAAAATAAATGAATGTCCTGTGCTTTAAGACACAGCGTGCCAGTACTGCAGTGTGAAGCACAGACATTTCTGCTACTGAAGGATTTACAGGTCTGTCTGCATAATCCACTCACAACACCTCCCACCCCCTCCTTTACCCAACCAGCCAGACAGCAACAAGAACTCAACAGGCACGGAGGAGAAAGATGTTCGGTGGACAAACGAAGGACGAACAGGTTGCTCAGAATCACAATGAGCTATGAAGGGCAGGTTTCAGAGCTAATGGACATTTAGGCTTCACTTAAAATAATAGTTTGACATTTTGGGGAAAGACCCTTAATTTTGCTTTCTAAAGGAGACTTCCACAAGGAGACTGTGCTGTAATTATGAAGATGTAAATACAGGGAGGCAGCTAACCTGGCTCTGACCCAGCTTCAAAATCCAGCTCACAGCACTTCTATCAATCACTAATTATTATAATTGATATAATGCAAAGTGCAAAGTCCTGACACCACATGCCGACCAGCATTCGTAGCTCGATGCAATCGTTCTTCCAGCATTTCTTTTACTCGTCTTTCTGAAAAATGAGAGCGTTTGCTTTCCAGAATCTCACACACATCATCACCCACAACAGTATTTGTAATTAGAAATGGAAATCTTTGAGATTCTTCCAAAAAACAGTGAAAAAAACACAGATCCTGTGAAATCACTGCAATTTGGTTTTATGCATTCCTATAGTGTCAGTCAATGTTTTCCCTGTCTTGCTGCTATGACAGGCACGCCTCAGCAAGCCAAAACCATCACTTGTGGCAGGTTTAATGATATTGATTATCCTTTCGTATCAAGATTACCATGTGTTCGTATGAGACCGTAGGCAGGAGTAGAGATAATTAGCACGCCTTTAACAGCCATGTATCTTTGAGATGCACAGTATCTCCAGTGGAGTTGTGTGCTTTAAAAAATATGTTGGATTCACGCTGTGTTAATGTTCTGACAAGCCAAATGTGTTGTAATTAGGAAAAACAAACAGATGGGCATTTTCATTAGAGGCGTTAAGTGTGGGTGTGTGTGTGTGTGTGCGAGAGAGAAAGGAGAAGAAGAACGTGGGGGAACTCGAGTTTTCAGAATTGTAGGTTTGGTGAGAAAAAGTCTAATGAGCGTCACCAACAAAACCCCCGAAAGCTTCTCTGTTGAACATTTGAGTTATTTCACTGCATTTTATTCAAGAGGTTTCGTCACCAGTCTGTTGATTTGCCTTTTTTTTTTTTTTTTTTTGCTTGCGTGCTAAAGCTAGAGAATAAATTAAATGCATTTATGTGCAAAGCATGCTTTGTTTGCAGTGATTGGAAATGGCTCCATGTTTTCCATTTCAATAGCACGCAGAAGAGAGGGGAGGGCTGCTAACAGACAGACATGACATTATGCAAAGCTCCACGAGGGGTGTTTACACTGCTATGAAAAAACAGCCCTTGAACATGTGAAGCATCGCTGGTCGGCGCAGAGAGACAAGAAAAGAATGAGGCTGGAAATAAAAAAAGCCAGAAGACCTGGGTGATGAAACCAGGTTAAAACTGGAGTAAAGTGGGTTAAGGAGTCTGTAGATCTAGTAGATCATTTAGTCAGATTTGTCTCACAGTCGGGGAGGCCGTATGAGGCAATCTGAATGAAACACGCTCTATTATCGGGCCAACTAGGGCAAGACTCACCTGCAGCGATAAAGAAATAAAGACCTACTTGTTTCTTCTACTCATTACTGTGTAAAGTTGTGATAAAATAGGTATAAAATAGGTGAGTTACAGGACTGAAGGACACAGTAATGATGTGTAGAGGAGAGAAGGCTGAAGGCTGGGTACAGAGGAGCACAGTTACAGGGAAATCTGAGGCTGTGCACTGGCAGAGTAGAATAAAGCAGAGCTAAAGGGGCTTTACACTTTTACACGTCAAATTAATTTACACATCATGCAGCCTGTGAAAACAGTGGTATGTTATCAAAGGCTGCAGGATTTTTAAGACTGATCCCGATAGTTAGTGATTTGAAAATCTGATATTCTGATACATCAGCTGATATTTTTCCTCTCAGACATTTATTGGCCGTTACTGATAGATCGTCACGTTATCAGCTGACAATACTTGCCAGCTGATGAGCTGGTCAGGCTCCACATATTCTGTTGTGTTGTGGAAGGACACTGTGGCTCAAATCACATGCTTTAGTCCCTATTTTGATGGCATCAGTGAATTCAAACCAGTCCTCCAACTAGATACAGACATATTGATCATGTGACGTAAGCATTCATTAAATTTCATATAACAGTCGTTCTATAGTAAAAGAGTGAAAGATCAGTGATTGTTAAAATACACTCTTTCACACGGGTTTGAAAAACCTGTTGCCAGGGTACTGAGCTCTGTTCCAGCTAAAAGTGACGACACCTTTGCAAAGACTTCTTCACACTACTGCTTATTTGTAAAACTCCTTGCACAAATGCCCTGCAAGGTCGTGTTCAGGGATTAGACAGTCTCTTAATGCAACAAGGGTGCATGGATCCATAACAATCAAAATTTAAATGTGGTACTCTGAAGACTGGATCACCGGTATCTTGCTTTGGTTGCGCTTTTCAACCTCCCATGCTGAGGGACCAGAAGGATGGGGCTAACAGTCTGAGGCTCCTTAGTGTAGTGGTTTACATATTCAGTGCAAACGACTCCTAGTTTGAGACCTGGAGGAGACAGAAAGCAAGACTTTTATGAAACACTGACATCTCATGTGTTGTGGCATTGTTTGGTGGTAAATCTGTCTTTAGTGTAGAGCAATTAAGATAAAATAGAAAAAAAAGATAAAAAATAATTTATTAGAAGAGTTCATATTTGAAGATGTTCAGTAGGTCACTGTGATCACTGTGTGTCGACTCTAAGTCTTTATCAGGGTCTGTCAATTTGTCATATCACAGTGTTAGTTCCTTTGTTACTTCATTCTTAAAGCAACCTAAACATGGAGTTAAAATAGCCTTTCCAAAGCAGAGCAGCTCTTAGATGCTATTAGAATAATTAAATAACTGATTAAAATATGGATCAAGATAAGGAGAGTAGAATTATTTAGCATTTTTTGTAGAAGCTATCCATTTATAAGCTCTCCATTATTTGTGAAATAAAATAATCGATGAATTAAACAATATTAAAGAGAAAATTACAGTTTGTTACAACTCAGGTTTTGTTGTTGTATTCAGGAGGTCTTTGCACTATAACACCGTATCCAGTGCATTACTCAAAGAAACTGTTAACATGTGAAAAAGGTGCAACATTTCTAAAAATGCAAAAAAAAAAAGGCACGCATTGTCAGGTCATCAGAAAGGTTTTAGATAGAACTATGTTTTCCCCCCACATGAGATCCAACTTTAGACTTCAGTGAATAAAACAGTCAGTCTCCTACTTGTGATGGAAATTTACAATTTGGGGTTTTTAAAATAAAAAAAGGGCGTGTTTTTTCTTTTGTTTTTTTTATCCATTCACCTTTTTTCTCTTTCCTAAATATTTTTGACCCATACTCATGCAAACATGCTGGATCTATTTAAAGCAAAGATGCAGCATTTTCCCACTGGTAGAAAGAGGAGACCAGAGTTTAGAGCTGAGCAGCAGCAGAACATGGAGTAGTTACATGAAGCAGAGCACATGAGAGCAAAGTGATGAAGAAAACTAAAAGAAATAGCAGAATTTACTGTTGCCCCAGTACGAATGATCATGTCTTCCTCTTCTATGACAGGATCTATTCAGGACCGTGCCTACAGTATGCACTCGTCCCTGTGTGTGTGTATTTCTCTCTTCATATACCGTATGTGTGTTAAGGAGGAGAGCTTTCTGTTTTCAAATCGGTGTGCTATGAATACATCGGCTTCCACAGACACTGGATGAAAGCAGGAGGAGGAGAAGGACGAAGGCTGAGTGTGACACGGACCACAGATGCTGCACAGGAGAGCTCATTAGAGACATGTCACACGCACACACACGTACACACACGTACACACACGTACACACACACACACACACACACACACAC
>NW_005187405.1:3085137-3116457 GCF_000239375.1 Pundamilia nyererei
ACACACACACACACACACACACACACACACACACACACACACACACACACACACACACACACACACTTCGATCATACTTACACACAGTTACACACAAAGACACGTGCGCAGCGCAGCAGACACACACTGTCTCGCACCCACAGCTGCTCTTTCACACGTGACCTGAATTTTAACTGCCAAGGTAGATCAGTGCTTAATTGAGCATGTAAAAGGTTTTCTCTCTTTCTTCTGCTTTTCTTTTCTTTTTTCTTTTCTTTTGGAAAGTCTGAATGTTTATGTGTGCCTGTGTGTATATGTGTTGTTGGTGTTAAAGCTGTCATACAGTCAGCATTAAAAGCCCTCCCACATCAGCTAAACCGTAAGAAAAGAACAATTGCACACACAAACAAATCAGCCCTGAAACTGAACAATGCAGATAAAAGATTTTTTTTTAAATCCAAAGAAAAGCATCACTAAATTTAGTTCCACTGTCTAAGAAGCACATAGCTCTCAAACATCACCGCTGAACTACTTTTGATTTAGGAATGTGCGCCTCCTTCGTCCTCTCCTCCTCCAAACTCTCTGTTCTCTCGTTTGATTATTGTCTCTCAGCTGCTGTTTAGCTTTTCATTACAGTTTCTCATCATTCTTCGACACTGACAGTTTCTGACAAACATTTTTCTTGTCAAACTTAAAATCGCGAATTAGTGACAGACTCCAACCCATCTCAGCAGCACCCTTCACACCAAAGGCAAGGTTAATTACTTTGCTTTTGCAGCAGGCCCCTGGTGTGAAGGCTGCCAGTGGACTGGATTTTGTCCAGAAAAGAACAGGTAAATGACGAGATGGACGACAGGATGTTACAAACAAGGAGCCCTTAAGTTTAGAAAACCAACCAACCAGTCACACACAGCTATGGCATGTGGGGCGAGCTAAGCTAGCTTCTCTGTCTTACTGTGTTAAGTTTCATAGCGCACAACAGACACCAATCCTAACAAGACAAACTACTGGCAAAGATTTACCGGTACTCGTTATTCCAATTATATGGACCACATGTACGGCGTTATTACTTACAAGCAAGAAAGAGCAGACAGATAAATGAGATGGATGACAGGTACTGTGATTTCCTCTCTCGCTTCTGCCAAGTTTGAAGAGCTGACTCGAAACCAAACCGTCTCACAAGGGAGGAGATGCTTCCCTGTGTAAACTACTGCACAGAATCAGAAAATTAAGGACCTTATTTAATAAAAGTACACATTAAATACACACAGAGTATAAGAAATTAAATCATTAAGGCATGTCACACTGTGGTCTAAGCCCCTTACCTATTGTACTGTCATATCTCTATGTCCAGATACAGAGAAAGTAGGCTCACAGTTTTGAAGTTTTATGTAGTAGGACATAAATGTATTCTCTTAACGTCTTGACACAGCATTTCAATGCGATTGAGGTTTGGACTTTAACTGGGCCAGTGCAACTTTGACTCTTTTTTTCCTGCCATTGTGTTTAGCTTTTCTGCTGTGCTTGGGATCATTATCCTGTTACCTGATCGAGTTTGGTCGAAGCTTTATCTGTCCGAGGTAGCTGTAGAACAGGAGGTAGAGCTGGTCGTCTGCTAATCGGAAGGTTGTTGGCCAGTGCCAAATATCCCTGCACTCGCTGACTGGCTGCTCCAGTCTGCATGCCAAATACTTGGCACACATACATGTGTGCAAATGTTAGATAGAAAGCCCTTCTGTATAGAATTGGTGCTTGTGTGAATGGGTGAATGAGGTATGTTGTATAAAGCGCTTTGAGTGCTCTAGGAGAGTAGAAAAGAAATATATAAGAATCAGTCCATTTACCATATTTGAGAATACTTTGATACACGGAGGACTTGAAGGTGCTCGGGTCCTGTGGCTGCAAAACAATCTCAAATCATCATCCCACCACCGGCTTGACAGTCAGTATGAGGTGTTTAGTTTTCTCCAAATGTGCCGGTGTGCAGCTCTGCTCCATGGCACTGTGTAAAAACAAACCTGGATGCTCAAGACCTTCAAACTGTCAGAACGTCTGCTTTTATAGAGGCGCTCACTTCCTGATGAGCAGTTAATTAAGTGCATTTCATTATCAACATCTGGCTGTTTTGTACCCTCTTAATTCCTGTGGAAGCAGAGAGGGTTGCTTAACTTTTGTTGTGTAATAGAGTAATTTTTTTTAAGTGCTATTGTGATTTTTCTCAGCTTGTATTTACCTAACTTTAAGACCAGTTAAGGAGCAGATGCTTTTTTATTTTTTTAAATTGTGGCCTGAAACATAAAAGTGTAAAACTGAAAGAAGATTATTTTCTTTTTACATGAATGTAAAATGATTTTGGATATGTGTCATAAACTATTGGAGGAACTTGCTTTATGAATTGAGAAAATTCTTCTCTCTGTATATGAAAAATGAATGAGATCATAACTTGTGGTCATATTTGATTATAACCAGTTTTTAGTGAAGCATGGCATCTTGCACTGGATGTTTTGCCTAGCTCTTCACTACATTGTAAGCACAAGGAAAAGTGTCCTGGAGTGACTGGACTCCCATGTGTGATTTACAGTAATTTTATGGGATTACACAATCCCATCCCTGACACTGTCAATGGTTGAAGTGTGAAGAATAAGGTTGTCCACATATTTGTGAGTATTGTTTAGAGACCAGATTTTGACCTTTCATTAAAAAAAAGACTAAAACCCCCCAAAAGTGACGTCTACATCCATCATTTCAGGAAACTGCCTCATGCAAACAATAACACGGCGCACAGTGGTACTTTTGGTTTCTCACTTATGCTCGAGGGGTTGCCACAGTGGATGGATCTGCATGTTGGATTTGGCACAGATTCTCCACCAGATGCCCTTCCTGACAAAACCCTCCCATTTCTCCAGGCTTGGGACCAGCAGATGTACACGTGTGACCCCCTGAGGCTGAGAGTGTGTCTCCATCAGGTCTCTGCGCACAGTCTGACATCGATAAAGGAATTGAAAGCGCACACCTTTGGCACTTTAAGACATTGGAAACATTCATCCATCCATTTTCTTCTGCTTATCCTTATCAGGGTTACAGGGGACTGGAGCCTATCCCAGCTATCATAGGGCAAGAGAAATAGTTTCTTTGAATTTCAGAAGCCAGACACACCCCAAACACTCTCCTTCTGATTACATGTCTATAAATATCTACTTACCTGAACCACACACACATTAACTGTTGTTTCCATGCTGTCATTCACATTCACATGCTCAAGTCTCCACATTGTTCTCCGTTTTAACCTCCAGAGTTGCTGTTGTCAGTCTGCAGAGAGAGGGGCGATTCTCAAAAAGTACAGCTAACCCTCTAAAAGTGATTTAGTCTCCCAAAGTTTACAAAACCAGGAAATTAAAACATTCTTCTTCTGTGGTGACATGTGATGTGGCCCACCTTTATCAAAGCTCAGCTGTGAGCAGCAAAGAGTGTCCACTTTCCAGAAGTTCTGCTAAAGACGCACTGTGTTGCCCTTTAAGCACCATCCTTTCCCCACTTCCTCGGTTATCTACTGTATTATAGCACCAGAGGCTAATTTCCTTCATCTGTTAAGTAATGGCAATTACTTTAATTTCTGGCACCGGGATGCCAGTTTCAAAATTCTCTATCCTACTTTTTCAGCATACTTCAGCTTCCATTTCAGGCAGCAGGTTGCCAGATAATCTCTTCTCTATCCTACTTTTAAAGATTCTTCAGTTCCCATTTCTGGCTCTGAGTTACCAGAGATGTTTCTCTGCAACCTACTTTTTCAGCATAGTTCAGTTCCCATTGCAGGCAGCAGATAGCCAGATTCACTTTCTCTATCCTACTTGTTATATTTGCTTGCTCCCACTCCGGGAATCGGTTGCCAAATATTTCTCCGGCCCCACAGGTGAGGGGCTGTATTTAGCCAGATAAAACATAGCAACCAGATTGTTGCTGCAGATTGGATTAAGGCCCATCATGGTGTGCACTATCTTCTGATATGGCAAGTTACATTATTCCTGACTGGGGTACAGTTGTGACAGGAGCTGAGAACGTGGGTCTGCAGCAAATCTCTTCATTCAGTCTGGAAAATGCAGGAAATTGTTGCATATAAAAGTGCCCTAAAATGATCTTGGTTCATCTCTGGTTTAAAAAAGACTTCTAGATTTCTACACCCAATATTCAGCTTTTAGACTTTGGGCGAGGCCATTGTATTTACAGGTTGCAACTTTCTCTTCCGTCTTTTGGTTGGAAAGCTAAATAAATTATAGAAGCTAAACCATCATAAATTTCAACAGGTTTCAACATTGCATTCTTAGATCTTAATGTGCGTTGTTTCATGCAACAACTTGAATGGTCAAACATGTTTGATCAGTGCTACTCTGACCACAAGTGGAAATTAGAGGGGTTCGTCACACCAAGAGATCTTTCTCCTTTACTTCAGATTACATTTATTTAGATTCTGGAAATGTTATTCAAGCATTTCATCGTGCCATTCCAGACAGAAACCACAGAGAAATAGGACCTTAGCTGCAGATTCCTGGTCTTTAGCACTAGGATGCCACTCTTCTTTACTTCTATCCTCCTTTTTAGAAATCTTTGCCACTTCTCTTTGGCGCTCATTATTCAGTCTCATTATTTGGCTTTCACACATCAGCAACCCTCAGCTAGTGACGAGTTAACAGTTCAGTCTGCCTCAAGTTGCCAGATGCACATACTGCTTGTTTCATTATTATCATCTGACTACATTGCAGGTCCTAGAATTGGTTGCGACATCCTCGAGGGTCAGTTCACCTTTCTATCAGAGATCTCACCTTTTAATACAGCAGTCCCAAAACCTTCTGTAATCTATAAGCTCCCATATGGCTCTATAAGCTCTATATCTATGTTATAGTGTTTTATGGGGTATTGACATCCATTGACTTCTTCATAGCATTTAAACATCAGATTGTTGCCCACAGAGTCCCACGAGCTGCTGCTGATCCTTGATGCGGCGCTCCCCAAACCACATCCTCTGGCACAGCTTGTTGCTTTATTATCAACAAATGTTTTCCATTCACATTTGTGGTTGGGGTCCTTGCTACTAAAAAAACGTTTTCTCAGCCCATAGGCAAACACAGAAATGTCTATGTCACACATATCTGTGTGGAGAGGCACAGGTGAAGATGATCACTGGGTTGCACTGAGCAACTGATTTTGCTAAAACATAAGGTCAGAAGAGATGGAAGTGAGATCACATCCCTCTGAGAATAAAATAAAAACGGCTGGCAGAAGGGAACAGATTTTACATTTACACAGCAAACAGGATGAGTAGCATCAAGAGGTCTGACTTAGTTAGTTGAAAGGCCTGAAGATACAAGGAATAAGATTATGTAGCCAGATTAACTGCTATGAGGTTGTACCATAGACAGTATAAGAGATGGATGCAGCACCATGACAACACCCACTGATTCTGGGCTATTAATTTTGAAGTTTCAACATTATTTGAAGGTCATGTTGGTGTTTTAGAGCCAGACATGACCATATTTGGATGAAAAGGTGGAGTGCTAAGTTGTCAGTTAATGGTAGCTCTCTTACACAGTGTGTTTTGTGTCCTGTCTCCCGCCCCTCACCCTCAACTGGTCGGTCACAGCAGATGGCTGTCTGCATGAGGTTTCTTCTTGTTAAAAGGGAGTTTTTCCTTCTCACTGTCGCCAGTTTTGTGTACTTTGTTGTAGAGTCTACAATCTAAAGCACTTTGTGGTGCCTGTTATCGTTAAATTGAACTGAATTGAACAAGGAATCTTAGCTAGCAAGCCTCATCCTTAAACTGTATGAGACATGGTATGGTATTTAGTAACAGACTAATAAAATACTAGAATATAAATCACTGAGACTGAATGGACTATATTACAAAGAAAGCCATAATCTTAGGCATTAGATAACTTTTAAACAAGAATGGTCATTCAGTTAGGCATCGTTCTGGATGCAAGGGAAACCCATAAATAACTTCAGCTGACAAAACTTATGGAGCAAATTTACTTGGAGTAATGAGACAAAATAATGAGAAAAAAAAAGTTTTTAGCCACAACTTTAAAAACTACGTTTGGAGAAAAGTCAACGTTTGGTGTGATGAAAAGCACACCATCCCTGCTATGAAACTTGAAGGTGGATCACTGACATTTTAGGGATTTGTTAGCTACACAGGGAACTTGGTTAAAACTGATGGCAAGATAAATGGAGAGTGTTATCCGAAAATACTGGAGGATAATTTACACTCATCAGCCTGGAAGCTGCGCATAGGACGTATTTGGGTGTTCCAACATGACAGTGATCCAAAACAGAAGGCCAAGTCGACCTTTCATTGGCTACAGAAGAAAAAAGTTCTCAAGTGGCCATCTCAGTCTCCTGACCTCAATGTCATTGAGCCACTTTGAGTTAGGAACTGGAGGCATTTTGGCAAGACGAATGAGCAGCTTTACCATCTGAGAAGATGAAGTGCCTCATCCACAACTACCACAAAAGACTTCAAGTTGTCGTTGATCTTAAATGAGGTAATAATAAAATATTTGGGTAGTTTCTCATTATGATTTTAAGAGGACAACCACAATTGTTCACCCAACCACTAGCCATAAGGAAAGAAAAGTTAGGTATTATCATTAATATACACATAAAAATGACCCCAAGAAATCACAAAAATCACAAATTCTGCCAGGTTATGTAAAATTATGAACACAGCTGTTTGTTCTGGGGGAACCCGATATCACGGCAAAGCATGTGATAGACACGTGTGTCCATTTTACGCTTTGCCTCTCCAAAATGTGAAATGTACATGCATGCAGAAGTAATTTGCAGTAACAGTAGAGGGAGATATTTTATTTGAAGCACAAAATAATCTCAGGAAAGCCTTTAAACAGAAATTACTAACACATTTACATGTACACATTAGCTGCCTAGCTTAATCGTTCCTGGGAATTAAGAGACAGGGAATGTACTTCATATGTTTTTTGCTCACTACCGACTTTCTGGCTTTTAATAAGTTATCTCCCCCTGCTAGTAAAGCATCTTTTGCATGCATGTCCATCTCACGTTTTGGAGATGCAAAGTGTGAAATGGACACGGTGGACCGGCGTGTCTATTTTGCTGTGATATTGGGGACATTTTGTTTATGTCATATCTGCTCTCTTTCTACATTTTTCCCATAAAATGTTTCTTGTAAAAGAAAGACAAAAAAAAGAGAAAAGAAACAAAACTCTTGTAAACCTTTCTCTCAGTGCTTCAAATTATAACCCAGTGCATGCATGTCTGCTTTTCTAGAAACTCAGCCTCAAGCCTTTAAAGGAAAAGTTCTTCAGTGAAGCCTCCGGAGAAAACATAAAATATGAACGAAGGGAAAATTAGGCCAAAGCAAACATAAACCAAGGGCCCTGTGGTTAGACGGTATGGGGGTATTACATGTGGTTAGCTCCGCTGCCAACCTCGTCTCCTGCACTTCCTCCATGACTGCCCTGCTGCCGCCCAGATGGGCCTGCTGGGCTCGGAAACATTTAAACTTAGCAGGGTGGCTAAATCAAGCCTGAACAACTGCCCCATCAGCACACAGACTGGAGTTTGTAAAATCTAGCTCAGTTTATATTTCTCCTGACTGGGAGGTATCCTGTTTTCCATCTTTTTATGTGGTTTTCTTTGATCTCCTCTCATTATCAGCAAGGCCAGCAAATAATAGGCAAACATGTGAGTCTCAACCAGCGTGGAGAAGCCATGATGCTACAGAAAGCTTCATTACGCAGGCTGCCTTCCTACTGAGGGCAGCCTGCGTTACTTGGAAGTGGCATTTTGCTCCAGTGAAGATGCTGTAATAGCTTTCCAGAAGTCTTTTTTGTCTCAGCATCCTCATCCGACCTCCCTTGTGTGCTGTGTGTTCTCCACTGTGCGCGGATGGCTGCCCCCTTGCTGGAGAGTGACTGACATTGTTTGTCTGTTTGGTGAGGCGCCTGACATTTCTAAAAGTCACAGCTCACATTAAGGATGAGCCTTCTTCGGGCTTGCGTGTGCATGAATTGCCGCCTGTGTCCACCACCACAGCATATCTGTTCTCTATGACTGTAAACTTTAAGCAGAGCCAGACTCAGATGTCTAGTTTTGCTTCTGACTATGAATAAATATAATTTGATATATTTGGTCTTTATTGCATCTCCTCTCCTGCAGCAGAGTGGCTACGAACCAATCAAAAAACAGCACAGGGCAAACAGTTTAATCCTGCAATGTTAGTTCTGGTGGGCTGATCTTACACATGTTCAGAGCTCCCTGTAGCTCTTCCCAAAGGCATCTGCAGTAAAAACTCTCAGAGCGGTGCTTCTGCGGTTCTCTGCTCCTCCTCCTGTCATGTTTTGAGGGAATCTGAGATGCACTGAGAGCTTGATGAATCCCCCACAGTTTAGCCCGTCTCTATTTTTCCATCAGTCTCAAAGCGCTGATGAGAACGTCTATAAATGTGTCCGCTTGTAAAATAAACACAGCAACTGGATCAGGAGTTTATTTTATTTTACTGGATCCACAAGTGTGTATGTGTGTAAGTGTGTTTGTGTATGCGTGTGAGTCTGACTGAAATTTCCATGCACTTTCTCCTGTCTCATAAATCTTTTACAAAACACAGCATTGTGTTTGAAAGCCACCATGAGTAAAGCAGGAACTAACACGAATGCAGCCACGTGTACACTCCAAACCAGATTAAATATGACTGTAACACAGCTTTTTTGTGGAGATTTTGGATTTTTATTTTGTATTTTGTTCCCTCATCGTGAAACAAAAACAAAAACAAACACATAGACATCAAGAGAGCATGACGAGGTGTTCGAATGGCTGAATGAACTCACATTCGCAGGGCTTGTTGTCACGTGCAGCGCTTCTGCTGTAGAGTTTTGTGTTGACAACAAAAAGGAAAAGCTTTTGCATCAGTCCGGGAAGGAGATGCAGAAAGTGCCCCTGCGTTTTAAGACTACACTGTTTAACAAAAGCAATAATTTCATGTTATTTGGAGCTCCCTTGCCTCTGTGGTACAGCCGTACTGTGTAGATCTAAAGTCGGCTCCTGTTCCAGACGATCAATTTGGGGCTGACACACACCTCTCCTTGTACACTCATACGCCTTGTTTACAGCTCAGGCAGCTCTGAATTCCTCAGTGTTGGAAGTATAAGTGGAAACACACAGAGGCATAAACTGAAGAGTCATCTCTACGCAGGTGTGAAGTTCATTGCAAAAGCACCGCATTATATTTCAAATGACTCGTGTTTATGCATCACTACCTTACCATCTGATGTTAGGAAGCACCGCTTTCAACACATTTTATGGATGTTTAATCCCTTGACATCCAAATTTATCCGTATTTCCCTTTGAAGGTGCTCCAATTAAAATTTGATAGGAACAATAGATGAAAAGTCTTTGTGTACTTGAATCTGCAGTCCCCCCGAGCTCCGTGGAGTTTTTAGCATCTTTCAGCTCACTGTTTTGGTTTACTCTGTCATTCCCAAACCTCTGATCAGTGTCATTTTCAGAAGCGGTGGTAGACGGCTGTTGTTTCTGTAAATGATAAAAATACGTAAAATGATATAAATACGGCCCCCGAGGCGAAAGACACATAAAAGCCATCCGACCCATTCATCTAACCGCCCGCTAAGTGATTACTTAGTAACCGTGATTTGGCATTACTGTATATCTCCGTTTTCATTGCCAGCAGAGTGCTTCCACTCTAGATTTAGGGGCTTTCGCCCGCTCTTTCCTCTTCTTCTCCAACTCTTCTGATGAGGTCGCAGGTAACGTGTCCTTCTGATGACTCCTCTGCGTGGGTTTTGTTTGTTTGGTACAGTGAGCTGCCTCTCCCGTGCCAGCCAAACGTTCATCTCCTTTGGAGGCATGCTTTGTTTTGTCTTCCTGCCCAGCATACATCCAGTTTTCTCTGAAGGTTTTCTCAGGCTTCCAGATCTCGTTTTGACTTCACAGTTCCCTTTAACCGACATTTCTCAGTGACATTTCAAACGACACTTTGATGTCTTTTTATAGCGCGTCCCTTCTTTGTAGACATCAGTTAGATTCATTTTTAGATCCTCCGTCAGAGGAACCGGAGGATGTTGAGTGTTAAATAAGGTTAGAGGAGTTTATCTCAGAGTCTGGGACTGTAATCAGAGGACAGTTCCTAATGGAAGGTACATTACACTCCAGTAGCTAATTCATTAAGGCATAACAAGCTCCTAAAGCCCAAACTTCACAGGCTGCAGTCGTTGCTCATGCCCACAGACTTAACATTAAAGATAGACATCACTATGATGTCAACCATTAATGGAAAACAACTTTGAAACATTGGGCTTTGCATTTATGTGCGACAGTGAAAATGGGGCATTATCAGCTAAAGCTAGAGCTTCCATAATTCATTGTGTTATTAAACACAATGCTTTTTTTGGCTTAAACCAAAGAAATTAAAAATGAAACAGCGGAGTCCTTCGAACTTCTTCTTGTCCTCCTTCTTCTTCTGTGGGTGGGGGCAACCTCCAAGTGACTGATTGTACTTGCAGTGACCAACAACAACACAACTCTTTGGTGAACCCTTTCGATCCCAAGACGGCACAGGAGGGAGGCAACTTTGTTGTGGTCTGACTGCAACCACTCTGAAACAGACTGACAAGCGAAACTGCGTTAATATATTTGAATCGCTTATCACGGCTCACATTCTTTTATTTTGTCTGTATAGTTTCCTTTTTTAAATCTTTTATATATCTGTTGTATTTCTCATACGCCCTTTTTATAATTGCTGTTTAAATTGATTTTAATTGTCATTCATTTTTCTATTTTATATGTGAATTGTTTTCTTTTTGGCATCTATTGTGGACAGCAAAGAAAAGGTTTGACTGCACAGAGAGACATGATTAATTACTGCGCATATGACAATAAACTTTGAAACTTTGAAACTAAAAATACTTTGAGGTCTAATTTATAAACGCAGACAGATTTTCAGCAGGTTGCAATCAATCTGAATCAGATGAGCGCAACTCATCTGTCATACGTCTCGTTGCAGGGGGCTCGACTCCGCTGGTTGCCAACTGGTTTTATTCTGTTTATATTCTTATGAAAGTAAACCTGCTGAGCTTCTGTGGCATTTGTTAAATTTCAGCCCTGCAGCAACTATGTCACAATTTGGGGAGTTTCTCAATTTCTGCTTCACATCTATGAGGTTCTGGTTGGACTTTGAATGCAATCAGGTTTATGCCATTTGTGATTTTTAGCAACTGATCACAATTAATCATCACAAACAGATTGCATGTAATTGCCAACATGACCTCATTTGTCGCAGACTGATTCTGTCTTATTTATCGCTGTCTTGATGCACTAAAGTCACTTTGAAGATGGCGGCTGAGTGTTAGTAGTTGCAGACTTGGTCTTCATCTGTGAAGCAACCATTCTAGAGGCAGCAAGATTTCAACAGTTTTGGTTATGCTATAGCCTCCAGTCACTGTTTTACCCAGTGTGAGTATAGCACACTGGGCACCTGTCACTCCTGCCAACCCCTTACTTATGCTTAATCTCGAGCCTTTTATTATTTTCCCCTTAATAATAAAAACCTTCATTTAGAAATGAGAAGTTGTTATCTTTGTCTAATATTTAAATCTGTGACAAGCATACAAAAAACAGGAAATCAGGAAGGGGGAATGCACATTTTAACAACACTGTATATAAATAACTCAGACCAAGTAAATAAAACTGCTACTTGGACAAGATTTTAAAAATGTCTATTTCTGCTGTGAAATCATGGCAGTTTTACACTGTGGGGTGAGGAACTGTGGGTTTGACTTAGTTTGGAGACGGGCCCAAGTGTAACTCTTATGAACTGCAGTTCTTGGGACTTGTTCTTTGAGTTGGCTTCATTTTTCTTTTTCTTCTTTTGTGATTTTCCCTTTTCTTTTCTTTTCTTTTCTTTTCTTTTCTTTTCTTAAAACTACCCCCAAACAAATAATGGAACATTTGAAAAAAAATGCTCATTTTCACATTTACTTGTGTTTGTTTGCTATCACATCAAACTTAGCCCAAGGCTAAAAACGGCTGTTGTTAAGTATTTATCAGCTTCACAGTCAGATATTTTCTTCAGGAATGGGTGGAGCCCAAATCACAAATATTAAACTTGCATTCATTATGTGGTTGCTGGACTCTACATGAATGCTGATGCTGCTCCATGTCTGCTGGCTTTGCATGTTTACTTATTATTGCAATGATCTAATATTAGAATACATTCATGGTGTGTTTACTGGCGTTTGCTATCCCCAAGATGCCAGAACAAAATTTGATTTACTTTAAGTAGTTTTAAGCAGGTAGCACAAACTCACAGGTGAAATATTTAAACTCAGAAATCAAAACATTCCGTATTTCTGCATGGTCAAACTGAAACACGCTGTTTTACACAATCCCAAAGATGCATTGTCGTATCTCCACTTTAATATGAATTTGAACAGGTCTGAGCAAACTTCAACACTATCTAGTGGCCAACAGGTGAGCCAGCTTTATTACATGAAGGTAAAAATTAACTCATATTCTTTATTACTTGTTTAATGCTCTAATTTAAGGCCTCAATTCCACGCAGATAAATCTGAAATATGACGTTTTTGTGCGCACGCCAGCTCAGCTAAATCCCCTCAGTTCTCCAAATCTTATTATAAGAATAAATGAATGAAATCAAACAGAGTATATACAGATTTTTTTCGCAGTCATCGTGATTATCATGATTAGTGGCTCGATTAAGATTCGAAAACCAACTCCTGCCTGTATTACACAAGGGAAGATGCATAATTCAAAACCATCTTGAGCACGGAGCAACAGACTGCAGACCTACAGTATGATGAATAACAAAGAGAAGTGAACTGCTCTTCTCACTTGATCACTGACAGGAATCAGTGTAGGAGCTGGACCTGTGGTCAGACAGCCCCAATGGCCAAGAGCTGCCATCAGCAACAAACCGCCGACTGCTGCTGGGTTTGTGCGCACCCCGTTGCAGCAGTGAGATGTTGCCAGGTTGGGAGATTTGTCTGATGCAGCCGGTTAACATTGCTCAGCATTAAGGTCAAACCCTGCAAACGTTAATTAAACGGACAAGAGCCCCAGCTTGTCTATAATAGGTGGCCTGGGGGTTATACGCGTAAGCACACAAGTTCTTCCATTAAATGTGTGGAAACACGAGGTGACACGAGGGTGTTGGGGTGGGTGGGGGTTAACTGATGGTCAGACTGTCACTGTGAGCTTACGGGTAAATTTAATTCGCAGACCCCGGATCAACCTCGGAGGTTTATATAGGAATCGGATTATGGTCACATAAACTACATCCCTTCTCCTCTTTTCACCCCCCACTCTCTCCTCAATCCCTCCCTCCCACCCACCCACACCGCCACCCTATCCCCACTCTTTGAATGGGGGGCGCTGGAACCGTCTGCCCGTCACTGCTTGCCTCTTTGTTTAGACCGATTCCGCTTCTCTCCCTCGGCGTTGCTGCTGGCGAGGAGGGGGGACGGAGGGAGCACCTTGCTGTCTCTCTCTCTCTCGCTCTCTCTCTCTTTCTCTTTCTGTGTGAGTGCTCCTGCTCCGATCTGGCACAAATCGGCGTCTGACGGGATGACCGGCGCATAGGCTGCTGCTCAGTGAGGAGAGGATAATGTTGAAGGAGTGAAAAGTAAGATCCGGAGCGCTTGTGCAGACACTCGCCCTGGTCTCTGTTCTGCCTCTGCAAAGTGCTGTTTCACCCTTGTTCCGTCGTTCGCCGTCTCTGCACCCCTCGGGGAGCTTTGGAGAGCACCTGATCTGAGGCGCAAAGCTTTGCTTTCCCTAGGACTGCACCACTGAGGCGAACCTTGGTTCGGTAGACACGGTAAGAGAGAGAGAGAGAGAGAGAGAGAAAGGCAAGAATACAATGTTTTTCGCTTGCATGCTTTATGAAATCAGTCATTTGGTCAGTGTGTCATGTCTCAAGTCTCAAGGTAGCCGGAGGCGGCTGAGACCGCTCTGCTGCGGGAAGATGCTTTGAAGTGTGCGTTTCTTGGCTTAAAAAACGCACTTTTAGAGCAGCTAGAAGAAAAAAACCCGAAAAAAAACATGGGTACATTTTTCTCACATTGCTCTAATTATATGCAAATACAATACCAGAAAGTATTAAAGTATTTTTTGCTTGTGGACCAATCAATGCCTTCCTGTTCGATCACACCGTCAGCTTCTGAGAGGCGCGCAAATCGCACCCGTTTGGGATATCTTTAATTATTTACAGGTCAAAGCTTTTAATATTGGTCTATATTTACAACCCATGTATGTTCATGCATAAATCATCAACTCAGCGAGTAACCTCGTTAGCGTGCCCATTACATGGTTTCATCTCAGGAGAGCTTGTCTTCATATCACGAGAACTGGTTTACACGGGCGCAAAAAACCTTCTTAAATCTTAATCTACAGATGTCAGAAAGAAAGGAAACCAGAAGGTGAAGACGCCTTCTGCCGGTGATGCAATTGTAGAAGCGCATCCGAGCTCTTGAACAGGTGTTTGTGAAATCTATTATGTAAATCAGAGGCTTTTGGTGAGCAAACAACATGTGCTGAGCGACTGCCAAAATCAGATCTCGTGGTCCATCTCCAGAGCTGTCACCTGCGCCTGACATCAAAGATCCTCCGTGGAGTTACTAATGATCACAGGGTCTGCTTGTCAGTATGTTATCTTTACACTGAAGTACCCCGTGCCAACTTTGCTTTGCTTTGCTGAAAATATGTGAGAAGAAAAATGAAGCAACAAAAAAAAAGTGTCGGTAAAAAGATGGATTGCCTGGTGCCAAGTAGGTGAACAGATCTTAGAGGGTTTTATATTGATGAGTGCCCACTCTGTAAACAAACACTGGCATGTACAAATCACAGTGAAGGAGGAGAACAGTTTAAGTCACCTTGACGAATGAGCTGTATTGTCTGAGAATATGAGAGCCCCTGCAGCCCAATAAAGCCCATTCTGTTTCCATTCACCGCCTCAGCCTGGAGGAGTCCAAGTCTTTTCTTCTTTTGCCTTGTTAGTGCGCCCACCACCAGCTGTGTGTCAGTGCCATAAAGCAGGACGAGGTTAACTAGGCAACGACACGTTATAGAGGAGCTCAGGAAAATGTTTGCAAGAGGCTACAGAGAGGCAGAGAAGTGGTGCTTACAGGGCGAGAAGAGAAAAGTGAGGAATGAGGCAAAGAGGCTCAGCTGAAAGTTTACAGCATGCATTTTTCATCCTGTCCGGATCTGTGTGTGTGTGCTTGAGAGATTGTGTATGTGTGTGTGAGTCATCCATGAGCCCTGGCACGCATGCAGTAGTTGCGTGTATGTTTGCGTGTTGAAGTGTGTATGTAGATGAGTGCACTCATACGAGCAGAGGGATCAGAGAGCGGTGTTGTGAGGAAGAAAGGGGTCTGATTCTAAAATAGAGTACGAGCTCAGTTCAGCTGCCTCGCTGTCTATTTGCTGCACACTTTGCACTCATTCAGCCTCTGTATTGTTTATCGTGCATTTCTCTGTGAGCAGTCTGCAATTTAAGGAGCCACTTTGCATCAGTGGAAGATGGAAAAAAAGAGGCTCATATGCAATGCTTTTAGAGATGCTAGAGTGTGATTAATCATTGCATAAAACTAGTTCCAGCTTTATGTGAGCATTTTTCTGCTTTTTTTTTGTCTTGTGTATGAACATGAGCTGAATTTCTGTAGTTTGGCTGGGGAAAATAAACAATCTGCAGAAGCATTTCAGTGTTTTTCTGCAGTTTCTGTGGAGACAAAAATGAATTATTGAAACAATCACTAAGTTATTTGTAGCTGAGTGACAAACATCACTGTTTTTCCAGATGTTATAGAACTGCAGAGTCAATATCTTTGGGTTTCAGTGGGCAATCAATGAAACTGCTGTGTTTCTTTTTTTGTGTGTTATTTTCTGATGAAAATAATCATTAGTAAAACCCATGCTGGTCTCAGCTCATGTGAATTTGTTTCAAGAGCCTTGCTGCTGGCATATTTGTCAGTGAAAGCCAAAGGTAATTCTCAGTCAAGGTTTGATTTTATTCTCTATGGTTAGAAAGTGCCAACTCTAATATGTCACTTAGGTGATTATGGGTTCTATTCCCCACTAATACAGTGTTAATAGCTAACAGAATGGGACTATATAAATGCAAATGAGCACCAGCTTTGCGCTTATAGCGGCTTAGGTATGATCAAAATAAGCTTAACTTGGAGAGAGCCACGGGCTTGTTGCTGTATGATTGTGCATCTATTAAAAGGTTCTGATTTTGTTTGGCTCAGAATGTGATGGGCAGTGTTTTAAACCTCTTTTTGATGTTTTTTAAACTGGATTTTATAAGCAACGGACTCATCTGTGAACTAAGCTGCGAACCAAAATGGGAGCTTTAACGATCTCTTTGGGCTTTGTGGTCCGTGTGGAGCCAGAAGGGGAATAGGTTTGTGGACTAACAATGACTTTACAGTGAATGTTGTAAAAACTGTCTGTTTTCAGCACTGGACAGCTCCCAAATCTCAGAGCTCGGGGACCTAACTGCAAACACTTGGGAAATAGTGAAAGAGAAATGAATACTCAGTGTTTTGAGGTCCTTGGATTGGGATATTGTCGAACTCCGTCACTCTGCGGAATATTGAAACCCTCTCGCAGCCTGTGCACCCAGCAGCCAAAACCCAAGGGGGATTGGGCAAGCCAATCCATCAATCAAATTCAGTCTATAGACTGGGAGGGACTAAAGCAACCCACGAAACCAATCATTACAAGCCTAGATGGGACCACAGCTGAACAGCTCACCCACACAAAGAGAAGGGCCCTCTCTTTGTCTTTGGCCAGGGGCTCTCCTCGAAGGTCTGGTGGAAGACAAATGTTTGGTTTCACAGATGGATGAGGAGAAGGTCTTGAAGGCAGCACGGAAGTTTTAACAGCCCCGCAACACAGAGATTAGAATATCTTCCACACGTTCGCTGGTTAATGCAGTTATGTTGTGATGTGTAACGTCCCCCCTGTTTGAAATATGTCCATTCAGCAATTCTTTGCTGTTATTGTTAAGTGCTGATGTGAGAATAAGCTGATGGCTCAAGACTCTCCAGGCATTTGGCACTGGTGACAAACACTTGGAGGACAATACTCTTCCCTTCTTCTTTCCTCGCCTAGTTGATATTCCACAGACTCAGCACATCATTAAAGACGAGGAATCTTCTTGGATGATGTCCCACCAGCGTGTGGGTCTATTATTCCATTTCATTTCACAGCTACTCACTTTTCTGACCACCTCTGGCTGCAGAACTGAACTGTGGTCATAAACGGCGGTCTGTTTACGGTAGATCTGATGATGCAAGGCGTACACAGAGGGCGTGAATGTGTGGAGGTTCAATATACTACAGAAGGTAGCACCTGATCCTTTGTTAGCATTGTTCCTCAGAGCCAACCTCAGAGGCTTCACCTTTGACCTGTGCTCTCCTTCAGACACAGCAGGCTTCAGCATGCTAACAGCCTTTCGATGCTTATATTTGACCTTTGACCTTTAAATCATTACTCATTTGACTTACAAAACATTTCCGTGTGTAAAGGTGCTTCTTTCTTTATGATAAAACGGAATAAAGGACTGTAACGTGAAAGGTGCTGTTTGCAGCCTATTTTAGCTCATTGCTGGTTTTGTGCCTGTGTTTTTATTTTGCTTTAATCTCAGCAACAAGCAGCAGAGAGATGGTGTTATTAATGGAGGATTAGCCTGATAATGGACAGAGATGAACAGAGACTGAATATCAGAAACATGAGGAAAAAGTAAAAAGTATCAAGTTAGCGCACTAGCAAATGTTACAAATAGCAAAAAATGATACGATTTCAAGCTGAAACTACGATTCAGTAAGTTTTATTTGGTACAGCAAGTATCTAATTAGTACCAAGTACAGCAAAATGTAATTATTTAAACTTACTTACTTAACTGTACAAAGCCTTGAACCACCCCTCATTTCTGTGCATTTTGCTTCCAAGCATTTAGACTTTCTCGTAGTTGTATAAAGTGCTCTTGAGCAATAGTTCTCCAGGCTTTCTGAAGGTCATTCATTCAGCTATTCCTTGGCTGCTTTTTCACTCCTTTTCAGTCTTTGTACGTGACCATTTTCAGAAAAGTCAAGCATAAAAAAGGCACCCGACTCAAGGGATGAATCACTGTTGCTCTTACACATAGATATAGACAGACAACTTAGCAACAAACCAATTTAAGATTGTATCTTTAGGGACAATTTTTTTACTAGAAACCTGTCACCAAACATGTAATTTGTTAACGTTTCTTAAGTTGAATCTACAAAAGATAACACAGACTTGACATGGTACTTTTTGGAACAACAAAGTGATTTCCAAAGAGTTATTAGCTGAAAACTTGGCACTGTGTGCAACGTGCCCTTAAAAAACTATGAAAACTTCGCCATAGCAGATGAAGAGTATTTCCAACAAAGACCTGACACCGAACCTGAGAGATGCATCTGGCTCTTCAGTTGATCCGTTTGCTGTTCACTGAAGCCTCATCAGCAATGGTCTCAATATAACATCCTTCAAGAAACCTGGAGAACTACTCCTGAAGACTACAGACAAATCTGTGTCGAAGAATTAAAGTGGTCAGACCAAGTATTTACTTCAGGCTTGTTACAATTATACAAACTCTGCTTTTGCCTTCTATGCTGTAGGTTTGCACGTTTTAATAAATCAGTACAAATATTCCCCCTTTTCTAACAAAACATAAAGAAATAAGAGGCGACTCCAGACTTTTGCACAGTACTGTAGCCAGTCATAGTGAGATAGTGAGATTTGTACCTACAAATCTTGAGTCTCTATCTCAAGATTTTTATTCATTTTTTCATCATTTGGCCTGAAGCCTTCTGGAATCTACAAGCAAATTCTTCTCCATTATTTACAGACTTTACAGTCACAATATTTCTCCTCTGATGTTGATATATTTTGATGCATTTGCTTCAGAGCAGTGATTGACTCTACACAGAATCTGCTGTTTGCTGGTCTTTATTTTCCTCTGAAAGCTACCTTACAATGCTCCACTCTCACACACTTATAAATAATGCGTCTCCCTCGTATGTTAATCAAATGCATTTAAATGGACTTTTTTGTCCAACTCACAGCTGGCTGACCAAATTTCTCTCTTTCTCTCACACACACACACCAACACACATATGGCAGTGACAGAAAGAGGCTGAGAATGAAGAGGTGGAGAGAGAAAATGAGCATATCCGAGATCATCTGCTGCAGGTCTGTTGAGTGCAGCTCCACAGCAGCTTAATAACACTACAGGAAGGTAGGAAACAGATGGATGGTATAAGAGCTGTCAGTCTCTCTCAGGTACCTACAAATCACTGGCGACACATACATTAAACATCACGACAGTAAATTTCCTCTTTGGTACCTGCTGCATGTTGTCTCACTGAATAATTCACAGACACACACACACACACACACACACACACACACACACACACACACACACACACACACACACACACACACACACACACACACACAGAGAAAGAGTAAAGTTGTTACAGCTTGTAACCTACTTACACTTGTGCAAAGCCGAGTCCTGACCTAAGTCATTACACTTCTCTGTGTCTATCTCACTGGACTTGTGCATCACATCTAGTCAAATTTTACCTCGGCCTCTCCTGAGCGTGTTATCGAGCTGTTTTAAATAACCCCCGTCCCAGCACCAGTGAGATCAATGGTGTCAGTGTGAGAGGATGGAGTGTGTAATCTTGAATCGGAGGGACCAGCAGCTTTCCAGTGTCCTCTCTGCAGCTGAAGCCCAGGCCAGAGCAGTGAGTCATTAGCTGCTCTGAGTATAATCAGTGACCACACAGGCACACTGAGTGTGAAGGCTTTTGAATACTTGATCCAGATTTTCTTTTTCTTCCTTGTTGTTGTTTTAAATTCTTGAGTAATTAATGTTCATGCTCTCTGGTTTTATTGCCTCTTTTATGGTCCGACATCAACAATGCAATTTGGATTTTTTACTCTTTTCTCTGCAGTTACTTAGGAAAAGTTGGATTCGAGTGTGCAGAGTCTCCAGGATAGACTGGCCTCAGTGTTTTTTTGTTGTTTTTTGCACAAACATTAAATGAAAAAGACTTACAGAGTTACTGAGGCAGTTTTTAGACCTTCCACCGTGGCAGTGTGTTATTGTCATAATGCTGATAAAATGACCTTCCTCTTTCGCTCTTCTCTCCTTCGTCTTTTTCCTCTCACCACTTTGTCTGTCACTCATCCGGAGCTGTTATTCCGCTCCTCACTCGGCTGCTCTCTGGAGGTAATGGTTTTGTGAGATATGATTAAAGAAGAAGGGGAGAACAGGAATCACCTTTTACTGTCGGTTCGCAGTAGGAGACACGCGGCAGACAGTTTGACTCGTTTCTGTAAAACTGCTACAGTTTCTGTCCTCGGGCCAATTCTTAAACTATGTTACGTTGCTAGACATTGATTGTGCTGCTTCCTCTTGTCATCTCAAGATTTTGCAGATTGCTGTAAAAAAAGGAAATAATATTAACGCCTGGATTTTACATCACTCAGAAAGTGAAAGAAAACCTCAAACCCTGAAGGTTCAGTCAAATGTTGAGCATGAAGTGATTTTTTTTCTTTTACTGTGAAAACAAATATGAACTTCAAATTTTTCATAACACAAACACAGAAATCAATTGCATTAATTGGCTATACGGTGTATTATTGACAAGCTGCCTGCAGCTAGCTTCCACCCTGCTGCAGTGGAAGAACATAAATCTGTTTTGTTCTGGAGTTAGTGAGACATGTTCATACTTCTCCAGTCTTAAATTCTATCAACTCGGTCTCATCAATGTGAAGATAGATTATTAAAAATATACAAAGCTGTGAAACTAACCCTTACGTTACTATAATCAGAAATCAAACTGAGTTATTTATTATTTGCTCGTGAAACAGAAGGCAGACTTTTTGTACGGTACCCTTATTTTCTCATGCTAAATGATGGCTATTATTTTGGAGTTTTACAGTTTAAAAAAAGTCAGCTGGAAACATGAGAAAGTCTTCTGGAGACATAATTTCACCGAACTCAGTGTTCAGTGATTATAGTCCAACTATCTGTAACATCAGCTGATGAAATGAATTTGTTTTTCCATTCTCTGTCAAGATGATCCCACACTGCTGTAATAATGTTGATGTCTGGGCTCTGGGGAGGCTAATCCATGACTGATAGTTTTTCACTGTGTTTTTCTATCCAGCTTTGCTTTTCCTGCTTTGGCAGTGTGTTTGGGATCATTGTCAAGCTGACAAGTTAAGATGTTGCCATTCAGGCACTTTGCAGATGGTTCTGCACGGTGGATCAAAATCTGAACATACTTTTCTAATTCCATCAAGTTTGACAAGATTCCCAACAACTACTGGCTGAAATACAGCCCGAAACCAAGACAGAGCCTTCACCATGTGGTACAGATGGCTGTAGACACATACTGGTGGACCTCTGTCCTCTTCTCTCCCGCACATATTGACAAAAGGTTATATCAAAACCTTCAATTTTTAATTCTTCAGCCCTGTTGCTACTGATTTGCAGACCAGTTCATATGTAATTTGGCATACCTCAGCATTTTGTCCCTGTTTCCTTTCCTAATGAAGGAACCCATGATAGCCAATCCTCCACTGAGAGCATTTGTCATGAAAGGTAGATCAACTGAAGGCCGAGATACTTCTGTCAGGTCCTGTTCAGGTCTTTGCTGGCTTTTGTCCCATTTTTTAATGTTATAACCCTCAGTTAAAAATTCTTTTGTTTTCTTTTGTCCCACAGTTGCCAAGTTTTTGATTAATGGCTCTTTGAGAATCACTCTTTTTTATCAAACTGCGTCACCTATCTTAAGACTTTTTTTGTAGATTTAACTAAAAATTCCTTGAGATAGTATCTTATTTATGCACAAATAAGTCAGTATTAAGGAGTTTAACAAAGAAAGAAAACAAACAAATAAATTCCTCTGAAAATGGTCCGGTACAAGGACAGGACTGAAAATGAGTGAAAGACCTTTTTTAGAAAGCACGGAGAACTTTTGCTCAAATATGACAGACACTCTGGCTGCCTGGAATCATAATATAAAAAAATAAGGGCTTGCTCAAGACTTTTTTGCAAGGTACTGCACTTTGTGATGTGGCGCACATGTTCATGACAGTCACGCTGGTCCCAACCTGGCCTGATTAAATAAACCTTTGGAGCATATGAAACATGTAGCATGACGGAGGTGCTGCAGGCGTAAAGTTGCCACGTTGCGCATGCAAACATTTACATGTAACTGCAGCAGGAGCTGATATTTTGCTGCTTTTTTAACAACCAAGTGTCCTACCAACTGAAAACCTGAAGGAGATTTGGGACGGGGGGGAAGGGGCCCTTCCTGCCTGCATCATGATGATCATGAGTGCAGTCAGCAGACTCACATGATGTAGGTCTGCCAGGCTCGCCTGTTAGCTTCCTTTGCATCTCTGTCACTCCCCTCGCCGGCTCTTACAATGCTCTGAGAATGCATCCTATTCAGACAACATCGGGAAAATGTGTCAGCTGGACATCCACATTGAAATCCACTGAAGCATTTTAGAGTCTTCTGGCTCTTTTCTCCTCAAGACACAACTGTGCCTGTTAAAGAAAAAAGGGGCAATTTAGAGGGAGGCGCTCACAACATCTGATGTCTCATCCTTAACAAAAGGTGGTACTGGTTAGCATTCGCTGCTGTGATTGGATGACCGGTTCACTGTATGTTGTAAATCCCCTCTGGTAACACTTTGAATGGCTGCTGTCTATAGGCATACAGTGTTGTGTGTCATGTAGCACCCATACAGACTGAGCTCTGTATTCTGCTGGTGTGGGTAGTGACTGTTGGGCCCCTGCCAGTCCCAGGCCCTCAGATACAGCGCTCTCCAATGCTCTCCGTTTTCAAGTCTGGGCAATCTCCTCAGTGTCACGACCCTCTCCAAGCCTTTAGAAATCTCTTGTCACCCACCCAGCCAGCTCAACCAATGGTTCAGGCCTTAAACATGCAGAGAGCCCAACGGCTCGACCCCAATCTGTCACAGCCCGTCACGAGGGCCTAACCCACCTTTAGAGATGGGATGCCTCAAAGTGTGTGGCACTGCGGGGTCTGTGCTTCTTTTCAGTCGTCCAAAATGGAAATGATTGCCCACTATTAAAAATTGCACACTCAATAGTTGTTTAATGACAGCTTAGTTTGGCAGGTGTCACTGAGTCCAAGAGGAAGGTTTTCTTTCCAAGACCTACACACTCCGGTTTTATACATTTGAAGGTTTCACTCAGCTTTTCTCATGGTCAGGACACAGCGCAACCATTATTCCTGTAATTTATTAAAGCCTGAACTGGTGTTACACAATCTTCTTTCTAAGCATGAGGGATGCTGTTGGCATGGGTTGCTGTTACCGTGGTAAATGCAAAAAAGGCCTTTTGATTTCTTGGATAAATAATTTACTTTAACTGAAATCAAGATGTGTTGGACAAATTTCTCAAAACAATTTCACTTTCTTCAAAGAGTCTGATAGGAAACCTCAGTTAAAGGTGTTGGTGTAGTCAAGAATGCTTAAAGAGACAGCTTTGTCCACAAGTGAATTAATCATTTAGATTTACCCGTGCTGTTTAACCCGTCTTAAAATATGTATATATTTTAAAAACATAGAGTAGTCGTGTTTTCTTCAAACTGCACGCACTTCTCTTCATCTCCATTTCATACCACATAGCTCCATCTCAGACATCTCACCATTGAGCTGAGAAGCCTCGGGCACCAAGCCAAATCCTCTGGCAAAGTCAGCAGCTCTTTTCCGATGTGTGGTAGGATTTCCTGAATGTTGTGCAGTAGGACTGCACCACAATCGCCTTTTTACTGCGGTAGTAAATGTTCACCCAGTCTAACAGCAGCTTTTGGAGCGATGCCATTGGGTTGTCAGAGAATTCAGTCCACTTTTCTACATTAGATTTCTCTCATACTGCGTCTGGTACATCAAACCAGACTCACAATATTCAAAGCCTCAGCTGTTGCATCAAATCTGTTTGTATGTGTCAAACAGGAAGTTGAAGCTCAGGTGGAAGAGAAGCTCCTGGGCAAAAAATGTAAGTTGCTGTTGGCAAAAGCATTTAGTGAAGGTATCCAATAATGCATCCATAGTGCCTCCTACCATTTCTAGGAGAGGAAGGGTTCAAAGGTCTCCTTGTCTCATTGATTGAAAACAGTTTACAGGCTCTCACACACAATAGCGTTTCTTAGGTCATTGTCTAGACAACACGTGGATGCAAGCTCTAGTGAAGTGTGTTTGTAATGCAGTATTACTTTTTTGTTATAAATAAAATCGATCACCTAAGGTTTTGTTTTCAGCGATTCAGTGTTCAAGGCTGTTTTGGGGGAAGGTTTTTTTTACGTTGCCACTGGTAAGCTGGAAATGGAAAGGAGTGAATAAAGGATCAGAAATTTGTGCATTCAGAAACATTGTGAAGGTCAGCATTAGTTTTTCTATCAGTACTATTTGATGCTGCTCCTTGTCAGGGCTCCACATGTTTGGTTACCTTAACTTATGGATGTATGTACAATACTGTGCAAAAATCTTAAAGAAAAAACTGAAAATCTTTCTTTATATTTTGCTTCCAAAGAGTCAGACTTCTAGTTTTTTAACATGCTTTTAAGCAAAAGCACTCCAGGCATTCTGAAGATCTAGAAAAATCTTTTTTGGACATTGCCTTTCTGACTTAGTCCGGTCCTTGTACGTGACCATTTCCAAAGGAAAGGGGTTTTATTTGTTTGTTTTATGATCTTTCAAGCATATAAAAGCACCTAATTCATGATTTTTTCTCATTTATGTAGTCGAATCTATGAAAAATATCAAAGATAACATAGTTTGACAGACATAAAAATATGTTCACGCCAACTAGGTGTTTTGAAGAAAAGGGACAATGGGTGAACAATAGATGAAGTGAAATGCTTTAAAAAGCTACCTACAGCACATGAACATATCTGAAAGTCATGTCCTTACGGAATAGGGAAAAAAAAATCCAGCAGGGACCTGACACAGGACCTGAGAGATGGATCTACTATTCACTGAAGCCTCATGAGAAATGGACTCAGTGGAATGTCCTTCAAGACGCCTGGAGAACTCTTCCTGAAGAAAACTTAGAGACATTAGAAGAAAGCTCGCCTGGAAGAGTTGAGCCTGTGTTGAAGAATAAAGGCAGTTGGACCAAATATTTAACAACAGCTTGTTACTCTGTTTTTGACGCATGTGTTTCTATTTCCACTGCACTCGTTTCCTGTTTTCTAGCAAAATAAATGAGGGGTGACTCAAGACATTTGCACAGTACTGTACTTGTATTGGAGAGAGAATGAGCAGGATGCTGCGAGTAATTTCCTTTTTGCTGTGTTGAAATGGCACAAAAGCTTTAGATTTTACATACTAGACATGCAGCCCTCTTTTGCCACAGTTATTACTAATTTCACTTGGTCTGCTTAGATTTGAAGAAGGTTTTATAAACAACGTCACCTGGTTTTTATCAGGCACACAAAAGGAAACGCCAACCTTCACTTCCTCAAACAATGAAAATGACCAAAGTGTTTCACCTCATAAAAATCATATTCTAATATTTTAGGACTTTTATTCAAAGTGCTTTAAAATTTGCCTCATTTCCTGCTTCACACACTCACACTTACATGCTGGTAGCAGCAACCTGCCATACAAGGCATTACTGCTGGGCACAATTTGTGGTTGAGTGCAGCTGTAAATTGGACCCCTTCAGGGCTGTTATTTTTCTACAGCCTGAAGGGGTTGAGAAATCAAATTTTAACCAGCTTACTTTTACTTTTCTCTAGTATATAAATATTTTTCTTCATTCTATTGACCACAGGCTCTGAAAGCATTAGAGCTTTAGAGTTTCAAGATGATAGAGAGCTCTAATAAGATCTAATTCAGCCCAATTTCAACTATAAAAAAGGTGGCTTGATGACTTTGTTTCTGGAGATGGGGGAATATTTCCTAGTGTATTTCTGGTGTTGTCAGAGGTGTTGCCTGAGGCTGAGACTTCCTCTTCTGTCCACTAATCATTGCTTATGTATGCAAATAGTTTTTTAAAAGCTAATGGGTTAATTTGGCAAATGCTTTCCCTCTTTAATGCGCTACTCAAATGGCTTACTAGCATGGTGTCAAAGTCTGCTCAGAGTTGATTGGTTAATAGCACTTAAACTACAAGTGGAATCCAAAAAGCTTCCTGTATCCATATCCATTCTACAAACATATTAATATACAAATATGTGTTTCTAGAAATTAAATGTCATGTACGGCATCAGGCAATTGTCTGACTCGACCAATTTTGTGTATGCACAAATCTGTCATTTTTTTAAGATCAAAATCATATTAGAGTGAAATAATGAGGAGACTCTAATAGTTGTGTCAAAAATCTGAAGCTAAAGTGAAACGGAGCAACTAAAATACTTTTGCGCCAAGCATAAAACCTGAAGTTTCAGTTGTACAAACACACTGACTTTCAAAACGTTTTTACCTCCGATTGAGAGTGATTTTCACTCCCATGTCACCGCTCTCTCTCACTACTTTCCCTCCTCCCCCTCTCTCAGCAGGTCTAGGATGGGGCTCGCTCTGTGTGCAGCTGGGCGGCAGATCCTCTTTCCTCTGATGCTGCTGCTCTCTTTAAGCTTGGGTGAGTTCTCTGTCTCCTTCCTGCACATTCTGCTCTGCAGAAACGAATCACCACAACGACACAAATAATAATAACAATAACAACAGACAAAGTCGACATACAGTTGGGGATAGAGATACCAGAGATAAGAAGAAAGAACAAAGGGAGGTGGAGTAATCGTAGCAGAACAGAAAAGAGCCAACAACACACACACACACACACACACACACACACACACACACACACACACACACACACACACACACACATATATATGTATATAGACCTTGACCTAGACAGGTCTGTAATAATTTGACTGTTTTAAGTGAGACCTGACATGTTGGGGATGTTTGCAGACATGCTCAGAGGGACTGAGCTGGAACCGCTCCAAGCCCATTTATGCAAGTTTAGCCGACCATCTGTTCCATTACAACTATGCATAAAATTCACAATTACAGAACAAAAGAGAAATCATCCCCGAGCTGCAGCTCTCTATTGGATAGTATCACAGGTTTCAGGTCCCACACGCAGCCAGCTGACTGCCCGTACTGAAGATAAGTTTCTCTCTTTAATTACTTTCACTGCAATTGGCATGCACGGCAGTGGTCAGCCTGGATTTTCATTAAAACGAAAACCTGCATTGCACATTTCCAGAATCAGAGCATTACTTTACTAGTCACTGCGCTCAGACAACATACAGTTTTATCTCGCCACATGCAAAAGTATTTTGTCTGTTTTTGTTGCACAATGAACAGTTAAAAATAAACCTGAAAGATATTCCAACTGCTAAAATGAAACAGCAGGATTTGAGCCTGTGATTTTTTTCAGAATTGAAGGGAGCAGATAATATTTTATCATCTCTGAGTTCATCACCATAAAGTCATCCTTGTGCATATAACAGAGTGTGGGCTAAACAAGATTTAAAACTGGGAAACAGAGAGAGCTATATTAAGATTATATAAACTGAAGAAAAATTGTAAACAGTGTACAGAGTTTATAGTAAAAACTTCACCTCAGTAGTAATGTTTTATTTCAGCAGATCTGCAACAGATACATATGGTCACATTATGAGTTGATGAAAATCACAAGCAAATGCCAAAAAACTACCTTTGGCTAGTGCAAAGTGCTTTGTTAAATACAGATCGCCTCAACGCACCTCTGCAAGGTTTAACTGCTTGCATAACAGCCTGGGATTATTATATACCAGCCTAATGATGGATTTCTCTATAAAGGAATAGTTGCACACTTTGGGGAAAGCATGTTGTTGGAGCATTAGATAACAGCGTGGTTTGGCTTAGTGTGAAGGCTGAAAACAAAGCACGCCAGGATGTAACTTTCCCTCAGCTGATGTTGAACACATTTTAAAGATTTTGTGTTGATACAGACAAAACTTTTTGTTTTGTTACACATGGACTTAGCACAGCTTGCTGTTTCCTGCAGTTTCCAATCTTTGAAGTTAACCTGTAGCTTCACACTGTGCAGACATGTGAAAGATGATGGGGCTGGTGAAACTAAATTCAAGTACAATATGACAAACTTTTATGATATTTGGCAATTAAATACTCCAAGAAAAGTTCACATAATTTGTGAACAATATCAAGGCGCTAAACTCAGACTTTTCCCAACTGACCTCAGTGTATTGGGCACATTAGGTTAAAATTTTGGCTCATGGCATTTCCATTTGAGCTATTCCAGTAAAACAGAGCGAGGAAAAAATACAATACAATACAGTGAGCATGCATTACTTTAATCTCTTTGATTCTGCTGTGATAGACTCAGACTTTAAAGGCTTAGGCTGTTGGACAGATTGTGTTTTTGTACAAATGATTAGCATAAAATACAATCTTTCATTTGTAGCATGCAACATTTCAGGTGTGATTTTATGCTGTTTTGTCTACATAATGAAAGGTTTGCTTGAAATTACTAAAATTTAAATCTTTGGAAGCTGAGCACTCATTTTTTAATTGATGGATAAGCAGTTACATTTCTGGGACTGCCCTCTTCAGATTTAAGTGTATTTGTGGGAGTTTTTTTTATTTTTAGAAAGCATCCCTGGTGCTGACCGATCAGCTTTGACCTGGTGGGAAATGTACATGGGACCTCTGGAGGGCTGTCAAGACAGCTGACAACACCCATGTTGATTCTCAAATGTTGGCAGCCGAACCTTTAGATCCTGCAGGTTACAGAGTGAGTCCAGTGGGGATTTTGCTTGACCTTGGACCTCGGGCTCTTCTCTGTGGTGTGGTGCGGCTCACTGGCCCACAGTAGAGGCTGCTGCCATTGGGGAGTGCCACTGACATGGAAGAATCAGCTTAACTAAAATAATGTGCCCGTCAATGTAACATCCACATGGATGTCACGACCTAAGGCCTCTGGAGCATTGCAGTGTAACAAGATGAGGAGTTCAATTAACTCCTGTCTGTAGTTTTAATGCACAGATAGACCTACAGTACCTGGTGATCTGCTGCAGCTGGAATGCGACTCTTAAGTGGTAAATGACAGCAACATAAATATTTTTAAGTTACACTTTACACTTAGAGCTTTAAAGTCCATAATAGTTGGAACAATATTGACCAAGAAGAAAAATTTATTTTTGGAACTACAGATGGGTCTGTTCATGACAGAGAGCATCCTTTCATGTCACTTCCAGCGCTTTGCCTGGGGTTTTCTTTTCTCCCCTCCCATCACCTCCAGGCTACGAGGTACACTTCCTCCATTCAGTTTGTTGGATTAACTATTTTCCTCCATCCCTCTCTCATTCCTGCTCTGCCTCTTGTTTGAGCTCTCATTCTTTTCCCTCGTATTTGTGATTCTGTGATTACATCTGATTGGGGGGAAGGCAGCGGGGGCGTCCTCTGCGCGGAGTTTCTCTCAGGGGGTTCAGTCTGTGAAAGCCGTCCAATCTAAATGCAGATAGAAATATCTTTCTGGGATTCTGTTCCTCTGTGTGCACTATTCCAAATAAAGCAGTTTTTTTTTCTTTTTCATACATGTGCTCTTTTTATGCCCCTGATTATTTTCTATTGTACTTGACTAACTGTGAAAATTTTAATGGTGAGGGAACAGAAAAGGCTTATGAACAAACAATGAAATATAAATAGGTAAGCAGCAGTTTATCTATTTTTTTAAACTATATTAAAAATATACCATAAATAAATGAATGAACCGAGGGTCCCTTTGGAGACTTTAGATGTATCCTAAAATCTTCACTAATAGTGGATGGACAATGCTCAGTCATCAAGGCAAGTGTTGGCTATCATTATAATTTATCTACATAGGTTCAACCCTCTATAAATATATAGATATAATACAATAACAGAAGGCTGGGATGTTACAATAAGGTGCACAGTGTGGCAAAAAATGTCAGAAGAATGTAGGAAATAGTCATATCTGTACAGGTGTTGTCATGGTTACATTAAACCTGTATGTCATGGCAACCAGACTGAGTTAGTTGCTGATATCAATCTGCAGAACTCAATATTTTGTGCACAGAAAGTGGCATTGAAAACAACTAATGTCGTGTTAGTCAGTTTGGTTTATAAATTTCAATACAGCCTAAACTTCCTGTGTACGTGCAACCTTTTATGCATATAATGACCAAAATCAACACGAAGACATCATTCATGTATGTACAGTAGTGTGCAAAAGTCTTGAGCCAACTATAATCTCTTTATATTTTGCTGGGAACATGGGAAATAGATGGAGTGGTTTATTGAAACATGTGCAGACATACATGGAAATACAGTATATGAGGCAAAAACAGAGTTTCAGCAATTCTAATGAGCATCAAAGTCAATAATTGGTAAGAACACCTTTATTCTTCAGCACAGCCTGAACTCTCTTAGACAGCTTTCTGTTAATTTCATTGTTGGCAAAGATTTATACCAAAATGTTCAAATATGGATTCTCTCCACAAAACCTCTCCCCCAACTTCCTCTGTAGGTGACCAAAAATTCAAATCACTCCATAAGACCTGCTGACCTGTTGCTAATTTTTCAGAACATGGCACATGGCATTTGACATTCCTCAGCCTTTTCTCTTTGTTTCCCTTAATTAAGAATGGCTTCTTGACAGCCAGCCTTCCACTGAGACCATTTCTGATGAGCCTTCAGTGAACAGTAGATGGATCAGATGCATTTCTCAGGTTCTGTGTCAGGTCTTTGCTGGACTTTTTCCTAGGACATGAGTTTGAGGTGCTATTCATCTGCTTTAGATAGAGTTTTAGGTCTGTTACTTCTTTTGTCCTGCACTTGTTCATTTCCCCCCAATTTTTCGGACACACTGTACAGAATGCTGAGATTTGCCACATTTTAGCTAAACAGCTCTTTGTGAACCACTTTGTTGGTTCTATTTTATTTCTGCCACGCTTTGTTATGGCTGACATTTTTCATAGAATCAGCTAAATAAATTTGAACAAATTATGTGTTTTCATGACAGGCTGCTAGTAGCAAAACATCTTAAGATACAATTTAAAACAACAAGACTGTTTCCTCCCCTGAGTTAGGTTCCTTTTTATGCTTCAATGGGTCATAGGAAATGTTAAATGGCTTAATAAACATGGTCTTTGTATACTGAACTGAAAATGAGTGAAAAAGCAGATAATGTTCAAATAAAAACTCAGAAAG
>NW_005187405.1:3116538-3153920 GCF_000239375.1 Pundamilia nyererei
CATTGTTTTAATTTCTTCTAAGCTAAATTTCCTTGAACGCATTGCATAATCATGTTTGTTCTCTTGTTCATCCTCTCCAGGTGCAACCTCCTCCATTGTGAACATGCGTAGGATCACTCATCCTACAGTGCAACAAATGTTGGCAGGCAAAGCCACTCTGCCTTGTGTCTTCACCCTCCAGACCAGCACCTCCACTGGCCCTCCTCACCTCCTGTGGACTCGTACTAGGCTAGCAGGGGGAGGACAAGGTGCTCCTTCGGAGCAGACTGTGCTTTCTGCTAAAGGTAAAACAACAACCTAATGTTCCTGTTTCACTGAGTCAGCAGTATTCTGACTTTATTCAGTCAGAATACCCAGTGAGACTTAAAGCTACACTAATCAATAGTTTTGTATCAACAACAGATCAAATGTGTATGTGTGAAGTGTTGTTCACAGATATTAGCTGACTCAGCTGGCCAGGCTGCAGTATTTATAGAATTTATCTTAAGGCCACAAAAGAAAAGAGGGGAAAGATCTTAACAAGCTGATGGTAACAGCTCCTGGAATAAAAGTGAAATAAACCTGCGCTTCTAAATGTCCAAATCTGCCTGAGCAGTGCTGATTAAATCCATCCACAGGGTACTATACAGCAGACAACTTAACATTTTATCGGGCACAGCTGCCAGCTGTTTTCAGTGAAAGAGCTCTTACAACGCACTGTAGAAAATTGCTAGCACATAGCATAAAGCATTCAGCAGCAAAAAGTCACATTTACCTCAGAAATGAGCAGAGATCAGGTGGAGAAAGAAATATAGCACAAAATGAATGCTAATGTTGTTCTGTATGTGTTTGATATGCAAACGTGAAACTGTTTGCTAACATGTTGTGCAGTTTATAATTTGGAGACTCACGGGGTTAACTAAATGCTGCAACGCTCAACAAGAAGTACACAAATACTAGGAGGGAGGCAAAGACTACATTTGCCCAGGGCAGAACAGGGGCACAGGTGCTTACAGGCAGGAAATAAACAAAGGCAGGAAGTGGAGGACCTGAAATTAGAGACATAAATCCCAAACAGGAAGCAGAGATATCAAGGACAAAACATACTTCCTTTAAGATCGTGGATCTGTCTAAATGTCAGATCTCTGCAGCAAACAGTGACTTTCTCAAACAACTGGTGAGAAAAGACTAAAAACCAAAAACCATGTCAGGGGGGTAACTGTTCTAACTTTGTTGGACAGTTAGGTGTTAGTGGGTCACCCCATTGCTGGTAGCAAAGGCTTTTAAATCCATAAACGCAAACATGTAGCAAAGTTTATTTTCTACCTCTAAAATCTCTTTAATGATGAAACCTCTCTTTCTGTGCCCAAGGCGATGTAATCAAGGTGAATAAGGCTTTCAGTGGTCGCATCATGCTGCCAGGATACGCTGCCAACCCTCTGAATGCTACCATGGAGATCTCCAGCCTCCGTACCAACGACTCAGGCACTTACCACTGTCAGGTTGTCATGGGCAACGACTATGAGAAGGACACTGTTCCCCTGGTGGTGTCCGGTAAGTGCAGCAGCCGCCGACGAGAGATTTCTGTGTGAGGAACGTTTAGGGCCCCAAAGGAAACATATAGGTTAAGCACAAGTGATGCACAGAGGGTGAAGTGCATTAACTCGAAGGGCTTTAAAATTCCTCTTCCAGCTTAATTGATTTTATTGCAGCCAAGCCTTGTTGTGCTAATGTAAAACAGATAATGGCAGCTTTTAAAACAGAAGCACCTCATCCCCCCAAACCACTTTTTTTTTGCTTTTTTATTTAATTAAGCATTAATAACATTGATTCACTCTATCGATATTATAATGACTGCTTTAATTAATGTAGCGTCATGCTTTCTGTGCTTGTTTTGTTTTTGTTATCTGGTTTTCCGCTTGAATAATTGTGTTATTCATTTAATTAAAGTGTTTGCACTGAATACCAATACCGGTTTCTCTCGCTCTCACTTTTTTTTTCTTTTTCTGTGTGCTCATGTGTGAAATTTCAGCCAAAACTAGAGTATCTTTGCTTGATCTGTTTGTGGCCCCTAATAACATGTTTGCTGATTACATTCCCCTGATGTATTGATTCTGACTGTGTTGGTATATCTGTCAAATTAAAAGGAATTAAAACAGTTTGCCACCTGTCTCTGGGTCTGTCTGTGTAGGTGTGGTGTTTCACTACCGGTCTCCCAGCGCTCGTTACGCCCTCTCGTTTAGTGACGCCCAGCGAGCCTGTCAGGAAAACTCGGCTCAGATCGCCACTCCGGCCCAGCTGTGGGCAGCGTACCATGACAACTTCGCCAGCTGTTCTGCTGGCTGGTTGGATGATCAGACTGTTCGGTGAGGAGACAATCAATAAGTTCTCTTCTCTTGCTCGCTGCTTGCACTTTCTGCAACACTGTGGCGCTTTGAAGGACTGAAACTAATGACTATCCTGTTTGCTTCCTCTCTTCTTGGATCATTTGCTTTCTCTATTAATATTCCTCAGTTCTTTTTGCTGCTTCATCTACTTTAAGATCGTGTTCTTTTCTGTGTTGCTGTTTCTTTGCTATTAATTTTATTCTAATTTATTCTAATCCCTTACCCTTTAAAAGAGAATGCAAATAAGAATTTATTCTTTACTGATATTTAAAATCTTAATGAAAAGAAACACTTTGATATGTGATCTAACACATTTGTCACGCAGTAAAACGTTCAAGTTATTATTATTTTGAAACAAAAGCAAAAAGTTACTTACATCACTCCCAAATGGTTGTCTCCACAGATATGCTGTCCAGGTTCCAGAGCTTGGCTGCTACGGACACAAGGAGTACTCTGCTGGAGTGAGGAATTATGGGAAGAGGGACCCAAAAGAGCTGTTTGATGTGTACTGTTTTGCAAAAGAATTGGATGGTACACAAACACACACTCACATTCATGCACACACAAACACACACACACACAAGAGAAGATATAAAACAGCATCAAGAGCTCTCACAGCTTTTGGCTGGTTTGCATCATATTCTGCTACAACATTAAAGGGATAAGTCAGGACTTTTTTTAAGTGTTCTTATTGTTCTCAACAAATCAAGTGAAAAGACACAGACCAAACCCACATGTACACATGTGAAAGAAAGTCAGCAATCCAAAATAACAATAAAAAAAACACCATTAAAGTTCATGCGCTACAAAATCATGGCTCCCTATTTTTTATTATTTGCATTTTTTTTATATAAAAATATTCACATTTTCAATACTTTCAGTAGGAATTTTGGCCTTTAAGCCACACGTGCTGCAGAAACTAAAAACCCCCAAAAAACTTAAAAAGATTTTCCAGGTCTACAAAGAGTCCTGTGAAAAACTAAATACTGCCCTCAAACTAATAAAAAAATAAATAAAAATTAAACAAAAAAAAAAACACACACACATATATATTTTACTGTGCATGTGCCAGTCTTCCTTATCCACTTTTTTCTCCTCCACCTCCTCTGTAAGATATATTCAGTCTTGTGAAAAACTAAGTGCACCTTACTGTTTTCATGGGAATTAAAATGGTAAGATACAGACAGGTGCAGCTAATCAAACCCACTTGATTAACTGATCTGGAGCAAGTGTATAAACGCAGAGGTTTTCTTCAGGTGTGTTATCACAATGCCTCTATCTTCTCAGGAGTGAAGGTCCCCGCAAATTCAGCCCAAGGTCAGACCGTGCAACACTCGGAGAAACTGCAAAAACCCAAGACTCATGTCTCAGAATCTGCAAGCCTCAGTTAGCATGTTAAGTGTTTGCGATAATACAATTAGAAAAAAGACTGAGCAACTGTGAACAAACCACGTGACTTCTTGAACAATGTCTGTTGTACAGACGAGACCAAAGTGGAGATGTTTGGCCACAATGCACAAAATTCAAACGCAGCTTATTAGCTCAAACATCTCAAAAACAGGACCTGGACACCTGCAGTTACTGAGTTGAACATGAACTCATCTTTATACCAAAATATTTTAGACTAAAGTTGTGTCATGTGACAATACAATGAGAAATTAAGAAAACAATCAAAGGTCAAAGTTCAGACCTCAACTTCATTGAAATGCTCTGGTGGGACATCAAGAGAGCTGTGCATGAATGAATCCCTGCAAACCTCCATGAAACGAAGCAACATTTTATGGATGAGTGGGCTGAAATTCCTCCATAATAATGTTAGAGACTGAAAAAGTCGTACAGATAATGTTATTGAGTTATTGCTGCTAACGGTGGTTCTACAAACTGTTAAATCATAGGGTGCACTTTACTTTAGAATACCACCAGCCTCATTATTTTACCTCGAGCACTATTATATAACATTATGTGGCATTTCAGTTATTTAACCTATTAGAAATTTGACAGGCACTGCTGTCTCTTTTGTTTCCCTGCTCCAGGCGAGGTGTTTCACTCCTCGGTCCCAGGCAGACTGTCACTTTCTTCTGCCTCCGACCGCTGTGTGTCCCTTGGGGGCCAGCTGGCCACAGTGGGGCAGCTGTACTTGGCCTGGAGGGCCGGCCTGGACAGCTGTGCCCCAGGCTGGTTGTCTGATGGCAGCGTCCGCTACCCAGTGACCTGGCCTCGTGCTGACTGTGGAGGGACAGAGCCAGGAGTCCGCACGGTCACGCCCAATGACACCGCTGACAACACTACAGCACTATATGATGCCTACTGCTACAGAGGTATGGTGGCCTAGGGGTCAAATGATGTTTCTTAATTAAGTATTAACACAGCAGAAAACATCAATACAGTGAATTTATAGTATGATAAGGTTATGTAACATAGAATATTGTTTTATTTCCCATACAGGAATTAATAATGACTACAGGCATGATTACATACACAGATGTGATTAACATATCACTCCCAAACAAAGCCTTGAGTGTTATTAATGCAGGAACAATGACAATAAATGTCACTGCCAATGTTGTAGCTATGGCAACACTTGTTTCTGATTCATATCTGAGAAACTGTTGGATTGACAGAAGCTGTGGGAGAGAAAGAGAGAGAGAGAGGGAAAAGACGGGGTATGCTTAAGTTTAATATCTGGATGCTCAGCTGTCAGTTTGGGCTTTTGTGCTGACTAATATCGTCAAAATTAAAACTCTGTAAAGCTTTTAGAGGCAAAAACCTTCAGTGAATGTCACACAAACAGCAAATCTCTTTGCCGTGTTTCTTAGGTAAGGTGAAGAACACAGGCTCCATCTCTCAGATCTACACCTCCCTGTGGAAGCCCTGGAGCTACCTCGCAGGCTCGAGCGATGCTGACTCCACAGGGACAGCTAGTCCCGACGTGACTTCACAACAAACCACCGCGATCAGAGGTGTAACATTTATCTGCAGTAGGCACATGAACCAGTGACGCCAACCATCTGGTTAACCAGAAAATTTGCTCATCCAATCAGTCGATGTAGACAGTGAGAATTAATGTGACATAGAAGAATTAAAAGTGTATTTTTCTTTGCACAGAGTCACCAGATGACAGCGAGCTTTCACCTTCCAACTGGACGGGATTGGTTGACCTAGAAGAGGAGGACTCCTTTCACAGTGCTGATGCCTGTAAGTACAAATGCTAATATTGACTCCCATAAGAAAGAAAACTGGGTTTGATGGGCAAAGACAGCACAAATGAACATTCACATCATTGTCTCAAGCCTCAGACCCTTGGTCCTCAGAGTCCTCGACAACATATGTAACCCTCCAGTTAATCCCGGGACAGAACTCCTTTGACTGGGGAGCATCACTGGAGCCTGGACCCGACTCTGAGGAGTTTCTCCTGCCCCCAGTCCATCCAACTCCTCCTGAGAAGAAGGTTGGTTTTAAGACTCTGTTGGGACACTTTAAACACTGAAACAGGGACTTTGTATTAAAATCAACTTTAATTTTAGGTTATTTCCAAAATCGTCAAGTCCATTTGGAAACCTTGGAACTATCTGGTGGGGACTGAAGATGAGGAGGGAACCCAATCACCGAGAGGAGAGTCGGAGGAAGAGAAGATTGTGACGAAAAAGGTCGACGAGGGTTCACAGGAATCCAGTACAGCACCATCAGGTGAGTGGATGTGTCCTGTTTAAAACCAGTGAATTAAGATTAGCCAGTGAAGTGGGATTTACTACATTAAAATGCTTTTATTACTGAATGAACTCAAAATGTGTAAACAGACCTTGATGTATGTCTTACTTGGAGATTTCTATTATTCTGTATAGTTTAAGAATAACAGGACAAAGGGGACATGCTATAGCTCTAAAGGCTCTATATGGCATAAGTCTATTGCACAGGGTTGGATTTCTTCTCCCTGCACTCTCTCACAGCTTATTTGTCTACCCTCAATTGTCCTCCTATCATAATAAAGGCTAAAATGCCCCCAAATACTTTAAAAAACATAACAAGAGAAGAAAGAAAGGACACAAATACTCAAATTATAGACCTGAATGCACACATGGTCATTGAGTCTGTTGAGAAGACTAATTTGCGATCAGGTTTTCTATTGAATTTTACTATTACATTAAAAGTATATATTTTTTAGACAAATACAGATCAAAACTGTGAGAAATTGAGTATTTCAGATTCTAAATTGGGATCTAGCTGAGACAGGAGGAAGGCCATTTCTTAGGAGACACATTTTAGAACTGTGAGAAAATTGTCAAAATCTGATCAAAAGATGTTAAATCGAGCTCAGGTCTGTGTGGGAGAAATGGGAAGAGGAATAGGATGAAATAGGCCATAAGGAGACATCTTATTTGGATTTTTCCTTTTTTCTTCAGAACCGCAGCATCTGTGTTATGAAACACTGACAGGGCTTAATGCCAGTGTATATTTATGAGCATGTATTTGGAGCATATTTGTTCAGTAACTCGCACAATGTGTGATGTTAGGGATGAGCAACTCAACAAGATGATGCATTAAGCTCCTGGAACAAAGTTTATTAAGAAACAGTGACATTGGGGGGAAGCAGACGCCTTTACTGAGGAGAGCAGAACTCCTGAAAGAAAAGCAAACTCTGAAGTCTGGAGAGAAATTAAAGTCACACTGACATACAGTAGCTCAGCTGCCACTCCCGCAGGACTGCTTTCAAGCTGTGATTGATACAAAGTGTGACAGCTGACGAGTTCTAGCTTTAAGCGGCGGCTTTCTTCACGCTGGGATACAGTCTGTAGCAGAGGTTCTCAAACTTTCTGCGGTCAGTAGGGTCACTGAATTGTTTCTCATTTTTGTCACTGAGTTTTTCCTTTGTAAAAAAATGGCGATGGCAACATGTCATCATAACAATGAATCAACATTGCAACTGATCAATGATGCCATCTGAGCACTCAGGTATCATTAGCCAACAAGTTAGCTCATACTTTAAAAAACTGTCACTAGCAAACCAGCATGAGTAGCCTAAATTTGGCTAATAGTAAACCTCACTTGATAATGTATTTATTATATATTATAAGTTACTAAAGAAAACACTACACATGCAGACCATTTGTTCCAGAAGAGAGTTTTATCATGGAAAACATTATTATCATGATACAGGAACAGCACCTCTGTAGCACATCTACACATATGGACATTATTATACGAATAAATGTATTATACTTTTCAGCTAACTCTTCCGGGGAACCTTTAACATGACAGCTTTTGTTATGTACATACTGGGTACCATATGGGTTGAATGTAATGGTTTGCAGAGTAAAGATCCAATTTCAAGACACCTGAGCTCAAAAACAAAATGTGAGCTTTAATTCTGAAATGCAAGGATATAGTTGAAACAAAAAGTCAGTCTGGAAAAGCAAAGGGCAGAAACGATTCAAGGCTGGAGACAGTAGAACAAGGCACTGAGCAAACATCAGCAGACTGAAGCAACACAACAAATGTAAATACTAAAACAGAGAGGTGTCTGTGAAGGTTCTCAGTCATCCAGGTCATCGCGCTACAAGCAAGTTCAAAATAGCTGGGCTTTCCTTGCATTAGTTGGCTTGAAAAAACTTAAAGCTCCAGTCAGAGATAATGGGTATCACACCAGAAAAGGTAGCGTGTGCCCACATAACATGTTTTTATGTTTGATACTTAAGAGCCAGGTAAAAACAGAACTAATTTCGTGACTCAGAATTTAAGCTGAACATAGCTCGTTAAAACCATGATTTGCTTCAGTGTACACACACTCACTGATGGTTAAACAAGACACAAAGACACAAAGTCAAAGACACACGAGAGTACTAATCATCAAAGTAAGACTGGAACTCACAAACCCCCACCCCCCGAAAAAAAAAGCAAACTTACACTGTCTAAATTCAAAACAAAGGAAAAAATAGTCTAAACAGGAAAGAGGAAAAGATGTAATGAACACAAATGTAAAAAGAAACACAGATCTTTAGTGTGCAGCTGAAAGAAAATAAGAAATAAGAATTTATTATTTTTTATACCTATGCTTGATTGGGTGACTCATTAGTGTTTCTTTAATGTTTGGTGGTTTTTCATTAGCTACAGAGTAACAAAGACAAGCAGACACTCACTTGTATTTGTGACTACTGTGCTGCTATACTATACTATAACCTACATACTATACCATTTCCTGTGTGATGCTGCTCTAATAGCACATCTCCAGCAGTGTATCAGTGGAACGGGGATTTGCACCTTAGACATGGGAACCAAGTTTGGTTGCGAATGTGAGCAGACAACAGAAAAGGAGTGAAATGGAAATCATCTTTTTCCATTTCCAACATGTCAGTGTTCAGCAGGTTCACAGGTCTGTGTGTGTGTGCAGAGTGGATGAAAGTGGTTTTAAAACTGCAGGCATCTCTGTTCAGTGTGTGTTTAAACTATGTTGGAGTTACTGATTTAATTTTGAGGCTTTTTGTGCAGAGCTTTTCAGTTTGATTCTGTTTGGACTGACTGAATCTTTGTGTGTGCGGCGTCTATTTTAGCTAACAGCGACTGTTTTTGAGGTAATGACACAGGCATTTAAAGTTTAGCACTTAAATCTCTCAGTAACTTTCAGAGTTCAAGTCAATCTATTTTTGTTTCTCAGTTTCTTACATCTTATTGATAGAAATTATTTATTTTAGCCACATCAGAGAATTATATAGCTTTCACACCAAAGTCTGCCTCGTTGCATTCGCTGCCTGATGCAGCAGTCAGGTATGTGTGGATGTTTTGATGTTAACAAGCAGCCTTCACTGAAGAGAGCTGTGGGATTCCAGAGTAAAATATACAATGCACTGACAATACTACAGCGCAATGTTAATTATTTTTGCTTAATGTGGGTTGATTTTTATCCGTTGTGTTACATAAATGTTAAGCTGACTAAAGCTTCAAAGGTAGTGTGGTGGATATTTTATTAGCATTTAAATAAAAAATGTTTTATGAAGATTTCTTCATCTCCGTGGCATAGTTGTCACTAATGTGCAAAAGTCATGAGCTACCCTACATTTCTAGATATTTTGCTAGGAAAATGGGAAATAAGTGCAATGATTTAGTGAAACGTGTGCAAACATACATGGAAATACAATATGTAAGAATCAAAAACATAGTTTGCACAATTGAACTCTCTTAGACAAGCTTTCTTTCCAAAGAGACTACTCATTTCTTTAAGTAGTCTTCAGGAATAGTTCTCCAGGGTTCTTGAAGGACATTCAGAGCTCTTCTTTGGATGTAATCTGCCTTTTGTTCTGTTCTGTCAATCCTATACTTCTTCAGTAATGTTCAAGTCTGGGCTCTAGGGAGGCCAGTCCATGTCATGCCAATAGTCAATGTCACTGTCAATCAGACCCTTTCCAAAATCCGATGGTAATTTTCTGAATTCATAATTCCATTTATTTTGGCAAGGTCCCCAACACCACTGGCTGAAATGCAGCCCCAAAACATCACATAGCCTACACCGTGTTTTACAGATGGCTGCAGACACTCACTGCTGTACCTCTGTCCTCACCTCTTCTGTAAATATTGACAAAGATTTATATCAGAAATCTCAAATTTAGATTCATCACTCCATCAGGCCTGTGGTCACTGACTTCCAGTGCAGTTCTTGTGTAATTTGGCATACCTCATCCTTTCCTCCCTGTTTCCCTTCCTTAAGTACGGCTTCTTGACTGCCACCCTTCCACTGAGACCATTTCTGGTGAGGCTGTAATGAACAGTAGGTGGATCAACTGAAGGGCCAGATGCTTCTCTCGGGTTAAAAAGCTGAAAACAAGTGAAAAAGCAGCCAATGAACAAAGAAAAACTTTGAAAGAAAGCCCTGAGACTCTTGTTCAAAATCCCTGTTTGCACAGTACTTTCCAAAGTTTCCATAGTGGATTCATCTTAGATTTTAGTTGTTTATTTTTTTGAGTATTTTTGCCATGATGCAGAGGTAATGGGACCCAAATGAAGACTCAGAGGGGAGGTGGAAGTAAACTGAAAAGGAAACTTTTATTTCAGGCTGCCACAAAGCCTCCAAATCAAACATACAAAAACAGAATATCACTACTGACAAGGAACACAAGGGGAGGAAAACTGGACGTAGGAAACAGACACGGAAACAAGAACTGAGGGGAAGATAACACTATTTATACACATGAGGGATTCAAGTGAAGTGGGCAGGGGAGAGTAATAAGAAAAAGCTGAAACTAATGACAATGAGACAAAGGAAGTACAACTAAACACAGTAACACAGGAGCAAATGAACTACCAAAATAAAACAGGAAGTAAATAATAACTGGAAAAGGAAAAGACAGGAAGAGGCCAAAGGAAACACTGAGGAGAATGTTACCAACATTATTAGACTATAACCAAAACTGAAGATTCAAAACACGAGATAACCGTGACACCAAAGCCAAACAATAACACTGAAAACAGAAGACTCCTAATAACATCAGTAACCGCAAATGTCCAGAATATAACCCAAAAATCCCATAACAAAACCCACAGACCGTGACAAGTTCGATATTGTTCAGCACCAGCTCAGATATTTTTCCCTTACAAAAATCTTGGTTTATTATTTTCATGATTATGTCTTGTTGACATTTAAAAGTCAAAAAGACACAAACACTGCTTAATATTCTGAAGCTTCACGCTAGACTCAGACAAATGAACTGCATCAAGTTTGAGTAATTCCACGCATACTTCATACTTTTCCATGTGACATCCAATGTTTGACAGATAGAGGCAAGCACTATTGAGGCTTCTTTTTTAATGGCTTCTCTCGGTCTCCTGCTAGATAGTGTTGTTAATATTGAAGTGTAGAGAGTGCAGCTACAGTTATGGAGGAAAACAGCTGATGTAAAGCTCACACAGCTTAGAAGTGTTTGTTTTATCACCCTTGGCAAAGCTGAGAGAATCCATAAGATGAATTTCACTTTGTAACTCCTTTCCCTGTCTGGAGTAATTGCACTGCTGACTTTTATTTTGCTTGTCTTTTTCTTTGCCTTATGCCCGGCACAGGTTTGCTTTCTTTGGGAACGCCATGGTTCAGCAGTCCCACAGGAGAGCGCACCACACCAGCGAGTGAAGATTCACCCACTCATCTGGCATCTACTTTGGCTGCCTCCAGTATATCTATGACTACAGAGAGCAACAAGAGCTGGGAGAACTCGGAGACACCTACGTCCATAACCTCCAGGCCTGCACCTGAAATCCCCTCTTCCAGCGGAGACGCCTGGATCCGTGTCGATGCCGAGACCACGACTCAGCCTGGAGACAAGAGGGGGGAGACGGTGACCTCCAGAGCCAGTGGGAGAGGACGAGGAAGAGGGAAGAAGAACAGAGGGGAGGATAGGAGCAGGGGAGAAGAGAAGGGGAGAGGAGAGGAGAGAGGGAAAGCAGAGGAGGAGGGGAGTGGAGAAATCACCGGGGCAGAAGCAAAAGGAGAAATACAGGTCTCACGCCGGCCAGTCGGAACAAGCAAGCCAAGAGAAAGATCCAGAGAAAGATCCAGAGAGAGAGGTCACAGGAGAGGACACTCTACGACTACCACAACCACAACTACAACTGACACGGCCTCAACCACAGCTGACACGACCACAACCATAGATGACACGACCACAACTACAGCTGACACGGCCTCAACCACAGCTGACATGATCACAACCATAGATGACACGACCACAACTACAGCTGACACGACCGCAACTACAGCTGACATGATCACAACCATAGCTGACACAACCGCAGCCATAGCTGACATTAGCACAACCACCACCATCACCACTGACAGACCTCATGAGCCAATAGACATGACCACATCTGGTACAGAAAGGGACTTTCCTACTTCCAAATCCTCCCCTGCTTTACCACAAGCAGAAAAGTCATCCCTGTCAGTCTCAGATGCCCCATATCAGACACTATCTTCATCTCCATCTGCACCCCCATCCACCATGCCATCCATATCTTTCTTCAAGCCATCCCAATCTGAAGCTGAGTCTCATTTTCTCCCCTCATCTATCCCCTCTTCCTTCTCTCCAACTCTAACACCTTCCTCACCTCCACTCCATCCCCAAACCCCATCTTTTTCACCTTCAGTCCCGTCTAACGTCCCATCAGAGACTCAAACTGTTGGATTGGGAGACAAAGCTACGTCACCTCATTCAAAAAATCAGGAAAGCTCCACTGACGCCCTAACGCCACTTCACTTAGTCCCAGTGGAGAAGGTGGTGGTGAACGGCTCTCTGGATAACCCTCTGTCCCTGTCGGGACCCCCAGATGAGGAGGAGCCTGCCTGGTCTCATTCTGTGGGCTCAGGGGCTCTGTTACCCGTCACCATGGAGGAAGAAAGCAGCAGCACAGGAGGAGGAGGAATCAACATCAGCACCACAGCGCTCAGTCCAACATGTAAGCATCTTATGTCTGTTTTCAGATATTTTGTTATGCCTTTGGTTGCCTTTACCTTTCGTGCTTGCTCATGTAACTTTTGCTAGTAATCCACAACTATTTTTCTTGTATGTAATTTACAATTAAAAGAAGGAAAATCGGGCAAAGAAAACACAAACAGTCAGACAGACACATATTAATGAAAGTTATCTGGAAGGGAAAACAAAGGCAGGCTTTAAAAGGATGAATCCAACTTTCTGAGATAGCTGTTCATCACAGTTTATGTTCTCTTTCATCTTTGACCTTTTGTGTTCACCATTACAAGCACTTTTTGTGTTCGGTGACTTATTACTGAGGATGTTGGCAGTTTGCAAATGTCTTTTTTCCACCCACATAAAAAACCTCATTAGGAAGCTCAAAGATTCGCTTTAGAAATGGGACCAGGAAGATCTGTTCTTTAAACCTGCCATGACCATAATCTGTATATAAAAGAAACACATAAATCAGCCAATTGTCTGTGTACTTTTTGAAACCACACATAACAATCGAGCAGTGGTTCTGAGAACATCGTATGGTAGCAACTCAATCACAAGGTGGCCAACACCCCTAAGGCTCACCTTGCTTTATCATCTTCTCTAATCTGTACCATGAAACTAGTGCTTTGAGTTGTCTTTATGATCATTCATTCACACTTTTTGGGGGCTTACGCTAACTCCTGAGGTAAACATGAGGCTCTTTAGCAGCTAAATCCTATTCTATGTTCACCAGCTGCTCGCTGTCTTCTTAAAAATACGTGAAAAGTAGACGTGGACATTAGAAATCTTTTTTTATGGGTGTTGAAAGCAGCTGTCTGGAAATCCAAACAATGATGCTATGAGTATCGTTAAAGGTAATTTTTTGTACGATAATCACCATGAATGGCATGCTTCATATTGCATTGTTGTAGTAAAGATCATATCTGCTTTAATGGTAGCTCCAACTGGCTGGGCAGCATAACAAAGTTAAGTAATGCATTAATACTAATTAAATTGTCTTCAGGGTAATTTGCAAAGCAATATAATACACCGTCTATCCATTGAGAAATATAGAAGCGACTTCATCCTTCAAGTAAGTACACGCCTATGTCATGTCCTGTTCCTTGGAGTAAAGTCTGAGGCGTGCCTTTGTAAGCAGTTGTCCCAGAGAAAACTGAAAAGTAAGACGTGAGTTGTTGGATTACAAAAAAAAGAGGGAATTATCTTTCAAGGCTACCTTTTCATTACTTTCCCTCTGACCTTGCCTCTGGCTTATTTATTCAAAAGATGCGGTTTGTTTTTCCTGGCAACAGAAGATGAGCCCACCATGCACAACTCATGATTAAGTCCGCAGCGCAGTGAAGCTGCTGGCTGGCCACCTGGTTTACTTCATATTTTGTGCTTGATAATGAGAGCGCACAGAGAAAGCGTCCTATCGCTGAGCATTTCAAACCCCCCTGGGCATCATGCTATCACACATTTCTATGGTGATTTATTTTTGCTCTGTGAAAGCTGCTCATGTCTGTGGCAGGCATGGCGAGGAGTCTGCGGATGGAAAACAGCTGTAAACTGTATTGACAAGAAGCCGAGGGCAACCATCTGGGCCGCTGGTGCGCAGTATGAGGGTTGATTGATTGAGTGAGAGACCCTAGAGTCATGCAGGCAGAAGGCCATAAACACACAGTTATATTTTTTTGCTATACAAACAGTAGAGTGGATGAAGTCACTCGCAGCAGATTGGACCTGAATAATAGCGTTCAGCTTCACACGTCTTTCTCGTGTACACACCTCTGCTTGGGCTCGGTCCCTTGTGTTTGGGTTTCATGCTGGTGGTCATTATTTGCTCTCCTGACTGGATCACAGAGCACTTCATCAGTCAGCTGAATCAATGAGACAGAGGAGGATATAGCCTCAGGTTTGCTTTAAGGACCTTTAGTAAAAGCGCATTGTTCCTCAGATGTGAACAAACACACATGTGGCTCCACATTCACTGCACAAACACGCACGTCGGATCTTTTTAGGCAGATTCTTATCTTTCTGTGGCATTTAAATTGCAGCCAGCTGTCTTGTTTCCACCTTTCTATTTGCGAGTGCTTATGCACGAATCATATTTTCAAGATAACCTGTACTGTTGCTGTGCCCTTGGCTATGATTACCAGATGCAATGCATAATCTGTGGATTAACTGTCCTATCTCTGTAGGCATATTTACATGAGTACAGTTTTGCTGTTGCCAGTTTATTGTTGATGTTGGTACCCGAGCTGTCAGCCTCTGTGCAGAGCGAAGGGGCAGTCCACTCTGTCAGCTCCCACTACGGGCTATTGATTTTTCTGCACCACTCGCTTTAATGAACGAGCAATCGCACAAGGTTTATCTTTCACACATACATCCATACACACACACACACACACGAGGCGTAAATCTGCTTGTCACAGCAGTTGATATTTGTCAAGATGTGACCTTGACTGATGCAGAGGGTGCAAGTGCACGTTAGCCCACACTGATGTACATTAAATGAAATGCATGGCTGGGTTTAGCACCTGACTTCAGCAGAATTCAAAGCGTGATGCGAGAGGAGTAGCTCGCAAAATTCATCACAGAGCTGAAGCTATTGACAGTTCTTTCTCTGCGCTCGGGTCCTTGTGGTTGAAAGCTTTCAATGCTCTTTTGTCCTTTAACCTTTAGCTCGCAGTGTTACGATCATTCAGAGGATGTGTGTTTCTGATCAGTTATTGAAGAATCTCACCCTGAGGGCTAATCATAGCCAGAGTATTGATTTTAACTCATTGTACCATGTAAATACACAAAGCCACACACCAAGACATTCACCGTCAACCTCACAAACACACACCACCCCCACCTAAGCAGCCTTCGGTGTCAGGGAGAGAGCTGGCAGAACAAAGACTCCCACAGCCGAGCTTTTGTGGCCAGGATGAACGAGTGGTGGTTTTCAAAGACCTTAACTTGCTATAACGAGCAGCTCAGGGGAGAAACACGTGGTAGTGTGTCAATTGATATGGAAATTTTTAATTGTGGAAATGGACCACACACACGCACACGTTTAGGGGGTGAATGGCTGGGACGAGGCGCTCAGCGGGAGGTCCCCTCATTTCTGTTGAGGATGGCTAATGTCTCAAGTTCTCACGCTGCCCACTATGCTCAATGGAGTGAGCGCAGGCTCGCTTTCCATATGGTAACCATGACAACTGTGGCTGTGAGTGGATGGCGAGGTTGAGGCTCTTCGGCTTCTGATCCCTTTGAAAAGAGACGGAGTGTGAAATGGATATGCATTTGTTGTAACCGCTGGTTATGACTGAGCTGCGCTGATGGAAAATTTAGAGCGCCGTGTCTTTTTTCTTCTTTTTTCTTTTCTCAGAATCATACATTGATTTTATTGAGGAAATTATGTTTAATCCGTCCATTTTAAGAGGATTAACACAGAAATCTTTTCACCGCCTGCGAGATTAGATGCACCTGCTTTTTCTTGAAAAAAATAAATGATATCTACAAACACAAAAAACATTCTCTTTTACAATGTTGCCAATTAACGGTTCCATTTTTCCTCCCTTCACCTCTCTCCATCCATCTGTCTGTTTTAGCTGAGGTGGAGCCCTGCATGACAAACCCATGTCTGCACGGAGGGAAGTGCCTTCCTCAGGGAACGGGCTACACCTGCTACTGCCCACAAGGATACACTGGGGAGAACTGTGAGATTGGTGGGTCACGGTCACACATGCACAACACACACAAACATACACTGTGATATAATGAAGTCATCCCCGTGTCTGTTTGTATTTAAGAAAGTAAGGCTCTCTAACAGCCCTTTAGAAGGGTCAAAGGTCAAGCTGTCCATCACTGTGGGAGATAAGGCCAATGGGAGGCAGAGGTCAAAGGTTAAGTTCACACTGTCAGGGTCGGCTGATGGTTACAGTCCCTCAGGGTCAAATTAAGTCAGCATTTGCATAAAGAACTTTTATTTTAGCTAAAAAAAAATGTGAAGGAAAGAAAAGAAAATTGCTCCAGGACAGAAATGACAAATCTCTGCCAATGAAACAGACTTCCATCATTACAGCCTCTTGAATTTTGTAAGCTGAATTGATTTCTTGTCCCTTGAAGAAAAAGATTAAGGTTCTGGAGTCATGTCAAGGCCGCTTAGTTTTACCAGGAGTTAAAAAAAAACCCCACCCTACTAATAATATCAGAACTCACTGACTCAAATTAGCACAACAAATGAATGATTTGTTTCCCACCCGAATGGCTTCATGTGCCTTAAACTTGATTGATGAATCTTCTCATTGAATAGATTTCTGTGCTGCTGATGGACAGAAACGAAAAGCAGAGCAAAGCTAATCTACTTTGCAGAGGTATAAATAGAGTTGAAAGCTGCTGTTCTCTGTTATTTGTGACTTTGCAGTCAGTGATGCTACAGATAGAAAGAACAAGGTCAGAAGGCCCAACCGGCTGCCATGTTTTACAAAACCTACTGACGGTGACGCGAATAAAACTATAAGACAGAGAAGGTGTCGGTTTCACCATTTATTTCTCAGCATGTAATTCAGTCCCTGACTTTGAGCTACTTATTATTTCAGCTTAAAAGATGAGATCTGAACTGAGCCTGCCGAGGTGTTGTGTTGTTGTGGTCGACCAATCTAAATATAGATTGTATTGATACCAGCGCTAGTATTGGATACTGGATATAGAATACTAGTGCAATACGCTCAATACTTTGTTTCTCTCCTCTAAGTGTAGTATGTAGCCCACTGAATTATGTTAAATAAAAGCTTCTTTTGGAAAAGAAAAAGTATACCACAAACATGCTGAATGAAAAATGTCTGAATCTTTTTGTGTTGACTGTCACGTCTATTTTATTTATAGCCTAGAGCACATTAAAAACAACAGATGTTGACCTAAAGTCCTTTAGAGACAGGCACATTTACATCCCAGGTCTAAAAAAAACCCAGTTTACATGAAAATCTCAAAGTTGTGCTTTGTTGTGTGTATTGTCTAATTATTGTGGAAAGTAAAAATGAGTTAGCGGTCATTAAAATCTGTTCAGATTTTCCACGATTCATCTCATAAATCATGACACACGGCTCTCCCTTACATAAACTCCATCTACAGGTTAAAAGGATCACTACTGGTATTGACAATACTGGCCCTGTATTTACATGGTATTGGATCAGCACCACTGGTGGTATCAGGAAATCAGATTGTGTTTAGATACAAAAACACACATCTGCGTAGATTCAACTATGGATTGCATGTGTCTTCATAGAAAAACAATATTTAAAACTGCTAATATGAACCCCAAATACAAATGTGTCCAACACACCATTGCTAACGATCAGATTTTCACACTAAAATGATGTGTTGGATTTTTTTTGTAGCATTTTCAAAGTGTTGCAGCATACCCAGTACTGTGCCAAGTGCATAGGTTGTCCAGGGGTTTTAGAGTATGCAAGCAAAGGAGATAACACCAGCAAAAAATATACCACAATGCAATGCATTCATGACACACATAACAGCCACTGCCAGGTGGTGTTCAAGTCAGCTGAGGCTCATAACTCTGCAATTTAGGTGTTAAGGTGTTTAAATACAGCTTTCTGGCATATTTTCTTTTTAATTTGTTACTCGGTTCTCTCAAAATGAGGTCAGGTTACCATAGAAACACTCTCTAACCGTTTATAGGTGTATACTCATGCACTAAATATCTGAAGCTACTGTTCCCTTGCTGCATCATGTGCATGTAGGAAAGTCTAAAACAAAGCCAAAGTCACGTTCTCTGTTAATGTCTCTGTTAGTGTCAGCGTCACAGTATCATTACACCGGAATATAAGGTGTTTCCTGAAAAATGTATGTATATGAAGCGTTTTCAGGAACTGTATTAATGCTGTGAATACTGATAACGTCCCAACATACTGTACACATTAACTTGACTCACTCCCTAACATGGTAATATTTCAGAAGAAGCGCTTACAAGCCTCATTCTGTCTCTGCACGTCCCAAAGCAGACACCAGGAGCACTTTCGCTTCGGGACTGTGACCCTTTGAAACCGAGATATAAATCTGCCTTGAGGGTCCACATTTGTTACTTAACACATGCTCTGCTTATTAAACAGCAAGTCAATCAAGGAAGCGAGTCAACAAAACAAACCGCACACACACAATTGCATGCACAGTAGCACCCTGTTCTTACTAAGTTTTGTGCGTTCAGTCACGTAAAAATGGACGGATGGACAGGCAGACAATCAAACTGACAGCCAGCAGCCGATGCGTGGGCATGATGCAAGGCTTTGTTGTGGATTTGCAAAATTTGCAGTATTATGTCTCTGAGGAGCAGCATCCCCTCTGCATAATGGATGAGCGGGACAATCGGATCAGACTTTTTATATTGAACAACAAAGAGCTGCACTGATTTTAATGGGGGAATGAGAGAGTTAGTGGTGCGTGTTGAACTGTGTGTGGTTAACAATGCTCCCACTGATCCCGAGGTCATTCAAAGTCAGGCTACATAACGAGACCGGGGGGTTCGCATGCATTTGTTATATTTAGGAACAGGTGCCTGTGATTTTGATGATTTGAATCATGTAAGACTGAGTTCAACATTCAGTACATCATTTAATTTGAGTTCCAATTAAAAACAAATAATGTCAGTTTAGTGCCACAGAAGCCAAATCCTGCACATCGTGCCTTTAAGGTAGTTTTTTCTTCTGAATACAACATGTGAATTTTGAGAAACTTTAGGAATTTGTGCTCTCTTGAGTTGATATTTGATTTTAGGGACAAACAACATTGTTTGGTTGATTAAAAGTTTCCACACAGACGAGTGGGAACTCTTCCAAGAAAACACATTAGCATAAATCTCTTGATATCAGTCATTAAATCCATCCTCAAAAAACAGCCTAATTTTATTTCATTCTTCTTAAAAGAGCTGCACGTTTTTGACTTCAGTTTCATGACTTCAGTTTAACGTTCATGACTTCAGTTTAAGATAAACGACCTTAAACTGAAGTCATAAAAGGAAAAAAAAAAGGCCCAGAAACAATCTCACAGTGCATCCTGAAACACACACAACTGCAGGTTAGCCCAGATTAAAAATTAATCCTTTTGCAACATCACACTCAGGCTGAAGTGTGAAAGTCTCGCATGAGGCTAAAGGTCATTCTGGGCTGATCTGTCACTCAGATTTAGCTCTTCACAGCCACTGGCCTTTTCACTGCTTTTCACTGGAACTAAGCAGTCATTAAGCTGAGAGGAAATACTTTGAAATTCTGTTGAACTTGAAAGTCGCCTTCTTTCTACACTCTTGCTGTGAGTTTTAATAGATTTCTGCAGTCCTGGGGTGCATCTGTTATTCTGTGTCAAAAAAAACCCCACACTGGTGAAGGAAGATTACATGCCCTCCATTTATAATGATAAAGAGATATTTTATTGATCTCTGTAGAGAAACGTTCTCTTTGTCTGATTTAAAAACAAAACAAAACAGAGAGGTTAGAGAGCATAAGCAGCTGCAGAGAGCTGGAAGGGTTTCTGTTGTTGCTTAAGGCCTCTTAAGGTTGGGGGCAGGATCTGCTAAAACAAGAGCTTGAACCTAGATCTTTTGGTCAGACTCTGCCTTTCTGCTGGGCTATCCATCAAATTTACGCCTGTTCTTTAACTGCATTTAAAGAAAAGCATTCCACTGTGTAGCCTACTACTTCTCGCTCGTGCAGTTGTTTGTAAATGGAGACAATGCAGAGAGAGAAAAGAAGAGAATAGACACATGAAGTCAACCTTGGATTCGGTAAATGCATAAAAAGAATGTAATAACACTAGAAAGGCTTTTAGAGTGCCTTCCTCTGTGAGAGAATGAGGATAAATAAGGAATGTAAGAGGAGATTAGACTGTCTGTATTCTCCTCACACCGCGTCTGAATTATGATAATGTACTCAGCAACATGGACACATTTCAGTGTTTAAAGCAGGACTAATAACCAGCTCATCTTGTGTCAGAGCGTGAGTGGCAGCAGACGCCCACACTGTTTTATTTTTTTTTTGTTCTGAACAGCATCACTTCAGCTGAATATGTCCTATTAATTTGAACCCTAATGAGATCTGCAACCCATCTGTTCTCACTGCTTTTTCCCTTCACCGCAGACGTTGACGACTGCCAGTCCGAGCCTTGTGCAAATGGAGGCACTTGCATCGACAAGATTGATTCCTTCCTCTGCCTTTGCCTGCCCAGCTACGGAGGAGACATGTGTGAGAAAGGTGAGAGGCTGGTGCACGCACACACAAACACATACATGATTAAATAACAGATTACTCCGAGCTGTGTGAAAGGAATTATTTTGCAGTCTGTGTTTGAAACTGGCCTTCTCACCGTTGTGACGCTTGCTCTGAAAGGTTTGTTGCTAACTGTGCTGGTGGAAATAATCCTGATCAGTGTGCAGCATCTGTTACTGCCGTGTGTCATACCACAATATCACAAGGGTGCGTCGCCTTGCAGATATCAGACAATGTATCTGAGTGTCACAGGGCTGCAGGGTGACAGATACTGACTGAATTTGGCCATGCACGTAAATCCACAGACTATTTTCAAAGCGTCAGTTAATATTTCCACCGTTTTTCGTCAGCACCACACATCCACACTTCCACAGGTTTGTGTAGCAGGTGATAAGAATCAAAAAACATCTTCTACTGTGTGTGACGTGAAACTAATGTTGATTTATCATTTATGACTAGTAATTGTCATAAATGCAGTAACTGTTTTATGTATGTTTGCATAAATGCAACATTTAAAATGGGAAACTGGCATTTTTGATCTCTCTTGGTGGATATCATCTGTGCCTTACTACACATGATATTCAATTCAATTCAATTTTATTTATATAGTGCCAAATCACAACAACAGTCGCCTCATGGCACTTTATATTGTAAGGTAGACCCTACAATATTACAGTGGAAGTGATTTTGCACAAGACAACTCAGTGGATAACTGTCTTGCAATATTTTTGCAGAAATATTTAGATGCTTTACACTGAAATTAGCAATACAACTGTGTAAAATATGCACAAGTTACAAGCATCACTCAAAACTCTTCTTCACGTAAAGTACAAATGTATTAGCATCAAAATATGTCTAAAGCAAAAGTCCTTCTATTACACATTATAAAATCATATAGAGTATATTATTCATAATTATGAATACATTAATAATAATCTGGGGATAGGAATACCACTTCCTGATGCTTTAATAGTTACACCTTGCCATGTTATGTTAAAAAGAAACCCAAACAGTTCCTGATGATTTGAGCTAACAACCAGTGTTATCCAGCTGGAAGAAGTCGTTAAAAAACAGGTACACTGTGGTCATAAAGGGATGAGCACACCCAGCAACAATACTCAGGTTGGCTGTAGTGTTTAAATGATACTCAGTTGGTAACAAGGAGCCCAAAGTGTGCCAAGAAAATATCTCCCGCTCCATTTACACCATCATCCAGCAGCCTGAACTGTTGATCCAAGGCAGGATGGATCCATGCTTTCATGCTGTTTATGCCATTCTCTGTAAACTGTAAAGTTGTTGTGTGTGACATCAGCAGTTTCTCAAATACTCAGACCTCCACCACAACCATGCCAAATCAGCTTTCATCCCCATTCTGAGGCTCAGTTTAAACTTCAGCAGGTTGTGTTGAGCACGACTACATGCTTAAATGTATTGAGTTGTTGCCATGAGACATGAGACATGCCAACCTTAACAAGCAGATGAAGATGTGTAGCTACTAAAGTACTTTTGTAGATAATAGCCCGTTTTTAATGACCCCAGGAAGAGTTGTTGTTACCACAGAAAAAAAGATTGCTGATCTGGATGCACTTATTTATAAAACACCTTTGAAGCATAAGTTCAAAGTGCTTGAAAAAATGAATGTGGGAACAAAAAAGATAAAGGAGACTGAGAAGATGATATATAGTATAAAAGTAAAAAGAATAAAGTGGACAAAATGTTTTTCAATTCTTAAATAAAAAGTCAAAGGAAATGGAACAGCTTGTTCAGTCCAGAGGTTCTCCTTGTTTCCAAAATCTGTGTTGCAGACTTGTGCAGGGTGACAGATACTGGGTGAATCTCCTGTGAGCACACACACACACAAACACACACACACACACGCGCGCGATTTTCTAAGCTTCAGTTAATATTTTCATGAGCATGTGCATCATGAAACATCGGGAAAAAATCTTAGTGTTTGTGTGGTACATGGCGCTAATCACCCACATACAACTCTCTCTCACACACACACACAGCGCTGATTCATCTCTGCACTGGTCTTGGACACCTCCAGCTACAGATCCGTCTCCTTGTGCGTGTGTGTGTGTGTGTGTGTGTGTGTGTGTGTGTGTGTGTGTGTGTGTGTGTGTGTGTGTGTGTGTGTGTGTGTGTGTGTTTGCCTGTGTTTGTGTGTGAATGTCGTGCACTAGTTGTAATGAGGATTAATGAATTTCTAACCTTTGCGGTTATAAATGATTCTACGGGCCTTGGTGTTAATAATGAATACCAACAGTGCAGAGAAAGAACCACGTGTGCTGAGAATGGAAAAGAAGCCTGTGTATAATTACAGTTCATGTATTTTACTTCTGAAGATGCGCGAGTCATATGTTTTAGTCTTTATTTGCTAAATGGAAGGAAAAAAACAAATTTCTGCTTCCTTATATAGACTATAGCATCTCACGTAGCGTGCTGTATTTGACTATGTTTAAAGAAGAAACAATTTAACTTCCCTTCCTCTTTACAGATGTTGAAGGTTGTGAGCACGGCTGGAGGAAGTTCCACGGCCACTGCTACAGGTAAGAATCATGGAAAACGGAACCAGCTTACTTTACTGCTCTGTGCCAGTTTACTCAGGAAAGACTGAGAAAATTAGCAGAGAGAAGTTGTAGGAATGACTGGATCCTGACAGAGTCTCGATGCTGCTGGTGATGGACCAGAGTGAGATGCCCTAGATAACATGGATGAGCTGGAGGGGAGATTCAAATTAATTTGTATCAAATGATAACAATAGTTGCCTCAATGTGCTTTATATTGTAAGATAATAGAAAGAAAACCCAAAAATCAGATGACCACCTGTAAGCAAGCACTTGGTGAAAGTGGGGAGGAAAAACTCCCTTATAACAGGAAGAAACTGCTGGCAGAAGCAGGCTCAGGGAGGGGCAGCCATTTTTAGCCAAGTCATACTTTAACCATACATTAATATAATACTTTATTCTCGACATCCATGACCAGGTTAGAATCACCAGTTAACCTGCATGTCTTTGGACTTTGGGATAATCCAGAGAACGTGGAGGACACAGCTGGAGAAGAGAACATGCAAACTTCTATTAGCATTAAAAACAGAAGCCTTCTTGGCGACAGTGCTCCACTCCACAGCGCTGGTTGCACATTTTGAGCATCCTCAAAGTTTCATATAATGAGGTTAGAGCCCGATGAGTCAAAAGGACAGGTTTTGGTCGCCTTCTGAAACTTTTCTCCACTCTTGGCTGTTAATGGTGTCGCTGAGAGCTGATAACCTTAATATGTTGATCTCAGGCATGCAGCAAAACTTCTTTCTGGGAGTGACAGCTAAAAAAACACTAAAACAACTTGTTTCAGGTAAAAGGATTGTTATTTTGAACTGTGAATTATGCAACGCTACTCTGGCAGAAACTATTGTGCTGGAAATGAGCACAATAGGTAGGCAGATTAACTTGGAGCGCATGGATCATTAGCGAGGAAATCTCCTCCAACGTGCTTTTGACGGAGTTAAAGTAGAGACTGAACACGGGAGATCAGATGTCTCGTTTTAAAGTTGAACATCATTTAAATCTTTTGGGAAGCATAACATGTGAATCAAATCTGCTTTCACCGTGTCGTCCCACAGGTACTTCACCCACAGACACACCTGGGAGGATGCAGAGAAAGACTGCAGAGAGCACAGCGCCCACCTCAGTAGTGTCGTCTCTGCTGCCGAGCAGGAGTTCATCAACGGTATGTCTGACGGGTGATTTTGATTTATTCAGTCATAATCTTTTGAAAGAAAAAGGAGACAATCAAGACAAATGGCACAAATTAAACCCAACACTCTTAGGAAAAAAAATATTAAAGCAGAACAAAGTATTAATATCATACATCACAAACAAGGGGCGTGAAATCGAAGCTTGAGGGATAAAAACAATAAAAGGTAGAGTGTGAAAAAAAAAAACAAGAAGAGAAAGCAGCAAGTCACAAAAAACATGATTCACAAATTCGATTATACGGAAAAGAGGGAGAAGGTGGCGGTGCGATGCTATCAGATACATAAATAAAGATCTTACAGAAGCAGTTAAATGAAAGGAAGCCATGTACTGTTCGTTCCAGGTCTCGGTCACGACAACGCCTGGATCGGTCTGAACGATCGCACAGTGGAAGAGGACTTTCAGTGGACCGACACCAACGACTTGGTCAGTGATCGCTTTTTACACTTCCTGTTTTCAGACTGTGAAAAGTCATCATAATAAACCAGCTCAATAGGAAACACACGTTTAAAGCTCACAAAATCACATTTGTGTAAAAATACCATTTTTTTTCTTTTCACTTAAAAATATGACAAGAATCCCAGCCTGACTACAAGTACAGATGAACTCAAATGCAGGTGAAATCTGGTGTTTGCTGCCGTGCAGGTTTACGAGAACTGGAGGGAGAGCCAGCCCGATAACTTCTTTGCAGGTGGCGAGGACTGCGTGGTGACCATTGCCCATGAGGACGGCAAGTGGAACGACGTGCCCTGCAACTACAACCTGCCCTACATCTGCAAGAAAGGCACAGGTACTGTAACAATGCTCAGCTCGCTAACAAAACTGAAAAAGGTCTTTTCAGATTGTTGGACAGGGAAGGACGCTCCCTATCAAAGATCTCCTGTCTTTACATGATTGGGTTTTCTGTGTACTTACCAGCTGGCCACCAGTTCTCATGCAGAAAATCAGTAGTTGGCTACACTTCACAAGTTGCTTTTTTGCTCTATAAAAGGTCATCGCTGCAGACGCTCCAAAAATTGACAAAATGCACGAGTGAAGGCTGAGATTCAGGCTAAAACCTGTATTGATTTTTGAGAGGAATATCAATCTAAATCTTCCTCTCATTGGCAGATATTTTTCCCCTGGCCCCACTTACACTTGTTCAGGCAGAAGAACTGAAACTGCAGTTATTGTCCTGTTCTCAAACGCCATGTGAAATTCCTACAAGCTGTTTTTTTGTCAGCTTTTCTTGATACTTACTGTACCCAAGCCTTTCCTCTGGGATTCAGTCAACCTAAATGTGAAAGCAATGAGATCACATAGACTTGGGGGGAAAAAAAGAAAGAAGACATGGAAAACCATCAAGAGGCCTTAGAAAAGGACGGGGAAGGATAAAGGAGGACAGGGGGAGAGGGATTAAGTCATTTGAGAGTGTTTGCTTGTCTGGCTGTGGTCTCATGGCTCTGTGGTTTGGCTGTAGTCCCTGTCTACTGCAGAGACTAGCCCCTTAAAACAGCTCTTTCTGTCAGCAGATACAGCAACAAGGCTGCCATCTAGAGGCAGCGCACTCCTGCAAATGACGACCTTAACGAGTTATTGTTGTGCATATTGTGCGATGCTTTCATTTACTATACATTAGCACATACATAAAAAAAATATGCGATGACTGCTCTAATGGGTATTTATTAGTGTGTCTGTTCTAATTAATGTCAAATAAACTCTGGATGTCTCTTCAGGAATTCAGCCTTTTTTGTATGAGTGATATGAGGCTTCTCTGGTTGTTTGTAGTGTTATGCGGGACCCCGCCTGCGGTGGAGAATGCCCATTTGATAGGTCGGAGGAGATCACATTATGATATCCATTCAGTGGTGCGCTACCAGTGCTCTGAAGGCTTCTACCAGCGCCACATCCCCACCGCACGCTGCCGGGCCGATGGGAGCTGGGAGCGACCGAGGATCATCTGCACAAAGTGTGAGTGGTGGCTTTAAACTGAAAGCATCATGTATGAGGAGAAAAAATTCTTTCCCCCACATACAGGCTGAGTAGAAGTTGAGATGTGAAACTCCTTTTTACTTTTTTATTATACCATAACATTGCAGCAATGTAGTGACTTTGGAGCTCTATAATAGTGACTGTGCCACCAATACAAGTTTTTTATTGATTATTTTCACGCCTTGCTCCTCACTTACAAATTCAGACGGTTCTGCCAGGTTGTTGTTTTATTGAGTCCCTTTTGTCATTAGTTTCTGAACTGGTTGGGCAAATTTCTTGAATCAATTTTGTAATTCAGATTGATTTATATGCATATATGCAGCATATATGCACACAAATGAGTTTAACACATTGAAAACCTTTAATGCAGGTGTCAAAATGAGGTCACTGTGTCAGACACATTAGTGTAACTACAAAGGCAAGCCCATTTGATGGTGAGCAAAACGCAGTGGTTAGATTCACAGTGGACTCCTTATCAAAACTTTTATACATCAGTATATCACAGTAATGAAACATCTTCTCACACACGTCTGTTTGGTCACAGTTTCTTGTTGAATGCATATCTCTGTATGTCTTGACTGTCCTCTGCACTTTTACGTTTTCCTATATCGCATCATTTTTCTCCCGCTACACATCCTTACTCCCCTCCCAGCGGTACGCTTCCGTCCCTATTCGTGTCTGAGCAGAGTGCTCCATGCTCACAAATCATGTCTGTGGCACTCTATAAACGCTATAAATGTGTGTGACAACACTCATAATGCCTGTGATCGTATTTTGGCAAGTAGAGCCCGTAAATGATGACTTCACTCATAGTTGTGAGACAGAGACAGAAGATTCATTGTTAAAGTCTGAAAAGAAATGTTCTCTTTCTGTCGTGCACAAGGACACTAAGTCAAAGCAACTGTAAAGATCTTGGATGTAAATATGACCTCACACACACACACACACACACACACACACACGTACACATAACAACGCAGTAAAATATGATTCATTTAAAATCAGTGAAATTACAATCCAAGCAGCTCCTTGATGATTTCATCAAACCCGATAATTAGCATCAACCAACCTCAGAGCTTTAAGTCTGTTAAGTATCATTTATTAACTCTTTCCCATCTTAACAAAGGTGACTCACTAATAAATAATGTATCAGCTCATATTAGGCTTTTGTGTAGCATTGAAGAGTCAGCTGATTAGCGATGGGAACCTTCAGCAAGGAAATATATTTTGAGTATTTGAGTACTTATGGTTCAACTACACACTTAAGCTTCTTTCAGAGCAGATGGTTTAAGAGTAAGAAAATATATGCAGAGATTTAGCCAGTGAATATGGGATTTTTGTGTACAGTGCAGTAAGTGTGTTGTTCATCTACTGCAGCTCATATACAACGTGTCACCATTTCCTCCCCTCTGCAGCTCGACGACTGCACCGGTACCGACGCCATCACCGCAACCAGCGCCACGACCGCCACGGCCACAGGAGACACGGAGGAGAGGGACACAAGGCCAGAGAGGACGCACACAGCTACTACTGAACCAAATAATACAACATCCACAATGCCTAGGTGCTAACCATGGCCCATAAGGAAAGACAGTAGATCACAGCAATTTCCATTTGCCCTTCCTGCTTCTAACCACTAACCGTGCTCTCTGCTTAGCTTTACTCCCCCAGTGAATAAGATTATCCCCATAATCTAACCTCCATGCTTTTGATGCTTCTTTTTATTTTCTCTCTGCTTTCTTTAACCGAGGTCCATGCGAACACTGACTTTAGCACCGCCCTAACATCCACCCTCCCAAACAGTAACTCCTCCACTCGTCTGCAAACTATAACCTTCTCTTGGTCTGTCAGCCTGACAGCAGTGTGTGAACGTATGCATGTAAGACAGAAACTTAGAGGAGTGCCAAGTCACTTTTTTGGAAAGGTTTGCTTGTTCTACATGAAAAAAGTAACTCATTTTAGTATTCTGTTTACAAAGCACAGATGTAATTGATGCAAGATAGTCCTGGTATCCCAGCTTTTTGTACGTGTACTGTAGCTGTTACTTTTCCATAGAGCACCTGAATAGCTGGTCTCTTTTATTCGACTGACGTGCTTTTTTTCTAATATCTGTTTGTGTAATGTTACTATTTATTATGAATCATTTGCTAGTGAACATGCTCGTTTTCTTACTTATCCTTTAGAAAGCTGACGTAACACCATTTTTCTATACCAATATGTAAGTCCAACAATCAGTCGATAACAAAATTAATCATTTGATTGCCTCTAATCTCTGTACTGTAAATATTGTGACGTGTGTTATTGGCTCAAACCTGATCAATAGCTGGACCTTGTCCAATCCGATAGACTCCCCAATCCCCATAAGCACTCTCAGCTAATGTATACGTCCCATTGACATAGTGTGGGTGGGATTACAGAATAATTTGAGATAACCACTTGATTGTACCTAATTTGCACGGCCATATTTACACGATGTGTAGAATGTCACTCTTTTTTCGTCTCTTGTCTCTTTGATATTTGATCTGTTATCCACTTTTTTTGGTGTTATGACTTTTTGTCCTGCTGTTGTACTCCATTCTTAATAAAGCGAACAAAATGGACAAAAGTTCTGCTTTTCATTCATGCTATCAGCTGTTTTCACTTTCAAACGCAGCGTAGTTTTGCCACGAGGTCATGCTCGACCCAGAACCTGATCAGATCAGTTAATCTGAGTCGGGGTTTTCCCCCCTACTATTATCTCTCTATTTTGTTTTAGCTCCATAGTGTAGTGCGAGCTAAACCTCAGTTCCAGCTAGAGACAAAAATGCCCTGTGGGGTTAAACTAAGAAGAGCATCTGGTGTAAAACTTTGGAGCTACTTGCTGTGGTGACCCCTTGCGGCAAGGGATCATCTGACTGTAGCATCTGGATTTTGTCAATAAGAAGTTCTTAATGGTTATTTTAGGCAATAGATAAACTGAGGAGCAACATCAGGACTCAGTATAAGATGAATACAGATCATTTCAAGTGAATTATGGATGCTATTGAGTTGAAAATGATCATAGGTTTTTCACTTTAAAATACTTTAGTCTGGGTAAAGTTACAGAATCCTGCAAGCTGCTTTGCAACCCACCTTCACAACAGCTCCCTGTCATGCTACATCTGACTTAAAGTGCCTGTTCTCTTCTGCACAGTGCTTTTGTTGATGCTCTACTCACCTGAAGCGGCAAAATATCTTCTTTTGCAAAGGTGGACCTGATTAAAGTACACCTCCAGGAGCAATTTAGCTTTTGAAACACATACTATGAAGTGCCCAGCGGGAAGTTTTTGGCGCGATGTTGATGCTAGCGGAGGTTTGGAGCTCTGCAGTTATTGATTCAGCAGAGCATGAAGACTTTTACATGGTATGTGCCTCAGGACTCAGCTTGTAAACTTTATATTGTTTGCCACTATATTTGGCTGATTTGCTGCGTTTCCCAAATATTTCTGCTTTGCAGTATCATCACTTACACTGGAATATCAGTTTCTTCCTATTACAGTACCAAGCTTTTTAAAAACGACCCACTGTTTCATTTACAGAGCCGGACGGTATGGCTGGTCATGACTCTACCCTAATGACTGAGAGTCAGTTGGTGGGTCCAACACTTTATACCATACTAAACTGTTTTTAATGGACACTCATGTTGCAATAAGATAAAGCCTACAGGGTTAGGGTTGCGTTTATTTGCACTGTGCTTTCTAAAGTGTGTAAGTGTGTTATAAAATACAAACTTAATCTGAGCCACAAATTGTGACAAAGACAAAAACAAAACAAAACTCAGTATTCAAACTTCTTGTACTGCATCTTACATTCAGCTGTGTCCTGCATATCCTATTGTATGTACACAAAAAAGGGAAATGTTCTATTCACCAAGTCAAATGACACTTTAGCAGCCAAAACATGTTTTGTTTTTTTGCTTTTTGAGACGTTTCCTGCAGTAATCTGTGTGGCCGCTGTGTCTGACAGCTCACCTAAATCCAGGGTTCACCTCTTATCAGTCTGATAACTTGAGCAGTGCAGTAGGGCACAATGACATCACCAGCTGGAGAAAACACTGACAGCCGCGGAGACGCGACTGCTGAACCCGTAAACCACTTGGTTCGGGAAGAAGTGCGTTTAAGTTTAGAAGCTCAGACGTGATATGAGAGTCATAAATATTCTCAATATTTAGCGAAGGAAAAGGTTAATGAGAATGTAATTTAATCAAACACTGACATGCACAGCTAGCAGCGAGAAATCTGTGTCCCATTTTTATAATACAAAAATAGCCACAGTTCAGCGCTCCAGTTCTCAAACTGTAGATAGAAAGAATGAGCGTGGTAATCATTTAAGTCGTTTATTAAGCAAAAACAAATTCCATGTGCTTCCTTTCCCCGTTTCACATGACTGTAAACTGAATATTTAACTTGAAAATGACAGTCTGGACTTGGAGTGGACTGGAATAGCGATTAGTATCTGTCTGATTTCTTTATACGCTCCAGTCACATGAAGGCTAGACCACAACGTCGATCACCAGGCGGTTTTTTCTTCTCCAAGCTGTCAGCTCGAGTGAGTCATCTCTCTTATCAGCAACTCTTAAGTTATTCAGCCTACAGAGGATTCAGCTGATATTCAACATTTAATATACTCAGTTAGCGTGGGGGGTGCTAAAAATCACAGAAGGGTGAAAGTTGCAATATTCAAGATCAAAAAAATGAATCTTCAAATTTTGTAGCTTTGGTTTAGATTTCTGTATAGAAAAAAAAAAAGGGACTGAATCATTCTCCGGTGCTGCTGCTGACCTGCATGGTTCAGGTTAGTTGAAGTTTTGTGACGATACAAACTGGGTGTCTGCATGAGTCACCTGAACGCTGTGCGATCTGATCACGGTCCTCACCTCCATCAACAGCCTCCTTATCAGGGTCCAGAAGTCCATACAGGAAGTGCTGGGTGAGGTGACTGATTTTTTTTTAACAGTTGAGTCAGAGAGAGCAATGTTTTTAGATTTCCTCTGGGTTTTAGGGATGAAAAATGTGTGCATTTAATTCAGTTCGTGCCCCAGTAAGCATTCCTCACCAGTCCGTGGCTTGCGTGTGGTCTAGTTTTCCTTTTTCTTGCTGTTGGATTGTCCCGCAGGAACAGGTTTCATAAAATAAGCAGGGTTTGTGTGGCAGCGCAGGGCCAGCAGCGCCGGTGCAGCAGCGAGCAGCGCATTGAGAGCGATAACAGGCAACCGTTTGTCTGCTGGGACTCGGTACGTGAAGGGAGTGCGGGAATGCAGAGATGCTCCGATATGGCACCACTGGGTCTGGAGAGAACAGCGAGTGAGGGGGAGGGAAGTCAACATGAAGCTTTCCATTTTTCCTTTTGTTTAAACGAATATTAATCACAGCACGAGATGAGAAAACTACAATTACCTGAGCCATGGCGCCGGCAACGAAGATGGTCCAGTCCAACATCCAGCTACATCCAGGTGTTTTCAGACCGTAGATGAAGACCGTTAGCAATGGCAGTGCGTAGAATAAGTACACGAGCATCTAAAGGAATTGTGCACCAAACAGTTAAACAATAAACTACATATTATATTAGAGTTAACTCAGTTTGTGAGTCTTCGGTCTCCAGACTCACCATAACCCTGGGAAAGCCAACTGGGTCTTTGAGGTACGGCTCATACTGATAGATGTAGGTGAAACAGGTGTCCAGAGAACAGTCCAGCACTACCTGCAGCACAACACGAAGAGAGTTAAGACTGGAGCGCGAACAGAAGCGCGAGTACCGACACGCAGAAAAGGGCTTGTGATGTTTCACTTACAAAGCCTCTAAACACGGAGAAGGCCATCGATCCCAGTAACAGCAGTGAGAGAAGCAGGTCAATGGGTCGAAACAGCAGACTTTTCTTCTGCTCTGCAGCGATCTGCTCGACACAGAAATGTTCACAGTTGATGTTGGTGCTGTTCATTTTACACCGTACAGGTTATTTTCACACGGGCATCGGAAAACTGAACGTGTCTGGAGATTACCCAGCGGAGCTGCCTGTGAGAAGACAAATGTCTAACACAGTCAAACTGGATATTAAAACAGCTCTCAAACTGCCTGCTCCCCAGTGGGAAGCCTGTGTGATGTCCCACTGAGCTCATGTGGGAATAAAGAATGTAACTGTGTGGAAAATTCACAGCAAGCAAGAGGGTGTTACGTACCCTCCAGCACCTCCTGAACCTAACAGAGTTTTTCCAAGTACTAAAAATGCATTTCAGGTGGAATAAATATTATTGTGGGTACAAGTTAAAAAGGCCAACTGTGAAGAAATGTCCCCAAATGATTTTTCTGACACCATCTGGAGTTCATATGCAAAAACAACAATTTTCTTCTCCCAACTTACATACATATACATACACACACTTTTTTAAGGTATAATTTAATGTCATTTGGATCCTGTTCTATCAAATTTAAATCAGTCCAACTGTCACTTATGTAGCACCAAATCACAACAACACTCCGCTCAAGGTGCTTTATATTGTGAGGTAAAGACCCTAGAAACCCATGAACCATAACAGAGAGAAAACCCCAACAATCAGATGACATCACACGATCCACAAAGGTGCATATCAGGTTAACTGATGAGTCTCAGTTGGGTGTGACCATGAGTGGGAATAGTCTGTCTCTGTGCTAGCCCTGTGTCCCAGTGTACCCTGCCTTTTGCCCTATGACAGCTGAGTTAGTCTCCAACCTTGAGCATGACTCCTAATTAGAAAGGTGGCTACAGAATTTTAAAGTTTAATGCACTACAATATGCACAGATATGTAAGCTGTAACCAAATTCTGGCTAGACTACTCTCGGAGTATATAGTGTATAATGAACACATCCTAAAAGCGAGAACTTTTTACCTTATCTGCTGTGATGACTTGCATCTCTCTGGGTCTGCTAAAGAGCAGCGAGGCTGCCCAGAAAGGTGCCAAAAAGAAGGGGATATTCCTCCAAAACGCTGGTCGAATGTTGGACCCATACTTGCCTGAACAAATGAGAACTTCATCAATACACGTAGTCACAAACAACTGCGCCGATCTGACCAGACTGTGTTCATGCTGCTCTCACCAATGACCACTCCTGGGATGTGAACGATCTGATGAGCGATGGAGGAGCCTGCCCACAGCAGGCCCAGGCTACGATACGACTTCCTGCACGACAGAAAGTCAGAGGTCTCACTCGCACAGACATGAGAGACTGTGACGGCAGCGGCAAAACCTACCCAGAGAACATGCGGTGGATGATAACGAGGAAGAGGATGAAGTGAACGATGCCCTCCCAGTAAGACATCATCAGTGCATAGGCAGTGGTTAGATGAGGCTCACCCTGAAGGGAAAGAAACATCCAAACTTTAACATTTAAACTTATGAAGTAAAAAAAAACAAAACTGATCAGTCTTGGAGAGAAAAGCAAGAGGTTACCATTTTTATGTAGAAGCCCATGAAGCCAGAGATGAACCCATCCTGCTCTAAAGCATTGGTCAGACCCACCAGGCAGGTGAAGGAAAACTCTGCGAACACTGCAAACATACAGAGAAAGAAAGAAATAACAACCGTCCACCTGGACTTTACTCATTTATATGAAAGCATGTGTGTTTGTGTGACTGTACCATAGAACAAAGGGTCCACTTTAGCCTTGTGCCGCACAGTGAGGAAGAGGAGGAGAAGCACAGACCCCAGGATGACCGCTCCCATCCCCAAGATAACCAGAGGTCTGAGGACGAGTTCAGACACAACCAAGTTATTCTGGAGAACATTAACCAGTAAATCAGGATCGACGTAGATAATTAATTCTCTCTAAGCTGCTTTATTATAAAACGACAAGTCTTTGAATAAAACTTAAACTTCATTTTATGCTTTCTAAAAATTAACTCAAGATCAGTGACGATCGACGAGACTTTAAAATGATCTAATTTTGCGAAATATCGCAGCTTTCGCCACAAAAGGAGGACGTTTAGATAGAGGGTTCAAAAAGATTAACATTTCTGTTACTTGATTATTTTCAAAGCTTTCTCGGCTCTTTAATTGCCAGTTTCTCTTTGGTGAAATTCAAAAGCTCGGAGCAGTGTGGGGATGTAACACTGATTGATTAACGCTCATTATCGTGGGCGATATAGCCTTACACTCCGTTAATTTAGATTTAGGCCTACGTTTTAAGACTTTATAACGGATCTCTTAAGTTCACAGCATTAGATTTTCCAGCCTTGGTGAATCTTTTTTTCCTCCTCTGGGTAAACACGCCCTTTTCCCTTCAGGCTGTGGGCCGCTTCATAAGCCTATTAATATCGGCGGCTTTACCATGCCTCCACACAACAGGCCGAGATTAGGTTGAAATGATCCGACTACACACATACTTACTCCTGAAGCGCTGGGATGTTGTTCATTGTGTATAAAACTCCAGGTGCCAGAAGAGAAAGGAGAAAAACGCTGATTTCCGTCGGTGGCCTCATTCTTGTAAACGTGTTGTTTGGCCTCTAAGGTGAACCTTAAAAATGTTCCACATAAAAAAGAAATCTGTCCCTCCTAAGCACGTTTCAGAGCTGTGCACCGAGTCATGTTAAAGCAGCGCCCTCTGCGCTGCCGCTGAACGCAGGAGATGATTTAAAGCAGCGTCACGTTGCCTTTTGATCTGTGATGAAACCTTCAGCTCCAATAAGCCTGCTGCTGTCCTGCAGGTGTCAAAGTTCACCTCGGGCAGGAGGCACCTCTAATGAGAGAACATTTAAAGGGAGAGTAATGCAAAGTTCAGATAACGGACCGCTGAATCGCCCATCATGCGCAAATATCGCTCTTTTCCTTCACGTTTTTCATTAAATTCTCTGATCTGTCATTAAATGCGTCTTTTAAAACATTCACTCAGTCTTTGTACAGACTGCCACCTGGTGGAGGATGATTCCCCATGTCAGTGTTTCCTCCCCTTGAAGTCCTTTTAAGTTCAGTTTTCTGTCTTTTTGCTTTCTAATCATGCTGTTTGTAGATACCCTGCACCAGATGAGTCTGTACAATCCAGCTATTCAAGTCACGTGATGTCAGGGCAAGCGTGGTCTTTAGGGTCTGCTTGCCCATGGGGTTCGTTTAAGGAGCCATCTGTGCTGTTTGGTGTAAGATTAACTCCTCCATCTGATGTCTCCAGTCTCGATTAGATTGTGGATTAGATTTGATATCTTACAGAGAACATAAAGTTCAGAACAAAGATTATGTCTTTTAGGTCAGGTCACTGTTTAAAACTCACAATCAGTGTGACATTTTTACATAGCTTCTGTTTCTTTGTAAAGCACTGCCTCATAAAGCTCATTGTGAAGAATGCCTACACCTGCGTTACACAACACCATCTCATGGATGAACAAGGGTGGGTAAAGCAGGTCTACATCCAGCGCACCCTTATCTTCTGTAACAAAGCTGCTGAAGAGGATTATGCTGCTGTTGCCTCAGAAACTTAGTCACCAGTGGAAAGAGAGCACAGAGAGGGGTGGGGAGTCCACGCAGAGAGTAGAAACAGACAGGCAGGCGATACTACTGCTACAACCCTTCACACACACACACAGCACCAGCTTTTTTTTCTTTCTTTCTTTTTTTTAGGCTGACACAGATTTTTTCTAAAACCTGCCACCATGTGGCACCCTTTGATTATCGGCATCCTGACAGTGAACACCTCTCTAACCGTCTTCTACTGGGCCTTCATCCTGGGCGATGCTTACTACAAGTGGCTGATGGAGCCAGAAGACAAGCCCAAGAAGGTGGTCACCCCAGCTTGAGGGAGCCAGTATGGATCTACCTGAATGAGTGACTGGATGTTATTTGCTTAGGAATACTCTGCTCAGCTAGTAGTGCTTACAGTGAATTTCTGCTTCTTTTTTTATGTATTGATTTTATTTATTTTTTAACTGGAAAAGCCTTGGATTCCTGTTTTGAACTGAAAAAATAACCTAAAGCAATCTGCAAGTTGATGAGAAGAATCATTCTTACAGGTAAAGTGTCAATTTATCTTAATATTCATTTCGCATCATTTTATTGTGTTTTAGCTACATTTGTTGCTTGCAGTGTGAATCAACACACACACACACACACACTTCACACACCATCCGCAGGCAACAGGTCCTTCAGGTGACACTAAATGAACCGTTTAAGCTTTCTGCTGACACGGTGAAAAGGTTTTGGTGGTGACAGTGGCATGAGTCAAGCAAATCCTGTTAGGATTACTAAACTACTAAACACCACCTCTAAACTGGCACAGTTGGTGTTACTTTCGTAACAGCTTCATCCTGAGACACATTCAGAAACCCTCGTCTCATCTTTCGTTTGCATCTCTCCTGAAAGCTTCCTCCTTTTCCTTTTTCTCTCTATTTTATTTTATTTTTTACATCTCTCCACAACATGTCGCACGTCTTCTACTGGGGTATGCACCCAGTCTCTTGGTTCATTCTTTTCGCCAATATAGCCGTAACGGTCATTGAATGGAAGTTTCTTGCCACTCAGTTTTACAAACTTAACTGGAAAAAGGAAGAACAACAAGCCAATGCCTAAAATCCTGGCGGAAACCACATCCACATCCTGATGCTGCACTGAGAATATTTGTGAGGATAA
>NW_005187405.1:3154003-3156946 GCF_000239375.1 Pundamilia nyererei
TATATATATATATCACCTGTTTACCTGCCCACATGTACAGAAAAAACAAGATTGTGTAGCTTTAGGCTTGTTATGAAAGGGCAGCCACTATGCAACGCTAACCTTATGCTGTGTTTTTGTGGTTATTTCCAGAGCTGCTTCTGTACAGTTCACCCCAGAATTCAAAAACGAAAAACCAGAGGAATCGTCTCAACTCTTTGCTGCAGGCAAGTTCATTTTGTTTCCCTGTGACACTCCAATGCAGTGCTGTCTTCCATGTCATCTGTGCCATTTTCTCATCTTTTGTCATATGAATGGAGCTGCTCTCTGGCTCTTTATCATTTTTACAGGAGTCATTTATAAAGAAAAATACGTTAAGATGTGCACCTTTTCTACCTGCAATGATATCATGCTCTGTTAGGGAGCAAGAACTCATTCATGAAAGCATTGTTTCATGTTAGTGAATTATGTGACATGTCACAAGTGCCAAATTGTGTATAAGATCATTTGAAAGTATCTATAAAGTGATGCCAGTCTGGACCTGAGTGAAAGTGGGTTCACTGTAATATACATATCATATCTTTATGCAAGGGGGACCATAAGCCTCTTTGGCATATTACTGTCCACCTCTCCTCGCTCATATCTCTAATCCCCACAGATGGAAAGCTGATATTGCTCTATGACAGACTCAATCCTATTAACTCCGTCTGTCCTACATTCACTTCTCCTCTGTCTTGCTCTCCTGGACCGAAGACCCTCTGTGCAAAAGATGAGAATGAGGAATTCTGGGATTCAAGTCTAGACCAAAGATTAGAAGAATTGGCACATGGGTAGTATCAGGCTTTACTTGTCAGCTGAACTACATTTCTGTAGAGCCATTTTGTGACAGGGAGCTGTCACTGCTGAGAAACAGTACTCTCAGTTTCAAACCATCCGCACATTTCCACCTGTCACTCATCCTTCCGACACCCAGAAGATGTTGAAAATGTTCTAATGCTTAGTTTGTTTCCCTCCTCCGCCTCCTCTTCCTCCTCCTCCCTGGTGCACCTGTATCACCTGTTCTCCAAACATTCACAGTGCAGGAGTGAAGGAGCGCAGATCTGCAACAAGACAATAAATCTGTCATCACCCAAAGAAACAGCCCCGAAGCTTCAACGCTTTCTGTGAGCTGACAAAACCATAAAAAGAGTTTCAAAAACCGGCCAAGACAAAACATGAACCGGCAACCAAATGTGTCCCTGAACGCCTCAGGAGGAGCTCTGATTTCAAACTTCACACAGTCTGCGTTTGAGCTCCGGCAACTCCTCCAGCTGTCTAGAAGGAAGGAGGAGGAGGAGAAGGTGTATTTTGTGGACTACATCCCCCCTGCGAGAGATGCTATAACTCTCCCACCCAATGTAGTCTATGTAATAGTTGGGGTGGTGGTGATCATAGTGGCCACCTACGCCATAGTGGGACACCTCATTGATGACCTGTTGCATGACCTGGCAGGTAACCCCAGGTGGACACATCCTGAACTGATGCCACCGTGTCCACTCTGGCATCTGTGTTTGTGGTGTCCTTTCTGTCCCTGAGCTCTCGTGAATCAACTTTTGATCTTTTCCTTGTTTTGACGACAGTTTCCTTCATGTTCACCCTCTGGTTTGTGGATAGGATAACCTTCCCAGTGGTGTCTGTTATTCTTTTAAGGTGAATGTCAACAGCTGATCAAATGGCTGCTAAAAAAAAGCCATCTTAAGGGGGCGGTCAATGTTCAATTTGTGCAATTCCACAAAGTTCCTGCTTTGGCTATTTAATAACCCCCCAAAAGAAACAGCATCCTCTATGCTGCAGTTTGTCATGCATGACATGACAACTGAAGTGAATCTAAACCCGGTGCAATGCCCCTTTAAAAGATACACAGAGAAGACATAAAAATAAATCATTTTAATTCATTTCCAACATGTTTCCTCTTACAGACTGGATATTTGGCCCCAAACCAGTGGAGGATGATTCAGAGGGAGGGGATGCAGAAATAGAGGAAGAGAGGCGACTCAGCGTTTCCAGCAAGCTGTTGGAGAAAGATGAGATCAGAATGGAGGAAGAAAAAGAAGGCCAGCTGCCTGGTTTCCACCAGGGAGACGCAGGCCGCTGTCGTCCATCCACCCCTCCGCTGAGAAGCGCCATTGCTTCGTCATACCCTGGAGAAAAAAGGATTTCCACACATAGCGTGACCTTCGCCTGCCCCGTGGCCCCTTACGTCACTTCCCTTTGAGTTTTTTTCATCGCAGCAGTTTTTATTACGTCTTAATCACAGTGCAGTGATCAGTGATGTCCTCGCTGTAGTGATGCAGAGGCTGAGGCACTCTTGTTTTATGCTGGTGTTATAGTTAGCGTGCAAAAAATGTACAAGAAAATATTGTTAGTAAGCACGATCTATACTGTCAGTCTGTTTCTACTGCACCATGCTGAAATTCGTTGTCCAGCTGCTCGTGGTAAAAACTGTAAACAAATTAAGTTTCAAGTAAAAATATCAGTTATGTTAATAACTTAACTTTACATCTAAAAATGTTCATTGGAAACACACTGTGTCCAGTTCGTCCACAAGGCTAGACAGAAAGTGTTGTGAAATTGCAAAATCAAAAAGACCTGTCATGTTACATGTGCTTGTAATGTGTTTCTGAAGAAAACGTACATCACTTCTCCCGGTGTTGGACTAAGCTTCTCCCCAATAAACAACTCGATAATACACGCTCGTTCCTCCTGTCTTGTCTGCTTTCATTAATCCATCTTACCTTCTCCTAATACCTGCTTGTGCCCAGGGTGATGACCTTGTTTATAAATGCCGAGGATTATTGCACTTGAGCATATTAAATACAGCTGAGTGATGTAAGATAGATAGATAGATAGATAGATAGATAGATAGATAGATAGATAGATAGATAGATAGATAGATAGATAGATAGATAGATAGATAGATAGATA
>NW_005187405.1:3156966-3176261 GCF_000239375.1 Pundamilia nyererei
GATAGATAGATAGATAGATAGATAGATAGATAGATAGATAGATAGATAGATAGATAGATAGATAGATAGATAGATAGATAGATAGATAGATAGATTTCTACAGAGAGACAAACAGGAATCTTGTTCACATGAGATACAGATTTGCATTTATTTTAAATCTTACTTTAGCAGTCATTAGTCATAAGGCTGATCAGCTGTGAATTAGAGGATCTTCACAGCTTCCTTGATTCATGCAAAGAGTTTCATTCACGATTTCCTGAATTTTGAGTAAGTTTGCTGTTGTTACAATGCTGACATTGGAGAATGTGATATTTCCTCCTGATCTCTTTGTATTTTGCACAGAACGTTCTGTGCGATTAAATCTTTGTGCCGGCTTCTTAATACAGCGATGACCCACAGATATTAACTGGACTCGCAGGCTGACAGCAGAGGCAGCCAGACTGCAATGGACAGCTTAAACGTTCGTCACAAAGAGGAAGATGGCACAGTGTTATTTGAGTCATATATCCCTCCTTCTCGGGATGCTATCCACCTGCCCACCTACGTCCTCTACTTGCTCATAGCCGTCTTCATCGTGTTTTCGGTTCTCTACGCCATCACGGGCCACCTCATCAAAGACCTCATCCATGACTGTGCAGGTTTGTTACTGTACCGCTAGCTTTTTAAAGACCAGAATAATCAAACCACAAGCTACTGGCAACGCTTCTCTCTGACATCTGTCTCCTACCCTCTCTTTCTGTACTCAAGACTGGCTGTTTGGGGAGCAGCCTGCAGAAGTGGTGGTGAACTACTGTGAGGCCAAGGATAAGTTCATGGCAGACTGGTCCCCACAAACCAGCCCTGAAGTAGAGGCAATGGCCCGGGAAGAGGAGAACAAGGTGATTGACAGAGACTTTATGAAATCCCCTGCCATCTGGATCATCTCTACAGAACCACGAGGGGCAAAAACAGGACCCCGGGTGGTCTTTGGGAAAAGGACTTGAACCCATCAGAGACTTGCTGTCGTTACAGACCTTCTGTATGTGATTTGAATGTATAAATATCTAGATGGATGATGAAGGTAAAGAACCATTTCTGTGTGAGGCTCAAAATAGATTATTAGATTTAATTTCAATATTTTGCAAAATAAGATTAAAAAGTAAGATTAAAGATTTTAGTATAAGCCTTCATGCAGATTTTTTTTAAATATAAATGTTTTGTGGAACATGTGCATGTAGCACTGATCTATCATGTGGAGTAGTAAAAAGTCAAGCCATGAAAGTAATGGTACAATTACACTCTTCTCAATAATAATGATGATTTGTCTGTTAACAATAATTATCATTATTATTATTTTTAGGTAGCCTCAGTTGGTCTGCTGCTGAATTTATTTATTGATTATTTATGTTTGTGTTTATATTCAGCTTTTTCACGTTTGGATAAGGTGTAACTTCGTAACTACTGTATAGAAATGTACACCGCGCAAAAAGGACAAGGCAGCTAATTTGGCAGCAGACATTTATAAACAGAATATAATGCTGCACAGTAAACAGGACCACCCCACTTGCATTTGAGATGCAATGGTAAGCGAGAAAAGCACCTCCTGTGGTGAGATGCATGGCACTGCACGCTGAGACAGTGACGTGGTCTAATGTTATTCCAAACTCGCAGTTTCTCATTAAGTTTCTTCATTTAAATGTGAATGTAACTGCCTCTCTTTTTGTGTGTAATGGCTGAAGGCTTCAGCGGTCCTATAAGGACATCTAGTGTCTGCTGTAGTCATTACAGCTGAATATTATTTCAAACTGGAAAACCTCTGGAAATAAGGTAACTCATTTAAAAAGAGAGAGAGAGAGAAAATATGACAATGATCTTCAGAATCTTTGAATTCAACAATTAATATTTTATATCTTAAAAATGTGGTAGGTAGTTGCACTTTATTCTACATTTCTCCTTTACTTTCATGTATTTATTTATTTGAGAAAGCTCTAAACTCACTCCACACGCTTTAGAGTTTTCAGACCTTTTCACAAACGTATTCTACATTTCATAGACTATTTAATTTCTCATAAGTCTAAAGATCAGTCGTAGATTTCAATGCAAAATCAATCAGTAAATAAATAAATAAAAGCTTTTCCAGTTGTCTGTAAACTCTCCGTGTTTCTCTTTTATGAGACTCTCAGTTCCCTGCTATAGGGATCAATGATCAATTTGAAGCTTGGCTGCACTGCTGTAGGTCACAACCAGTTTTAATGTGTCAGCACACAAAGATCCACCGAGCACTAAAGAAGCCCAACCTCAGTCCAGGAGAGGGCGCTGTGGTAGAAACAGCCCTGTAAACTGCGTGCTGCCACGTGGAACTTGATGGCTGATAGAGGTGGGGTGTTCTTCTAAGTGACATGGGAAGAGGCTCCTGATGAGGCAGTAAACATTAACCATCTTTACTCTCATTTTTGTTCCCCTATCAGCTGAAATTAGAGAGCATTTGTCCTTCAGCCTGGAGCTGTCTCCATCTCTTTCTGTCCTGATCATTTTTGAGAGCAAATTAGCTCCACATTAGTTCCGTGACTCCTAACAAGATTACCAAAGCTACATCCGCTCCTCACATCCACTCGCAAACAATGCCACAATCTCATTAACTCTGTCCCCCCCCTAACCCCTTCACCCTTTCAGAGCGCCCCTCCACCACCATTCTCCTTAAACAGATAAAAGTGTGGCCAGTCTCTGCAGCTGTGTGGAACAAGTCTAAATTTGCTTTCTCACTCAGGTTGAACTAAAAAAACAAAAACAAAACCCCAACAATCTTATAATAAGCCGTAAAAACAGAGCTATAATCAGTCCCAGCAGACTTGAAAGCATCCTGAAATCATTTTACTGAAAATAACTGAGTCACTGTGATGAGATTATTGGTTCTGGGATTAATCTAATCTGAAGGTTACAGTATGGTTAGTCTATAATTTAGGATTCTGATCTGGAAATCATTTGAATCTCTAACATTTATTTCATGCGTTCCTGGAAAATACATTTGAGATGGAAAAGGCCTGCGCTATTAAATCTGATATATTACATCAGATAAGTGAGTGAAAGTAAACTCGCTTCCAGCCCATCAGTAATAAGAAATCATATCCATCACTTGCTGTTCCAAAACGACTTCGCATCTGAACCAAAAAAGCAGTTTTATTGCTATTTATAATTTCAAATATCTACTGGTTTCACCATTGTTCTCCAGAGTTTATTATTCGTATGACTGCATGACAAAGAGCAGGACTATAGCATAATTAATATTTAACACAACTACTGAGCAACAGTTTTGCTTTGAAAACAGGGAAACCTGCAATTTCCAATTAAATCAGAAATGTAGGCTACACATTACTGCTAAAGAAGGCAACCCAACCCTGTGGTGTCTATATCTTTAAAAGAGTGGGTATATTCCTGCCCCCAGCTGCTCTCCTGGAGGGCTGAATCAACATTAGTGGCACTCTCTTGTGTGGGCTCGTAGCATCCTTTGCTTTTCATTTTCAGGGCGCGCATCCTCTCTCTCTCTCTCTCTCTCTCACACACACACACGCACACACACCCCCTCCAAACCTGAGCGGTGCGCGATGCCTCGGCCGCTGCGGATAGCGTGCTCCTGTGTGGATGTGGCTCATGTACTCCAAACAAAAATGAGTGATGTACGGCTGATTTGAACGCAGCGATGCTTTCCGGCATGGATGCCCGTTAAATGACGGAATAGCCTTTATGGAGTGGAGCTCATCGTCGCCGGAGCAAGTCTGGGGAGAGTCAGAGAGGTGAGGTGGCTGATTGTGTGCGGGGGGACACCGCAGCGGAAGACGGATGCTTATTTGGCATTTTTAACAAAAACACGACTCCGGCGATACAAACCGCGGTTTCAATCAGAGCACTGACTGCTGCTACAGTTAGGCCATTTCAGTTATTTTCTCTCACTTGATGTGCACCCATCATCCATCCTGGATAAAAGGCCGTTTTTCTCTCCTCACTGGGCTACTCACACACAGTAGCCGCGGATCGGAGAATAAAGCTATCGGGGGTAATGCAAATGTCTCTCTGTGATTGCGCATGTGTGCATTTATCCTTACACAGCTACATTTGTAAAAGGGTTTCTGATGGAAGATGCCATTAAAGACGCGGTGGTTCTGACCTACTTTGCAGGAATAAACATAAACTGCATGCACCAACTAGGCTGCTTAAAGGGCTCATCGGTGCAGGTGGGCAGTAGGGCCTTGGAGGCGCTCAATGCAGCTGTCCTAGAAGTGATAACTAAGGCTGAATTCCTTCATGTACGCCCACCAAGTGCTTAAGAGATGAAAGCTTGACTTTCATTAATAAGGGATGGTTTTTGATAACCACTCATCACATAGCTCAAATTCTCCATGGTGACCACACCATCTGACCTATATCTGCATTAAGGGAACAGTTGTGTAAGACAGTTGTGATTTGGATGCGCTGTTTACCAAAATACTACAGCATGTATACCATTTGTCCACCTGGTGAACTTTTAAAACCCTTTGGCATGCATACAGCTGTCTTTACATTTACTGACCCAGCAGCTGTCAGGGGCATTCCCCATGAAGTGGGGGAGCACTGATGGGGCAGTAGCAGTTGGCCTAATGTTGGGCATATTTGTCTGTATACTGTTTGGGTGTTGACCCAGACTGTCTGCATCTTACTGCCGTTATTTCTAACCTTAGGGGTGACTGTAAAGGCAAACACCCCCTCCGTTAGTTGGTAGTGAAGCTCAGTTGAACCTTGACCCCGTGGCTCCTCTCTTATCTCTTCTCTCCCCTGCTGAGACTCCAATACAGAGGTGCAAATGACATCATGCTGTTATACTGAAAGGGCTTTTAGTGGCTTTTAAATTTCAGGAAGAGCTCTTTGTTTTTAAGGGCACGCAGTAAAACGGAGAGACCATTACTTGGCTGTTTTGTATTGGAATGGATCTACTTGTGCAGGTTTTCACTCACTCTTGTCTTGTCTGTTTATATTCATTCAGTGCTGACTTTGCTTTTTTTGCCATTTCTTTCACAGTACTCAAGATCCTTCATCTAAGATCACAGGTCACATGACAGGTGTGTATCCCCCCCCCTCCTACACATAACTTAATATTTCCATGAGTTTTCAGGTTTTTTGAACGCACCTTTTCCCCTTGTTTAGATTTGTGCAGTGATGAAACAGACAACTCTCCCCCTCTCCAGCTTCACACGCTCAAGCAGTTCGAACAGGTGAGAGCTTTTATTTTTAGATATCATGGAGTTTGATGTGAGGGACACTTCTTCATCCCCATGATGCTGCATTTGAATGAATTATGTGCCAGATGAATACATGCTTCATGCTGCCATCTAGTGGCTTCATGGACTCACAGGAAAAAAAAGATAAAGTCAGAGATCAGTATTGAGGAAATAAGGATAGTCTAAACCAGGAATTCACGCACATATTCCAACTATCTGGAGAGCATGTTGTAAAAATACCGTACTGAAAAGGAGAGCACCTGCGAGTGGAGAAATGTGGATGGAAAACACCCAGAACTCTCCTGGTATTTTAAAAATCTGCCTCTGGCTACTGCATGGCCCACTTTAGGTTCCCAGTGTCTGCTGCACTATTGCTGGGCATTGTAGCAGTCACATTAGAAGAGAGTATATTAAGTATTCCTTTTAATGTCTGGCAGGGTGCTGTTCAGAGCACTCAGAATATCACTGACACAAACTCCAAGCCAAAGTCATAATTAGCATTTTAATGCTTTCTGCAGTTTAAAAAAAAGACATTACAAATAAAATGTTATTTGCAAATGAATGTTCCCTTGCCTACACAGTTAGGTCCATAAACTGCATTTTTTGTACTTTTCCCTCTGTACTGACATGGATAAGCAGAAGAAAATAGATATGGATTGTTTTTAATACTTGGATGCAGTCAATGACTGTCTGAAGTCTAAAACCCATGGACATCACCATATGTTGTATTTCTTCCCTGGAGATGCTCTGCTGGATCTTTACCGCTGCCATTGTCTGTTGCTGCTTGCTTGTGGGTCTTTCTGCCTTCGGCTTGTACTGAATAGCCATAAAAGCATGCTCTGTACAGTTGAGATCAGGTCACTGGCTTATCCATTGATGAATATCCCATTTCTGTGCCTTGAGAATCTGTGTAGCTTTGGGTCATTACCCTTTTGAACTATGAAGCACTGTTTGATCAGTGTTGCAGCATTTGTCTAAATCTGAGCAGAGAGTAAGAATATACAGGCTGATCATTTGGTCACTCCTAATGTTTTTTCACGGTTTCTCTGAGAGGCTTATTTTGGTGTTTAGTCTAATCTGATGTCCTTTAGGGGCTCATATTTAAAATGACAGTGAAAAGCTATAAAATACAAATTCAGCACTGAATCAATTTCAGATATTACGTTCGATTCATTTGCCATGAAATAACAAGGGAAGTGGCCATGAAACTATGGAAGCCCGTTTCCGCCACTAAAAAAAAAAAAAAGCTAGTATCCATAACTTGAAATTTCGAGTTATTTTCTCGAAATTTCGAGTTATTTTCTTGAAATTTCGAGTTATTATCTCGAAATTTCGAGAAATATAACTCGAAATTTCGAGTTACATTTCTCAAAATTTCGAGTTAGCTCTGCCAATCAAAAATATACGTGAATGAGGTCGCTTTCTTGTTACCCGGAAGCATATGGCGCAGGACCGCGCACTCAAAAACGGATCCCAACAAATTAAAGTATGTTTGCTGATAGTAACACCATGTGATTCAGCTAATAACACAGGGATTTCATCATTTGTGAAGCCAGGCTGAAAACACTCAGCAATCTGTGCATTCACGACTGGATGTAATACCGGTAGCTTAGCTGTAGCATTTGTAGCTGAGGGCTTCAGCTTCCGGGTAACATGGAAATGACGTCATTCACGTAGATTACTGATTGGCAGCGATATGTCGAAATTTTGAGAAAATAACTCGAAATTTTGAGAAAATAACTCGAAATTTTGAGTTATGGATCCTTTTTTTTTTTTTTTAGTGGCGGAAACGGGCTTCCATATGAAACTGCTTGTGAGTCAAGTGTCCAATTAGTTTTGAGCCTCTGAAAATGGGCAGTTGTGTATAAAATGGTAGCATTTCCTAAAGAGTTGTTACATACTGATTTAAAATTGATTTAAAAAGCGCTGTGGTGGGGTACAGAGGCAAAACTACAAAGCATGTTTGTTTTCCAACAAATTATGGCCCTAATTGTACATGTAGAACTCATTTATTTTTGCTATAATGCTATAATATTCATATGTGATTTCCTGATGCATTACTAAAGTGAAAACTGATAATAAAGAGGGGATGAATTGCAGTATATGTTTTTCTGTCACCTTACACAAGCACAGAAAAATCGCACCCTTTTTAATGAGATAGATGGACAGTTTTGCCATGCTTACGTTTCTACAGGGATTTCATTTAAAAACAAACAAACAACAACAACAACAACCTGAAACTAAAAAACCCATCCAGGCCACATTACTGTCCGAACTGTTGAAGCAACACATCAATTAAATTTAACCTGTTTAGTCGGTTAAAAGATCTCAAAAAGCAGCAAATCACACCACGATCTAAGAAAACAACTGAGAAACAACGTCACTGACATCTATCGGTGTGGACAGGGTTACAAAACCATTTCTAAAGCTTTGGGACTCCGTTGAACTACAGTGAGAGATATTGTCCACAAATAGAGAAAACTTGGCCGACCACCTTCCCAGGAATAGTTGGCCTACAAAAATTACTCCAAGAGCACGTCAACATCAGAAATCATCTTGATGATCCCCAAAACTTTTGGAAAAATATTCTTTGGACCGACGAGACAAAAGTTGAACTTTTTGGAAGTTTTGAGTCCCGTTAAAGCTGCATAAAACTAAAGAGCATTTCACAGAAAGAAAATCATACCAGCATTCAAACATGGATGTGTTAGTGTGATGGTTGGGGGCTGCTTAGCTGCTTCAGGACCTGGATGACTTGCTGTAATTGATGCAACTATGAATCGCCTCTCTACCAGAAAATCCTAAAGGAGACTGTATGGGCCACCAGGTCATGCCCTGAAGCTCAAGCACACTTGGGTTATGCAGCAGGACAATGATCTGCAACACACCAGCCAGTCCACCTCTAAATGGCATAGAAATAATCAGATGAAGTTTTTGAAGGGACCTAGTAAAAGTCTCGACTTAAATAAGATTGAGATCCTTTGGCATGACCTTAAACAGACTGTTCATGCTGGAAAACCCTCTATTGTGGCTGAATTAAAAGAATTCTGCAAGTAAGAGTGGGGCTAAAATGCCTCCACAGTATTGTGAAAGACTCATTGTCAGGTATCACAAACACTTGATTGCAATTGTTGTTGCACAACTAGTTTATTAGGGTTGGGGAGCGATTACTTTTGGATAGGATACCTTGGGTACGTTTGGATAGCTTAATTAAAACTTGTATTTTGTATTTATTCAGGATATCTTTGTCTAATACTGAAATTTGTTTGATGATCTGAAACATTTAAGTGTGACAAATATGCCAAAAACTATGAAAGCAGAAAGGGGGGGGAATACTTTTCCACAGCACTGCACATGCCTCCATATGCATGCTACTGCAAAGTCTTGCCCTAGAAGACAACAAATCATCACAGGGAACCCATAATGTTTAACTGTTAGTGCATGGTCTCACAGAAAATATGAAATGATATCAATTCAGTGAAAGTAAAATCAGACAAAAATCATCGGTATTTAAAAGAAATGGGAGAAAATTCATGTCCAGCAACACAAATTATTTCATTAAACCTTGTGACTGTTTCTGAACTGCATGTTAGAGCAATCATTTGCTCTTTTTTACTTTTTATTTGGGGTGCCAGTGCAAATAATACAGTATATCGCTCATTTGCAATGTACCCAATAATAACATCAGCAACCTAAATTCTTCTACTACTATATTCAATTAAAGAGACTGTTATAGACCAAGAAACTGATCCCCAGGTTCTCCACAGTATATGACATCTCCGTGCTTATCTCTAAAAATATGTGTTTTTGGACATGCACTTTATAAGAATAAAACCTGCTGGAGGAGCTGATAAGCCCAGTTAAAATGGGATCAGGGACCAAACAGTCACGAGAGCTGAGGTAATTTCTGAGAGAGCGTGGCCGGCACATTTACACCAAACAGCACTTCAAACAACACAGTGCAGAGTTATACATACACATCATAAATCCAATTTATTTCTCTTTGATGAAGAGTGGACACGTGTGTGATTATTAATGAGGATGCGACTATATTGTGTGCAGAGTTTAAATGTAGAGGTAGATGATGTCATCCCTGATGTCACGTGGAGACTCTGCTTGGCGCCCAGCCTATCTTTGCTCTGAATTATTTAGCAACAGCATGTAACCTGACACTATAATGGACACACTCACTGAAAGCATCATGAACTAAAAATGATCTAATTGTCCTGTCTGTGTCTCTGTATTATCCAATCTTTTCACACTTGGTTTCAGCTTATGTTTGTATTGTTAGGATATGTAGAACCCGTTTTTCCTTTTTCACTCTTGAGTTCAATTCTTTCAGTTTGCTAGTTTCTCTGAGGGACATTCAGGGATTCTCCACAGTGAGATTGAGGACAGCTACCTATTAATAGCACTGTGGCTCACTGCTCCCAGGTTTCCTATTTCTTTAACTTCTTTCCACTCACCTGCCTGTTTCACTCCCACCAGTGTCTCTCAACTTCATTCCCAGAGCTGATTGTGTAGCTATCACAGGCTATGGTAAAATCAGGGCGGGCTAATCCATCTTCAACATCATTATTAGTGTAAGAGGAGAAAAAAAATGACAGCAAGGTTCCAAAAGATGCAAAACAACATTAGCATCGACACATACTCATATGTGTTGCTTCCAGTCAGCCATATGTCCCATATTTGCTTTTCCTGTAGCTCACTAAAAGAGCTTTAGAAAGAGCTATTTAGCTAATTATTGTTAAATGGCTTTAGCTGTTTGCTAACTTTGTTTGCACTTTAGTGCTGAAAGGAAGAATGGATTTTTCTGTGGTTTTCTTTATCTGAAATATCTCCTGCTTCTGCCACAAACTGACATTTCTGTCAAAACCATAAATAAAAAATACATTTTCTAATAATGCAAGAGGCTAAAAGAGCTAATGCTACTGCTAATTTTCCCTACTGGCTTCTACATTTGACTCACCGTGAATGTTTAGGTTAAGACAATCTGTACCCTGAGTAAGATATTGAAGATGATATTTATATACTATTTTTAAGAAAAGGAGCTTCAGAAAACCCCCAGAATGGGATATGACAGGTACTAATTTGGTTGTGAAAGTTTAGTTACTTAAACTATAGCAAAGCTAAATAAAAAATAAAGCAGGTGTTATAGAAAAATTGTCATATCCCAAGTTCAGCAGTGGCGGATTTTGACAGTGGTTTGAATCCATACAGAAAAACAATGCAGACAAAAAGAAAAGATCAGAAAGTGCCTCACATCTCACCCCCCCCCCCTTTTTTTTTTTTACAGAGGTGTGAGATTTCCTTTCATATCACAAGTAACTGTGAGTCTTTTTGACTCCCTCCTCCCCTCCTCTCCCTTTCCTCCCATCTCCCGTGGCAGTCTGGGATTCCAGACATGTCTCCCCCCAGTAAGATAAGCTCCTGTCCCCTTCCTGTGCAGACCACAACACACCATGGAGCTCGCACGGCTGCATCTCTGACCGCCGGGCTGCAGAGTAGCCCTCTGCACTGCAAACGCCCCTGAAAACCTCAGCGCGCGCGCGTGTGTGTGTGCATGTGTGTGTGAGTGTGTTAGATTTAGTATGTGTGAGTGATTTTGTAGATTGTGTCCTTATGGCCTGTTAGATGCAAGAATGACAGTTTGTAAATATTCTTTTTTTTTTTTGAGGAAGGCATATCTGTCAGTTCCTGGACTCTAACAAAAGGGCATGCTTAAGGGCTGCTGTACTTTGAAATGGACTCCTTTTCTCCATGACATGGAGAAGTCGAGGACAGCTATTCATTTCTGATCTATGATGGACATCATGTCAAGCAGTGTGGATGCACTTTGACAGTCATGTCTAACGGTTACCGTACTTTATCACAGCACCTGAATGACCTGAAGAAGGAGAACTTCAGCCTCAAGCTCCGAATCTACTTCCTGGAGGAGAGGATCCAGCAGAAGTATGAGGAGAGCAGTGAAGATGTCTACCGCACGGTGAGTGGGACAGCTCTCTAATTATTAGGAAAGTAGTGGCAAACTACTTGACTTTTGGTGATAGCTGATTTTGTGTTTACAGTTAATTAAATGAATTTATTCATTTATCAGTCACATGTGGTGACTGTCATAAACCATTGCTTTACTGAGACATGTTTGTTGATCCAGCTGTCACACTGGTTTGGTTGAGGTGATGGGACTTTACCAAGTGCGTGTTACAAGACATGGCTGCCCTGTGAAACACTAACCTCCAACTACCTCTTTTTGTAGTATTTTTAAGGCAGTACATGTTTCTGGCTGGTTTGGCTGGCTTCTCTTTTCCTATCCGGGGTGCTTCATACTGGCATTTGGGGTTTTGTGCCCATTGTTTGATTCACAGCACAGAAACACTCAGACACATCCAAGGCTGCATAAACATGTAGAACAACACCACAATGTCAGAAAATAGCTTAGAATAAAAATCAAATGAGTCCTGTCATGAAAAAATATTTATTGGATCTGTGTGAGCTGTAAGTAAAATGTTGAACCTTATTACTTTTTATTACAACTCAAAATGAAAGAGTAGCACAAACGTTATCAAAAGAGATATTAAATTGACATTGAAGCTCTAGTTGTGTCAGTAATAATACTAACAATAACTTGTTTTATACAGCGGTTTTCATGACAACCTGAATCTGGATACCTTATTTTATTTTGCAAATACATTTGCATTTGTAGATACTGTAAAGGTTTATGTTTTATATGGATACATTGTAGATCTTATAAGATTTGTCTTATACTGTAATTTAGTTATGTAAGTAACACAGTTAACATTATATCATAAAAAATGCATATTTTATCTATAGTTAATTCTTGTAATTACATTGCTTGTAATGGCATTCATGTTTAAATCCGAGTAGGGCTGGGCCATATCATACCTTTCATGGTAATACCGGTATAATGTTGGGCAACGATAAGAAAATGAAATATCGTGATAGAAGATGGGTAAAATGCGCATGTGCAGTGCCTTTCTTTTCATACGCACATGGCGGAAAAAGCATGGCGGCAACGGAGAATGAGAAGGGCGAAAGGATCGTTGAATGAAACGGATGAACCAGACTTAGATTGTAAAAATGCTGCAACTTCAGTGGTGTGGAACTGGTTTAGCTTTCGGCTGTCAGATACACAACAAAGCACTATTTTTGGTAGAGCATGCTAGCGGGCCGTCGTTATTACCGTGTTTTTTGAAAAATACGGCACACTTAAAATCAGTCCTTTGATTTTTATGAAAATCAACAGTGCCCCTTATAATCCTGTGTGCCTTATGTATGAATTCTGGTGGTTTTTACTGACCTCGAAACGATTTTATGTCGTACACGGCGCTCAAAAATCTGTCAAATGTTTTAGTACGACTTTGCTAAGCTACAAACCTGCACCGCTTGATGGATTGTCGGAGCGTTGCGGCTATCATAGGCAGGCACGTACGTACTGTGCTTCAACATAATATTACCGTATTTTGTGTGTATAACCTCTTTTTAAGTTTTGTGGATATTATACATGGTTGTGCTGAGGATGTGTCGGCCAATTTCCACTGGAAATGCCTTTTGGTTAAACTCTCAGCAAGGAATTTGCATTTGCACTGTAAAATCTTTATATAACTTTAATGCACATAAAAAAGCTGCTTGTTTAAGTGAAAATACTTTGATCTTTGGGTTTTTTTGCACTAATAAAGTTGTGGAGTTGTAAAGTATTTTGTCTAGTGGCAATTATATCGTCGGTTATATCGTTATCGCAAATTTTCAAATGTATATCGTGATAAATATTTTGGGGCATATTGCCCTGCTCTAAATCAGAGTATAAGATGTAAAACACATGCTTAAATTTTTTTCTATTTGTCTTCCATTTGGATGCTCATATTGCATCTCATATTTATTTTCTCTGAACTGATTTGAAGTGCAGCAAAACAATATACCTTATACATTAATTAAAATAATTGGTGCTTGGAGCATTTATTTAGAAACTTGGTAAAGCTTTTGTCCTGGAATCAGTATTTTGGATACGTGAATTGATTCGAAACTTGAAAATGTCAATTTAGATTTACATTTGCAGTGATTGCGTAGATTGCATAGCCATAATTTTATGCAAGAGCCTGAATTTTGCAAGGATCTAGCTGATTTTAATAGAAGCAAAACAAAAACAAAAACAACCCCCAAACAAGTCAATTAAATTAAATTTAAAAAAATCAGTCAACAGTATATCTTCAGATATTCTCGAAATATGGACTATGTTAAAGTAAAAGGATGGAGTCATAGTTTTCACACTTTCTAGAGATGTTGTTCAGATTGCTTTAACTGTATTTTCATGATCCCTGGCTTAATTAATAAAATATTAACACGACAGCACCAGTATTATGTAATACTCCAACAGACTAGGTTATTGAAGTCTGTTAGGATTCTGTGCTGCTTTAAGGGGAGAACATCTCTGGAAATGGTTTTAAAGTTGGTTTTGTTCCAAGCAAAACATTTTTTATACAGAGTGAAACTGTGAGAACACAAAATAAAAGATACAGTCCACAACTAGTTAAAATATATATAGTAGGAAGGGATCCAGACAGCACATCCTCCACCAAAAACCTATAACCAGTTGTGCAGTTTTAAAGATCGTGCTCCACCTTTTAAATGTATTTACATGTAGTTTTAATTTCATCTTGATAAACAGACAGAAGTGTAGCTAGAATCATAAAGCTAAATATAGTATCAGAAAAGTATTGTTAGAGTGTTGGTACTGCAGGTCACCTGTTACAGTGTCATAGTTGGAGTAATGAATGCTTGGCTGTAAATCAGTGCTAATCAATAATTAATTTTAAGATCATCAAAATATACATAAAATATTAGATTTTTAAATAGATTCATTGATCGACAGTGAGAATTCTCTGCTTATCTGAGCAAAGCAAGAAACTCACAGATGTAATAATTAGTTGCAGATCTAAAAACAATGGTCTTTCTCATAGAGTCTCTATGAGGATGCTGTTTCTGTGAACATGCTGCTTTGCTCTGCTTCTAAATGTGTTTTCTGCGTCCATCTCTGCATGCAAAGTGTGCACCTACAGTAAGGTGACCCAGTTCAGCTGTTGTCTGTTTACAAAAGCCAGCCGGCGTCTCTTCATCACTTTCGTTCTCCCCTGGTTCTAATTCCTTTTTGATCACCACCGACTCTTTGATATGAGAAATTAATGGCTGCTTAATCCAGCCAAACAAGACCTGAGCGTTGGTCCTCTTATCCTCCACTATTACTGCATACCAGCAGTGATTGGGTAAACTCGATCCCATGTTGTACAGACATGCAGCTGGAGTTTAATCCGTGTGCCTCACAGGCCCCACTCTGTGTGACTAAAGGCTAATCAGTCAAAGCACTTTTTATTTGGAGACTAAATCTTTGTTCTGCGGATGCTATCCGACCAGAGCTGCTCGTATTGAATATCATGACAGAATGATAATGTTCCCATCTTTCCTCCGAAGCATCTCTGTGTAATACAGTACAGGCTGGCGTGTTAGTCCTGGGTACATACTGATCTCTCTGAGAGCCCAAGAATCTCTATTTATAGAGCCGGCTTCAGTGCACTGATGTATTTATCACATGTGTCATCGTAACACGTGCTTGTATGTTTCACTTTCAGTCACATCTTAAACATATTTGAGAAACATAGTGTGGTATAAATATGTAATAATGTGTTTAATTGTTTCTTCAAATGTTCAGTTTTAGAGTCCTTACTATTTTATATGGTAAAGTTGAGAAAAAAAGCGTTTTGTGCTGGATGGATGGATGAGTTTAAAGAAGCCAGAAAACCCTAAATATTTACCATTGTTTGAGAGAGCCAGGTCAGCTCTCAGAACAGCTAGCAGCACAGCATTCCCACACAGAGGTACCTATAAACCTGTACATCACAGCCTGTAAAATAGCTTAGCACCATGTAACTGTCCCAAGTACATGATGGGTACACGATTACAATAATTAGTAGGAAAACATGGCAATATACTACAAATATACACAGCATTTCACAGTATAATATCACAAGCAGCCAGGATCTACAAACCTAATTCCAAAAAAAGTATTTTCTGAAAAAAATAAATAAAAACAAAATGCAACTTTTTTCAAATCTCATAAACTCATATTTTATTTGCAATAGGATGTAAAAAAACAACAACAACAAAAAACAAATCGAATGCGTAAAGTGAAAAATTTAGCATCTTTATGAAACATATTAGCTCGTTTTAGTTGGGTCTGTGTCATCCTCTCTTCTTTTAACACCAGTCTGTAATCCGTCAGGGAACGGAGAAGACCAGCTGTCAGACGTTTGGATAGGAACATTGTCCTGTGATAGTCTGTTATAGGATTCTAGTTTCTCAACTGGACTGCAGGAAAGTCAGTTCAGCACCTGGAATCTTCTCCTTTGAAGCCATGCTGTTGTAATAGATGTGGTATCCAGTTTGTCTTGCTGAAATATGCAAGGCCTTCCCGAAAAAGACTTTGTCTGGATGGGAGTTCATGCGATCTAAACCTTTATAAAGATGCACGCTTTTGAATTCAGCACTGACACCAAGCCAGACGGTCCCTCTCCTCTTCAGTCCAGAGGATGCAGCATCCATTTTTTTTCCAAAACAGAATTTTTGGGAAACAGAACAGTTTTCCTCCCATTAGCAGATGTCTGCCCATCCCTGGTTTCTTCCTGTTAAAAGGGAGTTTTTCTTTCCTACTGTTGCCAGTGCTTGCTCAAAGGGGGTCGTTTGATTGTTGGGGTTTTCTCGGTGTTATTAAAGGATCTCTACTTTAAAATATAAACTGCCTTGATGCGAGCATTTCTGGATCATGTTGACATGTGGCTTCTTCTTTGCATGATAGAGCTTTAACCAGCACTGTGGATGACACAGTGAACTGTGTTCACAGAAACTGATTTTGGAAAGTATTCCTGAGTCTATGCAGTGATTTCCATGGCAGAATCATTTGTGTTTTTAATGCATGTCCTGACTGAAGGCCCAAAATCACAGGTATCCAGTACTGGTTTTTGACCTCGTCCTTTGCGCACAGAGATTTCTCCAGATTCTCAGAATTGTTTGATTATATATTTTTCACAGATTGATGTACCTCTATCCATCTTTACTTCTGAGAAACTCAGTCTTCTATACCACCACATACTTTTCTGACCTTTTGTTGTCCGTGTCCTGCCGTCAAACTCAATTATCTGATATTTTTCATAGTAAAATGTTGCACTTTAAACACGTTACATTTTTTTTTTATCTTCTATTGTAAAGAAAATATGGGCTTAAAAATTTAGATATCATTGCATTTTATTTTTTTTTATATTTTACAGAGATTCGCAAATTTACTGGGTGGTAAAAATGTAGGTGGGTTTATAAGGTACATGTTAAAATTTGGATTTTAAAACATTTATTTCTATAGTTTTCATCAAGCTATTTGCACTGTGATGTCAAATATGTTCTTAAAACCCACAAAGATGTCCAGAGTCTTTAGTCTGGAAAAGTGTGGAACTTGGGGAAGTTATTGAAGGACCCTTAAAATTAGAATAGAATACAATAGCATAAAATAGAATACCCCTTTATTGTCATTGTACATCTACATTGAAATTATGGATTTCTAAAGAAATTACTCATCTAAAAAGCTGTTGTCAGTATAATTAATGTTACCGATACTACCAAACCATGTAAATCTTTGGTATATGTTAAAACAGGATGAGCAGGATAATAATTCCAAGAATTGAAGCTGAGTGATGATATGTGATAGCACATCACTATTAGCTGATCACTCCCCATGATACAGGTGTGTTCAATTTCTGTGTGGTGAGCCTGTCAAGGTTCGAAGTGCAGCCATCCCCCTACCCTTAGTTAAAAGTGGATGTGTTGCTGAGGGCCGTCAGGCCAGGAGAGGCCAAAGTAGCAGATGCACGGTGATGGGTGGCTATATATAGAGCTGTTTGCGAGACAGTTCCTGTAAACCATGTTGTTGTCTCATGCACACGCACACACAAACACAAACATGCACACACACGGGAATACATGTTTGCTATTATCAGAGTCTTTAGACAGGCTTCATATCATCAGGAATCTGGAACCCATTTATCACATATTTATTGCATATGTTAAAGCTGCTGTTGCATGACTTAGTAACATAAGTTGAAAAGGATTGATTAACATAAGACATTACGCTGAACAATGGCAAATCTAAAAGGTATATTTACAGTCTTTATAGTTTTATTTTAAAACTTAAACATAGAAATATAGAAAACCCAGCTTGTTGTAGAGGTTTTTTTTAATAGTCATGGATTTGTTTAAATTAAACAAACTTCACTCTTAAAAAAACACTCTTCCTTTTGTTATTTTTTTCTGTTGATATGATACACTGAACATTGAAACTCATTTAGTCCACACAGTATTTCTGCCTCTGTGGGGTCATTATTGTCACTGTCAATGGTTCTGCTCATTAGTTTCTTCATAAATCAGTTATTCATTTCCTTTATATTTCAGAAACAATGAAAAATTATTCATCACACTTTCCTGCAGTCCAGGTTTATTTCATCAGTTGTCTTCAGGCTACTGCATAGGCAGTATAAAAGATAGATGTAGTGACATCATCCACTGGTTTCTGAAGTTTTGAGATGAGCGTTTCCACTGTCGCCAACTTGGTTTCAAAAAACTGGATTCAGTGGGGATTGATTAAATTCATTTTGCATTTAAAATGACCGAAAAGTCCATGAACTCATGAGTAAAGTGTTTTACAGAAGTCAGCTCAGAAACCTGTTTTCCCAAAGACTTCCAATGGCCTGGAGGCCCTCTTAAGGCTTTTTGTCAATTTTCGACCAACATTTCATTGAGTTGACCTTGAAGACTTTGATGTAACCCAAATTTTCATAGATTGTTAACATGATCTGACTCTACACAACTACAAAGTTTGAACATTTCATTGAAATATTTTTGAGCTACTGTGTTTACAGACAGAATGACCCCGCACATGACGTCCAGGTAATAATTGTTATTTTAGATATTCAATCAGTTTTCTTTTGATCAGTAATTTGATAGTCAACTAATACTTGCAGCTCTACAGCTGCAGAGCCCTGCGGATTTAAGCACTCATAGTTCATGAATATTGGTTAGTTTCAGGGTGATTGATTTTTTTTTGTTAGTAGTTCTGGATACTCTTAACAGGAGAGCTCTCTAACAGCAAAGAGGAAAAGGTCAACACACGTGCTTGAAGGCGGAATAAAACTGAACATTTAAATTGCTCAGTACCGACCACTGAGAGCTGCATTTGTTCAGCCTGCAGCAGACAGACAGAGACAGACAGATAATCCGTCCTCTCTGGCTTTGCTGAGGTCAGAATGGAAAGAACGATCCCCACGATTAAATTGTCAGTCCTCTAACTCTGTGTGAGAGCTCCGATTGGCACCTAAAATGTCCCCTGTGGACCTCAGCAGGTAAACAAACTGTGGAGTTCAGCTTTTGGCCACAGCGAGCGAGTATCTGAGCTGCTCTGAATTCTCCAGCTCTAAATATACCAGCCGTGACAGTTCGGTCAGATGCTCCGCACTGATGACACACAACACCCATGAAGCCTTGATTCACTCAGCAGAGACGGGGCAATTACAGCCTGAGATGTAGTGGTTAAGGACACTGAACAAGGACCAAGACAAATGAGTGCTAAATATGTGACAGAGATTTACACAAACAGCAAATCAAAAGCAGAGAGAGTGATGAAAACTTAAAAGCTTTTCCACATTTTATCATATACATATATATCCATTCTGCACAAAAGGATCAGCCATATTTATTGCCTAATTTATTGTCTAACCACCTGTCGTTTGTGAACTCAGAAAGTTTTGCATTTTGGCTGTAGCCATTTTCTTTGGATCCTAAAGTGACCATCTTTGGACCAGAGTGTGCTAAAGCTAGCAAGCTTGGGTAATAAACATAATTTTACAGACATAAGACAGTTAAAGCGGCTTAGAAGCCATAAAACTGTGAATATTAGTCAAGGAACCACAACTGTTTTTTGTTTGCACCACGCCGTAAATAAGAATCTAAAAAATGTCA
>NW_005187405.1:3177934-3207043 GCF_000239375.1 Pundamilia nyererei
AAAAAAAAACACCGAAATAAAGCACCGAAATGTGCGCTGCTTTTCGGTCTGGTTACTACCGTTTATGTCAGAACCCACCGGTACCCATCCCTATTTGTGACCACTTTATCTTTTGTCCCTGTGGAATTAAACAATTAAAGAACTGAAGGTTGGGATTTTGCTGGGATATGTTGAGATTAAATAGTGGTGTAAGAGTAACATTGAAAGCATGGGTGTCAAACATCGGGCTCAGGGACCATCAGCATGACAAAGAGCCCAATCCTGTCATGACTGAGCAGCCATTGTGTTAGTGGAGTGGACCCAAGTGCAGACATAGAAGGAGATGGAACTGAATCTTAACAAAAAAACAAGCTTTTTATTTGGCCAAAAACATGAATACAAAACAAGGCAAAAACGAACCAGGGCAAAACTAAAACTAAAACCTAAACTGGGAAAAACTAGTCTGTACAAAACTATGACAAGGAAAACATGATTCTGAGCAGGTGTATGAGAGTAACTATGACAAGAAAAACTGTGAATATGAAACATGAACATAACCTGACCAGAATCATAAGGTACCTGGGATCCACCATGACATAGGGAATGGAAAACAGACACACCGACACAGAGAGACAGAGGACTTAAATACACAGGAGGGAAAAGAGGGAAGTGGAAACACCTGGGGAGACACAGCTGACACCAATGATTATGACCCAACAGGGAAAAGTAAAACTAAGCACACTGAACATAGAAACAAGACTTTCAAAATAAAACGGGAAGCATGGAGAGACATGAATTGGGACACGCAAACTTGACACAAGAGACAGAGGGAGCGAGAGAGGGAGAGGGACACAGAGGAGAGAGACACAAGGGGAAGCTACATAGACGAGGAAGAATAGAAAAAACATAAACCAGACTAAAACTCAACCAAGACAAACCAGTAATAATACTAGAACTCTACCTCAACTTAAGAATAGCACATGAATATTGACATAAGAAGTCAACAGTATAAAATAACACAAAACGCTGGGTCACAGATCCAGCACCTGACAAATCCAGTGTGAAAGAAAGCATACATTTTGGAGTTTTAACTACACTTCAATAGGTTTTACAACTTTTGCTCTTGGTAAAGATTTCTCAAATGGCCTTTTATAGATAGTAATTAAGGATCAGATGAACAATTCAATGCCAGAAAAGTTTCTGTTTTTCAGTATCTACTATAGGATTTTAATGTTTTTACTATGGGTCAGACAGTACGAAAACAAATAGGGCATTTTCTGTGAATTAACAAAAGCATTTTGTTTTATAATTAGAGGATATTCTGGGGAATGAGCTTCCAGAACTTTTCCCTGTAATTTTACACATTGATTTCTTAGAGAGACCAAAAAACAATCCATTCACATCCTCCTCATCCTATGGGGCAGGTGCAGAGCCCAAAAAATGGGACAAAGGTAAAACAGAGTGCAGAACTCTAGAGTCCTAATTTATTGCATGGAACAGCTTTTCGAGCCCAGCTGCTCTTCATCAGACATGAAACACCAACCATAGCATTGTTTGTCCTATATAAGAACTGATTTTTGATTGGATGTAATTGGTCATGTGACCATTCACAGGTGATTTACGAGGGTGCTGTTTGGTGTTTCATTGTCTGATGAAGAACAGGTGCGCTCAGTAAATAAGGACTCTGGAGTTCTGCAGCGTGTGCATTCTTTTTCTCACGCTGGCAGATTTCTTTAATTTACCGCAGTAAAATTTTTTTATTATCATGTAGAAAAACTGAGGCATACTTGTGTATTTTTTAATCATTATTATGTCTGGTTGTACAGCATATGTTGCAACAGTTTTATGGTAGTTCTTGACCCACCAAGATTATAAAAGAGATGTGTGGGCTGTCTGAACAGCCTGAATGTCCACTTGACATAAAGGACACTTGTCCATGAGACACTTACGTTGCTCAGATGGGTTCAGAATATCCCAGTTATCTGAGCTGCTGCATGTGGTGGATAAAGTTAAAAATGTATGTAGACAGGGTCCAGAAGAGGACTCGTGGCGTCAGGGTGGCGTGTGCCATTCTGGGAGCAGGAATTCTGGGATACCGCTGTTGACTCACTAAGTGATATAGAGAGATGCTTGCACAGCTGGAGTCCAAAGGAGTCAGACGTTGCATGACACACCAAATGTGCTGGCACAGAAATATAAAGTATCAGGGCGTGTGTGAGAAATTTCAGATTAAAGTTTAAATTGTTCATGTTTGGTGGACGTTTACCTTCAGCTGAGTGTGTCAGCTAAGTATTTTATCGCACACATCTGCAGGTAACAGCAGGTACAGCAAATTGACATCCTTACGATACAAGCCTCTAGTTAACGGTGAAAGTCCAGGCTACTAATAAAAGGGATAAAATTCTGCTTTTCATGCACAACCCTACAAATATCAACCCTTTTATATTATGAGATCATCCCTTCTATGACAATAAACACCACGGGTGGTGTGCTACTTAATCTCTGCTATTAGTGGAAGGGGCTAAGGAAATCCCATGAGCAATGTAGCAGACAGAAAACCTATGACATCATATTATGTCTTGGCTCTCACTAATATTTCCCTCATGCTCTAAAAATGACACCCCCCGGACAACATTTAGATCTGTGTGTAAAGTGCTGCTGGGGTTTTAAATCTCTTATTAAATAAGCTGCTACTCAATTCAAAGTGTAAGATTAGATATTTTATTAGGCCTTTTTGCATGATAACATATATAATATGTGTTGTAAGCCTGATTGTTTTAAGCCTGACTGTGTTAGCATTGCAGGAGAGGGATGACTTGGATGTACCCTGCATTTTAAACTATGACAGTTTATTCAATTTATTTTGACCAGATCCAAATGACCTGGTTATTGGAGTCCAAACCTCATATACAGTGGGCTATCTGCTATCTGATTGATTTTGTGATTAGACTGTGATGTCCTTTTCTTCTTCAGCACAACAGCAGAGAGCCTGACCAATCACAATGAGGCAGAGCTACAGAGACGGTGTCAAGAGAGACAGCAGGAAATTGACCACATGCAGCAGGTGCTTGAGGCAAAGATTCAGCTCCTGCAGGAGGTTGGTCTGCTGCTGTAATACTGACACTTGGGGATACTCTGTGATAGTGGCCAATCTTCCCAAATCTTAACTGCTTTGGTGCATGTTTCTTTCAGGAGGCCCAGCTGGCTCGCAGTGAGGCCGAGCGAATGGCCTCGCTGGCTGGATCACAATCCCATGCTTCCCTCCTCTCCTTAGATGCCGTGATGGAGGAAATCCCAGAGGAGGAAAGGCCTCCAAATATCCTGTCACCATCTAACAACAAAGACAGGTAAGAAACTACTCAGTTCTGGAGAACATGAGAAGAAATCCATCCTTCTATGTCACTGACTCGTTCTCTTTCTGCTTTCAGGTTAATAGAGGAGCTAACTAAAGAGCTTCGCACTAAGGAGGTCCGCATCACTGAGCTGTGTGGAGAGAAGACAACACTCACACTCAGGGTGGAAGAGCTGGAGGGACAAGTTCATGAGCTATCTAATTCCCTGCTGCAGAAGGACAAGGATGTTGAGGTACATATGAGTTAAATTTTACATTAAAAAAAACCCCTCTGAAGCCAGGTCTTAAATTTCTTACTGAAATTAAAGGGACACTTTGAAGACACATCTCAGATGGAGAAAAACATGCTGGATATCTATCATGACCTGGACTGGGTAATGTTTTAAGAATGAAAAGATGCCATGATGGAAAAGATGATAGAAATGAAAGTTATCAACCTGCAGAGGTCTGATTTCAAAGACACAGTGAAAAAGTGCAAAATTTATGTGACAGGTTCATCCTCGAAATTTTGCCAAATTTCATTACGACAACTCAAAGTGGTACTCAGTCATTTGTTTGACCCCCAAGTGGTTGTATGCATGCCTGACAACATCAGGACATGCTCTTAATGAGATGACAGGTGGTGTCTGTGGGGCATCTCGACCCAGATCTGCACAAAGGCATCACTGAGCTCCTGGGCAGTCTGAAGTGCAACCTGGCAGCATCATACAGACCAAAGCATAATGTCCCAGAGGTGGTCTACTGGATTTAGATCATGTGAGTGTGGGGGCCAGTCAAGCGTATCAATTCCTTCATCTTCCAGGAACTGCCTGCATACCCTCACCACATGAGGCAGGGCATTGTCATGCACCGGTAGGAACCCACAGCGTAGGGCCTGACAATGGGTACAAGGATTTCATCAATACCTAATGGCAGTCAGGGGCCGTTGCCTAGCCTGTAGAGGCCACACCAGTGGCCTGCTAGAAGTCTTTTTCTAGCTCTGACAGTGCTCATCCCATTTCTCCTTGCACAAAGGAGCAGATACCAGTCCTGCTGATTGGTTAAAGACCTTCTACAGCCCTGTGCAGCTCTCCTAGAATAACTGTATATCTCCTGCATGCTCCTGAGACTGTGCTGAGAGACACAGCAAACCTTCCATCCTGGAGGTGTCCAGGTATCATCTTATGTTAATGACTTTAGCCAATGCAAAACTAGTGATAAACGTCAGAAAAGATGATGTCAGTGGCCTCCACCTGTAAAGTCATTTGGGGGCGGGTGTCTCATTGTTGTCCCTCCAGTGCAATTATGGTTAATTCCTTTAAGACCAAAGGAATTGAAACTGCTTAACAACCCCTCGGTTACTTAAATGACCACATCAATATCCTAGAAGCTTAACTGAGTTGATGATTTATGCTGATTAAAATGTGTTCCTTTATTTTATTACATATTTTATGTATTTTTGGAGCAGTATATTATATATTATATTATAATGGACCCTGAGGTGCATGTGTGAAATGCAAAACCATGGATACTTTATATAAGCCGTCTAATGTTACTGCATTCCTCTGGACCACCATGTCTCCTCTGGCCAGACTTCTGTTCTAGAAAGACATCCTTATAGCAGCATGTGTTCATGCCTCAGCCATATTTTACCAGCTATTCATGTAGATCACAAGAGCTGCTGCATGCACCAAATAACACTTAAACACATGGATATGATTAAAACAGTGCCACAAATACAAAATAATATAATATAGAAATATATTAGATGCAAAATTCTCCTTTCTTTTTTCTGTGTGTATTCCTGGATTGGCTGGAGCTATTAGTTTTTTCTCTTGATAATTTTAACCTCTCTTTTCTTTTACACAGTTCTATCAGGAGGAACTTGGTCAAGAGAGGCTGCGCATCGAGCAGGAGATGCAGGTATGTGGATTTTAGTATTTAAAACGGTGCTGGATCATTAGCTTTCAGCTGTTATCCATGAGTCTATCCAAAGTGTGAGAGCGGTTTCACACAGCAGACTGAGTGAAGAATATTTTGATAGACTCTGCCTCCTTATGGACAAGTGACACATTGCATTGATATGACTAGCACAGACACACAGCTAAATTATTTGTAGGCAATAAGAAATGATCTATAGTATTTAAGAATTTTTACAGTGCGTACAGTGTGAGTGTGTTTGTGGTATAGGACCACATTTTACCCGATTTTATCACTGAAAAAGGTAAAATAGCAGCAAGACATCCTCATAACCAAGCTCAAAGAGCGAGCTCATAACAATATCATGAGTAAAAATAAGTAAAATACGCTGAAACTAAGCTGAAACTACATTTGTGTAGAAGAAAGGGACCATGAGGCAGAAAAAAGAAAACTACTTTGCTTTTTGAGGCTGTAATATATAGTGTATTGCTTAAGGATTCTAGTGGTAGCGAGAGCCATCTTACTGGGGGCTTATCTCATCACAAGAAGTGCCAGAATCTCATTACATTTACAGGCTTCAGCTGCAGTGACATCCTCAAGGGCACACTTCTCTCCTGATGCATGATGAAACTACGAATGGAGAGGGACTATTACTTGAACAGCAACTCACTGTAACCTGGACAGAATCTCTACCCTGTTGAGTAGAGATCTTGTAGGGATTAATACTTAAGAACACAGTGTGTGTTTAGCCTTACTGAACCTGTGCAGCGGTGCTTCTCTGTATTTGAATTTGTCAGCATTTGCTGCAAACATATTTGTTGTCAGGCGAGTTTTGTTTTCAGGGAGGCTGTGCAGGCGTTTTAACTTGTAAATCATTTCTGAATGAAGGATGCAAATGTACTTGTTAGGCAGGCTCTCTGTTCAGATTTCAGACGGGACACACGTATGGGTAAAAGCATGTGTGTATGAGTGAGTGTGTGCCTCGGTCAGTGTGCAGTGAAAGGGGAAAAAAAGCTGAGGCAGCAATGGCAGCTGCGCTACAGCACAGCATTTAGTTACTAGGGTAACAGTGGAATTTGCATATGATCAGCAACCCTCTGAGTGTGGCACGTGGTATATATGAAAATTGTTGGCTGGATTCAGACTGCTCATGTGTTTAAAAGCTGATATTCAAATTTTCATGAGGCTGTTTGACTTTGCAAAATCAGAAGAAGATGATTGTTTTTGAAGTATAAGTACAGTATATATGTGCAACTGTATATAATACATGCTATATATATTATATGCCTCTTCCGTATTGCTGAATTGGTTTCGAAATCAGTGGAAGAAACTGTTGTTGTGTGTTCTTACCACAGCTTTGTTTACATGTCCTCACAAACATCAGAAGAGAGCATGTAAGAATGAATTTAACTGGGTTTGTGTGTGTGTGCGCACGTTTCCATGAGGAGCCATCCTTCACGTACGTGTGTGCATGCAGGCGTCTCACTGGTTAGCAGTTTAGCAGTTCTGGTTTCAGCCAAAATATCAATAGGTCAAATTGACCTTTGAGTGCTCGGTGACCCCCGACACTGATATCAGGTTGTGTTGTTTCAGACAGACACCTGCCATAAGAGCTCATAATTAGCTCCCCGGACAACACAGACACTTAGCCAATAATTGTCTGCAGAGAACAGCAGGCTGGACATGAATATAATCTGAAACCTTGTAACATATTTATTTCCAGGATCTCTTTGTCAGGAATAACATGCATAAGTGTAGACCTCTGAAGCAGTTAAAAAGCGAGACGTTTCATAGTAGTTATGAGCATTCGAGTTCTCATTAAATCTGAAAGAAAAACATTTTCGGTTGCATCCTTCCCGCATATGTCTCTCTGCAGCTAAACCTAATTTTAGAGAAAATGACTCAGGTTCAGCAATTAGTCTTCACAAAATCAGCAATCAAAGACTTTGAAGCACACATTAGTGAGGATTTCCAGTCTCATTCTCTGCTCTGACGCAGTACGGCTGCTTTCAGAGAGAAAAATGGTACACGGCAGGCTTCACACTGCATATATCTGCTTGGAACTCACAGTGTGACCATCTGTTTGTGCACCCTCGGGCAAACAAAAATCATAGCCGCTGCAGAGCTGAACTTACATGGTCAAATGCAGGATAAAGCTCTGGTTGTTTGGTCATTACAGTCCAACCATTGTTGAAATATCAGCACCGCACCATGGCAACAGAAAATAATTGTAATAATATTGTGCTGGTCTAACATGACACTATTTACAGACTAAAGTCACCATGGCAATTGTGTTATAATCATATAATGATGTTTGATACGTTTGTTAATAGCAGGGCAGTTAATTGTGTTTTTAAGTGTGTCAGTGTATCTATTGTTATTATTGTTATTATTATTATTATTTTTTTAAATTATTATTATTAATTAATTAATTATTAATTTAGTTAATGACAAACAATTTGATTTCTGATAAAAAAACTCTATTAAGAGTTTATTTTCATATGCCGCATCGCTGGCTCATTGCAACACAGGTGTTTTTTGTTATCTGTATTTATTGATTAGTATGTGATATCTTCTATTTTTACTCTGCAAAGCGTCTGCCTGACGACGGAAGGAATAAAGGTCAGGAAGGGGACTCTGGAAGAAACAGAGCATACATTTATTAACCTCGGATGTCTTTTCTTTAGTTTATAATTGCGTGTAGTGGTCTTGTTAATTCTAAATTATTAATGCTTAAAGAAATGTACAATAGTTTCGCGCGCGCCCGTGTGTGTGTGTGTGTGTGTGTGTGTGTGCGCGTGCGCGTGTGTGACAGAGCGAGAGAGAGAGAGAGCGAGAGAGAGATGGGCTGTGTCATAATATTTATGAATGTCTGGAGTGATTTGAGTCCCCAGGTTGACTTGCCTTCGCTGATAATTCAACTGGTTATTAGATAATATTATATTTTATTTTATAAAATGCAGCTGTTTAATATAAATGTGTGCACTGTTGTTCTTTTTCATTCATCCTCAATAAAAACCCACTTTAAGGGTTAGCATGCGACCATGCTAATACAGCTAATGTGAATTGTATAAAACAAATATAACTTGGAGACGTTTAATTTTATAGTTTAGCATCATGCTACTGGGCTTTTCACCTGTTCAGTCAGGCGGACGGAGCTTAGCAAACCGGGTAGGAGGAAGTAGCAGACACCCGGGGGAGCGACTCTCTTTCCTGTTTACAAATAAACCCAAAATAGAGGAGATGTTATTTAGGGATGAATTTAAATATGCGTTTTAAAACGAAAGTGTCTATGTTTTGAACCGGTATCTCAGCGGGAGTTAAACTGCGAGCATCTCTGAACGTCTTCACCGGGCTTCTCAACTCCCCCTCGTTTTCCCTGAATGGTGCGCTCCGACGCTGCAGGTCTGGTTCGGGCAGGCGCTTCGTTATCTGACTGGAGGACATCCGACTGGAGTCCGGTGCGTCGTATCTCTGCCTGTAGCTGCTGTAACAGCTCTGAGATGAACAGACAGCCTTTGTTTGGGACACAGACGCCGCCGGAAGAGTCAGAGGATCGTCCTCGGACGCCTGTTACTGCTCGGTTTCCGCGTACTGGGCAGTAGATCCCGTCGCTTCCCGGTCACGATGAACCTGTCGTCGTTCAGAGTGGCTCGCGCCTCCGTGATGGTGCAGAGGCACGTGCGGCTGTGTTGGGAAATGCGAGATACGATGTTTGTTTTTTTGACAGCGTGAGGACACTTTAAAGATAAATACTGCGTCTGATTCACGAGACATTACCTGACCAGTGTGCGCCATTGCGATTCACCTGCCCCTCCATCAGATGAACGGGGATCCTGGATGTCTTTGGATCACAGCTACAGTATAAACTGATCTTACAAGCTCTTTTTTGTCTACCTCCTTTAATTTATCATGGACTTAGAAGCCATAGCATGGACTCGGTTCAATTAGGAGCATTACACTGTCCTGTTTATGTTATTGACATCAGTGCTTGCTCTGAAGCTGGACTCTTCTTGCTGTTTATAAAGCAGCGCAGTCATTCTGAGGATCCATGTTTCCTCACATCCTCATGTTAGAGTAAATAAGATGTTCTGCTCCTCCCTGATAACTATAATACTGTGTAATGTTTGATCTCAAGATGAAGGAGGTGTGTCGTATTTGTGGACGGGAGCTCTGTGGCAACCAGCGAAAATGGATCTTCCATCCTGCTGCCAAACTCAACTTGCACGTGCTGCTCTCTTATGCTGTGGGGCACGAGCTGACCCGGGATGGCAGAGGAGAGTTTGCCTGCTCCAAGTGCACCTTCATGCTGGACCGCATGTACCGCTTCGACACAGTCATCGCTCGTGTGGAGGCCCTGTCCATCGAGAGGTTGCAGCGGCTCCTGCAGGAGAAGCATCGACTGAGGCAGTGCATCAGCGGGCTCTATCGGAAAACCAATTCAGATGAAGGGGCTGTAACATTAAGTGGAAGTGATGACGGACCAGGGGATGGGATGGTGGATATTTCAGGGCTAACTCATGCAAAGTATTGCGCCCTGCTCCAGGAGGATTTAGTCTACTCTTTGTATGAGTCCTGGGCAGATGACAGCCTGGACTGCCAACATCACCACCATCCTCAATGTCCTGCTGCTAAAGGGTCAGAGGTTGCAGTTGAAGGCTCACAACGGTGTACGCCCAGCACTCCCAGAAGGTGCCGGGGATGTTCTTATTGGCGGGTGGCAGACTCTGATTATGAAGCTGTCTGTAAGGTGCCCAGAAAGTTGGCCCGGAGTATTTCTTGTGGGCCATCAACCAGATATTCAGCCAGTGTGGTTGGGGGAAGTGTGACTGGAGGTGGTGCAGGTGGAGAAGGAGAGATGAAAAATATGGAAGATTCAGAAGACATCACCTCCTCTCAGACTCTAGTTCCTGGATCTCAGGACCCCTCGAGGACCTCAGATAGTGATCGCACTTTAGCTGGGCGAGCCAGCTCAAGCCCCTCTGTAGCATCCCTGGAGGCAGCTGAGGAATATATTCAGCCTGGAGCCATAACAGATGGATCCCTGAGCTCCCCAGTGGATGCAATCGAAGACCAGATATCTGACTCCCTCTCTGAGGAGCACATGGGAGCTCCACTTGGCCAAGCCTCTCCTAGACGCACTTTCTCTCTAGCCCTCTCTTTGCTGCAAAGCTGTGCTGTCTACCGGCCAGTCCGGAGCACAAAAGGGAGCAAGCTCCCAGTCTTTCTCAGACGAAGCTCCAGCAACGGGGGCACAAGGTTGTCCTTTACCGATCCCGTTATGGGAATGCCTTATGGAAGCCCAAACGGAGAAAGATACAATCACACGCCAACACCTGAGCTGGATACCCCTCTGATCAGAGTGGACACTGGGCTGGATCAGGATCTGAACCTGGCAGACTTGGAGAAATTGTTTGAAGATTTGTACAAAGAGTATCCTCCTCCTCCTCCCCACCAGGTACAAAACCTTGATCGGAATGGGGATGTCGGCGAAAAGACGAATTTCATTAGTGCAGAGTGACGGCGCTTGGTACAGTAATGAAGCTGGCCTTTGATGAGCAAACTTGCTACATCTGCAGTAATCTGCCTGAACCAGCCTGACAGGCTTTGATGTTTGACACCGCGGTCTGCCCACAAAACCATTATCACCACATTTTAGCTTAACTATCCACATAATCCAGCTACACACAGCCTCTGCAGTTAGCTCTCACCCCAAAGGACCTGAGCTTCAGTAGCGTGCAGCCATGTTTAGTTGTGTGGTAACACTATACATTACACAAGCAGTCAGGTGTGGGTAGCATGGCCTAATTAACTAGTCTGTGTGCGTGAGTGTGCACACATAAAGAACTAATGACGAAGCAAAGCATGGCACATTAGTGTATTTTAGTATTAATATTTGTGTTCTTCCAGCCTTTAATTTGTTACTCCTTATCTAATTTAGTCTTTATGATAAAGCCGAATGTTTGCAGTGATGATACATGAACACAGCCTTTAGACAGATGAGTCTTGCAGTTTTTCCAGCCTTGCAAAACAAGATTTTCCGCTCCAATATGTAAAGATAAATGTGTGTGGATGAGTTTTTGTGTGTGCTGTAGTTAAAAAAAGTCTAATTTCTCTTACTCCTCTGTAATACCTTGTAGGGGGTATGGATTTGTCTGAAGCCTGTGTTTTTCCCTTACTACGAGCATGTGATCGCCGAGCGGGGAGTGCTCAGTGAATTAGGTTAGATATGGGGAGACGTTAAGACAAAGTGACTCCACTACTGCCCTATTTTCACTCAGAGCCCTTGAGGCAAAGTGATCCACGCGATGTCAGACCACTCTGTCATCTCAATACTGGTTGGCTACTAAAGTCACACTATTTCATGATAAGACCACCTTCTATCTTAATGTGAAAACTCTGAGTTGCATCACCCAAACGGCAAACACATAGTGATATTCTTCCTGAAGTTGAAATCATTTATATGCTGGTATGTAGCAGGAGCACAGAGCACTTTGGGTAAACTCACTCATGCATGCAGATGCTCATAAACCACTCGAGTGGTTCTTTCCTTGTCATAGCACACACACGAATGAACAGAGTTTATGTATCTTGTGCACAAAAAGTATTACGTAATATGCTGTGGTGGTTATGAAGGCTTTCTATTTTTTATGAATTTGAGAAAAATGTGTTTTCTAAAAAGAATTCAGCTAAAAGATATTGTGAATAGATTTTATAAGGTTAAACTCTGATGTCCTAACCTTTTCCAGAGTCTTGTTGAAGAGCAGCAGAGCCAGCTCAACCAGTATGAGTGTGCGGCCGGTCAGTGTGTCAGCGAGCTGCAGAAGGCCCAGCTCCAGGTCCAATCCCTGCAGGCCAAAATCCAGGAGAGCGAGGCCAACAACATGGTGTTCCTCATTAAAACACATTACAGCAGCTGGATATGTTCTTTTATTGTGCATCAGGCTGATGGCAGCCTAACCTAACCTTTCTGCCTCCGTCTGTAGAAGCTGCAGGAGAAGCTGAGTGAGATGGAGTGCGAGCTACGTTCGCTTCGCCAGGCCTCTCAGAGTCAGGAAAGAACCATTCAGGGCCTCACAGAGTCTCTCAGCACCAAAGACAGCGAGGTGTGTGTCTGTTTGTACCTAATCAAGGATCGCTGTGACGTGATTTGTAAACCTGTTGTAAATGTGCTGATTCTGCTCTAAGGCCCAGGAGCTGTACCAGCTGATTGAAGGGCAGAACACCACACTTTGCAAGCTGCAGGAAATAGCTCATCACAGCCAGCTTGCTCAAAGCAAGGTGAAACTTTTGACCTGTTTTTTAATCAAAAATGTAAATGCTGTCCTCAGTGTGAAAACATGTTGTGTTTTTGACCTTGGTCTGTGGTCGTTCCTCTCTTCAGGCTCCGGCAGGAGTTAGCGAGTCCTTGGCGCTGGCTCAGCTGCAGGGCGAGCTGGTCGGGGTGCAGAGCTCCCTGTTCTCTCTTGGACTGGAGCTGGAGGCCAGCCAGAGGAGTCTGAGACAGAGCCAGAGGCAAGCCGATGACCTGATGAGGTTCAGGGAGAGACTAAACTCAGATCTACAGGAGGCACTGCAGCACAGAGAGGTCACCGAAAAACACAATCAGGTCAGTCTGGTTGTGACAGTGTGAGTAAACCTAACATGTTACACAGCACGTTTAACATACTTTCTTTCTACTGCAGGACCTGCGCTGCGCCCTTCACAAACTTCGCACTGAGCTTCAGGCCAAAGAAGCAGCTTTAAAAGAGAGCGAAGCAGAGAAACACGCTGTGACGCAGGAGAAAGACCGGAGCGTCGCACAGCTCAAAAGCGCTCTGCAGGACAAGGAGCAACAGTTGCAGGTGACATGCACAATTCCACACAGTCTGCTTACATAACATATATATACTGTGTATATTCATACAGTGTATATATATATATATATTAGGCACACACCCACTTCTTTTTTAGCCCATCTAAAAATATATTAATCTGTAGGAGTACTCAGAGATGGTGGAATCAACGGGAAGCTCCAAACCAAATCCAAGAGACGCCCTGCTGGAGAAACTGAGGGAGCGCATTAAAGAAAGAGACAGAGCTCTGGAGGTAAACAAGCACACAGATTCACAGCAGGGATTGAAACTTGTGGCAGATACTGAAAACAACTCATTTTAGCCACGGTTACATTCGCCTCACAAACTGATGTGCATTCATTGTCGGGACAGTGGGAAGGCTTTTAGTCACAAACAAGTATCAGTCAAGAGTCGTGGGCACACAGCAATACAGACTCACACACCAAAAGGTCAGTGTGCAGTAATATTTTACTGCAGTGGGAAGAAATATATGAATTAAAAAGGTGACGATGAAAAGCATGTGTTAAATCTCTCGGTGTTAGCTACTGCATAGCGAAACATTTTATGCAGTAAACTACAAAACTATGAAGTGCAAAGAACACGGTGAAGGTTGAGGATGCTTTTCCATCGCTGCCTGCAGCAATCCATCGATGACAAGTTCCACTGTGTGGAGGAGCGTGAGGGCCAGGTGAGGAGGCTGCAGCTGGCTCTGAGAGAGAAGGAGCGAGACCTGGAGAGACTCCGCTGCATTCTGTCCAACAACGAGGAGACCATCACGGTACGCTCGCGACACGCAGCATCATCATGTCCAAACTGTTTGGTGTGGAAACACTAGAACATGCATATTATGCAGATTAAAGCTCACAGTTTAAAACAAGCTTGAACCAATAAGCCAAGTGCATCATATTTAATAAATTGTGAATAAACTGAATTTTTTTTAGTTGTCATAACGCTCAGTAAACTCTCCATTTTCAAGAAAATTGAATTTTTCTGGCAGTTATTTCGTGCTTCAGGTTTTATAGCATTAAACATATTACTCAGTATCTAAAGTTATGCACTGATATATTTTTGGTGATCGTGACCACCAGAGTCTTGACGGTTTGGTGCGGGGTAAAGAGCTGGAGCTGGAGCAGGCAGCAGAGGCCTACAGGAACCTCCAGTGGTTGAAGCAGCAGAGCGACGAGAAGGAGAGAAACTCCCTGAGAGAGAAAGACACCATCATAACCCAGCTACAAGCAGCACTACAGACACGCAGCCAGGAGGCTCAGGTACACACTGACATTTACAACAGCTTTCTGTTTCAATTATTCTCAGTTGTTTGCGGTGTAAATGTTCAAAGCTTTGAAAAACCATCCCATGTCGACAAACCTGTCTCACCAGTTTCTAATTGCTAATTGCTCTGTTTGTTGTGTTGTGCGTGTGCAGGATCTCACAGCTGCCCTCGTCGCCAGAGTTCAGGCCGGTCCCACTGAGGTTGTGGAGGAGCTGAAGGCTCGGTTGGCTCTGAAAGAGAAACTCTTCCAGGAGCTTTTGGGAGACCGCAGCAGGCAGTCTAAGGAACAACAAGCACAGATCCAGGATCTGCTCAGCACTCTCAGCTCCAAAGACCAGTATCTGCAGGTGGGCGACATCGTGACATCGAAGTGCAGCTGGTAGATTATAGGTTTGGGCCGTACAAAAAGGCGGTTCAGGAAGATAAAGTGTAACCTGATCTTTCTCTCTCAGGACTACTCCTACAGGCTTTCCTTAGTGATCAGTGAGCGGACTGGCCAGCTACAGGAGCTTCGCAAGCAGCTGTCAGAAAGAGAGCAAGAGCTGCATGAACTGAGATGGGACAAGCAGAGAGACACGGGAGGAGAGACGGAGCATCTGCAGAGTCTCCTTAAAGAGAAGGAGGCTTTTATCAAGGTACTTGCTCCGACATTTTCCCTTGGCTGTTTGTCTTTCTATAGATCCTGTACACCTGGTGTTCACAGACTACTTTATCACACTGTCAGGAGCTGATGAAGGCCCAGGAAGAAGCCATGCAGCCGTTTTCCAAGGAGAGCGAGGCAGAGATTAAGGCTCTGAAGGAAGACATGCAGCTGGTGCTGAAAAAGGAGGCAGAGGCTCAGGTATCAGTGAAGCTCTTGAGCTGATGCACTAAAATTTCATGTTTTTTAACCTGTTAGCAGTCGGACGTACCGCCCACGGTACATTGGATGGTTTAGGGGACTAATTGTAAATTTGTAGGACTGCTAAGGGGTTAATCTTTAAGTCACATCTTTGGGTTCTTTTTCTGCAGAAGGAGATCTCTGCTCTGCGTTTGTCTTTAGCTCACCAGCAGTCAGAAGGAGATGCCACAAAAGACAACACTGATCACAAAGTATGATTATTGCTTCATTTCGAGTCGCTTAGACAGTGTTTAGACATTAGTATTCCTTAGGAAATAACCACTTTACTCCTTTTTAACCCTCCCCGCCACTGTGATTCAGCATGTGCTGGAGCAGCTGGTATCAGAGTACAGCAAGCTGAATGACGCCTTGAGGGCAGAGAAGAGGTTATACCAAAATCTCACTCACATTCATAAGAGTGACAGGTAGGGAAATTCCACGCAGGTCTTGTGACGCTCTGGATTCCTGCAAAGCTTTTTTTTTTTGTCCTTTCTTTTTTGTTTTCAAAAACACCATTTTGTTCTGGTCTTTTTGATTTTGCAGCAGCTCAGAGAAGATCCAGGCCCTCCACATGGAGTTGGATTCAGTTCAGGCACTCCGCAGACAGCTGGAGGAGGTCCTGTCTCGGACCCGTAACACGGCCCTGCTACTGGACAGGGCAGCTAAAAAGCAGCCTGACTTTGGAGGTGGGAACGGGCAGGGTCCAGCCTCCAAGGCTGCAAGCACCATTGTCACCTGATGCTCTGTGTGACCACAGCACCACTCAGTGACACTCTAAATGTGAGATGGAGCTGTCTCCAACCACTGACGGTCAGGTTTATGAAACATTGCGTTCCTGAAGTAAGAGAAAGAGATCTATATTTTAAAAAAGCCAAAATCTGACCCTCAGTGTGCAGGCAGCTTTGTCCAAATAACACAAACACTCCTCTTAATGGTATGAAGTGAAAATGTGCAACTCAGAGTTTAATTTATTAATATATTTTGTGAGTGTGGTGTGAATCTGTTGGGTTTTTTATATTGTTTTTTTTTGAGGATTGCCTGCATATTGCTTTGTAGCTCGATTGTTCTCTATTGCCATTTCTGTGTACTGTCTCTCACCGGTGTCGCTCTTCCAGCCTTACTGTCACAGTGAAGTCACGTCTTGTGGAGAAATTCAAGCTCATGCCTTACAGTGAAACGTCTCACCATCCATCATTTGTTTTATATCATCTGTTTGTCAGCAGGATTGTGCACGCTTAGCAAAGGCCCAGGAAACAAATCCAAAAAAGACGGCCTCGTACTTTCCTTTAGTTCTGTGTTAGCTCTGATAGATATGCATGATAGAGTAGGCTAGTCGTTTTAGATATAAGCTGGCAGATGCTTTATGTTGTAGTAATTTTATATGATATGCATATTTTTAGCAGCTCTGCTTCTAGATCCAGCTTTGTACAGAGATAGGATCATCTACAGTCTAGACAGTGCTCTCTATTAATGACAGGAGATGTGAACACCAGAAATAAACCTTGCATATGAATTATTTATATGAGGTAGAGTACATTTTCTAGGGATTTTGTGCCCCCGATCTTTTCATCTAGCCTCACAGATGGAATCACCGTCAAAGCTCCTTCTACTTCTTCTTTTTTTGTGTTTTAAATGCATCAAAAATAAACATGTGCTGGCTTTTTGTCAAAAGCACTTCTGTTATGGATTTCTCTTTATTGTGTTTAATTAGGAAACCTGAAATCCTCCACTTATTCCTTGACATACCTTCCGTCTTTCCCCTCAGAGCAACCCACAGTATATATCATCTCTCTGAGCCTTTACCCAGAGTAGAAATATTATTTACCCGCCCTCCTCAGCCTCTCAACTTTGCCTTTTTTTTATCCTAAAGTGCAAATTTAAAACCGTATGAACACGTGCTAGAACGTTTAATGTATAAATACAAAGGCAACAAACAGCAACATGTATTCTTAACACAAACTCGGTCCCAATTAATTTTCCTTCATGTCCTTCCTCCCTCATGCATGATAGTGTGGCATGGTTTTCATGTTTGCATGGCTTCCACTGTAATGCCCAGTGAGATATTCATAAACACAAAGCCCGTGTGGCGGGTCACTCAGTGTCCTCACGATCTAGCTTGAATAAAAATACAATTCAAGTCCCTCTTCCTACACCTTCCTCATATGTGGTGACATTATGTAGTGTCACAGTGTGTAAACAGGGTGCCACATTACACCAGTCAAGCCTGCAGGGACACATTACTCAATCAGTATTGCCTCAGCAGTTTTGCTGAGTTTCCTGCCCTCTCGCCAACAACACAGACATTTAGTGCTGTATGCTTCATTAAAGGTGGACACATTCTGATAATTAGCACCCGTTAAACCTGCTCTGACTATGAAACAATCCTTTAATATGTCCCCACAATGCAGTGAGCAACTCTAGACACAAACCCACACCTATGATTCACATATAGCTCTGCGCAGTGCGTGCGAAGGCCTATTATGTAAAACAGTTTCCCTTAGAAATTCTTTTCAGTCACTTTCCTGATGTTCCTGCTCTCTCTGCGAGTGCGTATACAATATTAAAAACAGAACAGAGAAGAGAACATGCAGTACTCGGTCACAACAACCTCCTTTAATCCCTGCAAACAGTCGTTACTCTAAATCTGCTACAGTTGTGTCATTTTTAGGTGTTTAAAGTGGCCTTCACACACACACTGTTACTGAGTGCACCGGTTTTTTGGCTGGCTTGCAACTTATGACATAACATTTCCCTTAAGTCCCATGACTTCCAAAGTGGTGATTCAGTGGAGAGAGAGAGAGGACTGTGGAAAGAATGGGATAGAGTGGATGCCGAGGAGGGAGAGGCTTAAAAACTACAGGACTGAGAGAAAACCAGGGGGTTTGAGATATAAAGAAAAGAACCAAAGCAAGTGGATACTTTCCCTAAATGGTCATTTTGTTTCCAGAGCTCAGCACAGAGGAGGAAGAGGGAGACGATGAAGACGGCAGCAGTGAGGAGTTCACAGACAGCATAGAGGAGGATGACGATAGCGTGAATGCCAGAAGTTTGACCTCCGGTCAGGTAAAGTGCTTTTACTAACACTTCACTGTGACCATTAAGAGCATCTCACCTACTCCCATGACTTAAAGGGTAAGAACTAAGAAGTATTATTTCTAACTCTGTAGGCTTCTGTTAAGGCTCAAGGACCTGAGTGTGTGACCCGAGGGCTGGTGAGGGGGGCACAGTCCCAGACAGCTGATGTAAAGCAGCTCGATGAAGCAAAGAAGACACTCGAGTTCGAGCTTGAAGAAATAAAGTCACAGCTGGAGAGGGATGGATACACCTCTGTAGCTCAGATGAGGTGTGTAATTTGCTTTAAATGACTTATTGTTTACCTGATCGTGCTGTGTTTGATGGCACCATTATGCTTATTTGTCCTTCTGTTCGACTTTTGCTAGGAGTGCCCTGCAGAAGCTGCAAAGGGAGAACCAGGCCCTGAAAGAAAACCAAGTACGAGCTGGAGTGGTGGGGACAAACACAGAGAAGAGTCTGAGCCCAGAAGAAGAACAGGAAGAAGAAGAAGAGGAGGAGGAAGAAGAGGAGGAAGAAGAAGAAGAGGAGGAGGAGGAAGAAGATACTGAGGAAGAAGATGAACTGGAAACATCTCCGGTGCCGGCGGGGAAGCGAGGTCCTCCATGTGTTAGTCTGAGCAACGAGCCAGGGAAGAGGCACTGCATGAGGCCATGCTCTCTGAACCTGGGCACACTGACATCTCACCATCTCACACACCAACCTGAAGCGGTAACACATTATACCCTCATTATCTGATCATTATTACAGATTTCAACAGACAATGACCAGACAATTTAATACCAGAAACAGTACTCAGATCATTAAATGTAACATACACAGTTTAGATGGGAAAATATGTTAGAAACAATTGAAGGGCAACAAAGTGTCACTAGTAAAGTTTAATTTAGTCTGATACTGCTTATAATTGGATCGTCAGTAATCCAGGTGTACTAAATAGTTGTACTAACAAGTTTAAATGTAATCATATTATTTGTCATGTTTTACATATAAACGTAGCTCTTAAAAAAGAATCAGAAACAGTCAGTTAATGTCTTGTTATATGTGATATTTCAGTGCAAGAGATGCTGTATGACTAAATAATTAAATGATGTGCCTGTGAAGATTACACATCAGTGTTGCTTAGATGCTTTGCTTTTGCAGGAGACAGCGGTCGCCGGTGACAGCTCTCAGGTCAGAGCGCTCTGGCGAGATAAAGAGGATGGCCTCCGTGAACAGGCGTCTCGTCTGCACGCTGATCTGACTCTGAGCCAGCAGGAGAACAGAGAGCTGCAAGAGAGGCTGATGGTGTCTGAGGCCACGGTCCAAGCTCAGGCCGAACAGCTGAAGGAGTACAGAGATCTGCTCAGTGAGTCACTCTGAGGCGCATGTATAAAGGAAGGCTGGGATGAGTTAGACAAATACATTTAAACATATTTAATTATTTGGTATAATGGAATGAAGTAAGTTCTGCCTCATGTCTGTGCAGCCGAGACGTCTGTCCAGCAGGCCAACAAGCAGGTGCAGGTGGATCTTCAGGATCTGGGTTATGAAACTTGTGGCCGGAGTGAGAACGAAGCAGAGAGAGAAGACACCAGCAGCCCAGGTGATGAACAAAGATCTGATTCATTTTAGACCAAACACATGCTCTTTAAGATACTCTCATTAATCATGTCTCACCTCTCCTCCTTGCAGAGTTTGACGACCTAGAGATGTGCACGTCGCTGTCCCATCCTCAGGACTGTGAGGGTGGTGGCTGGTACGCTGGAAGGTGCAGCAGTAGCAGAGGCGCTTATGAAATGAGGGATGAGTCGGCGTCTCTCCAGCATCTGGTCCAGGATCTGCGCTCACAGCTTACTCGCTGTCACAAAGTGATCCGTGGACTGCAGCTCCGTGTCCGGTCTTTGTCTGCGACCAGCGACTACGCCTCCAGCTTGGAGCGCACCCCCCGCAAGGTACTGACTCACCAACAAATGCTGTACTTTAAATGTATTTAATGTTAAAGAAAAAACAATTAAAAAAACAAGGTGTTTTTTTTGCTTTTCATCCTCACCCTTTAGGTAAACTGGGCGCTTGAAAGATCACCAGCCCCGAGTGGTGTGGAAGAGGATGAAGGCTGGTTATCTGATACCCAAGGGGCTCGTCCAGCATCCAAGCCAAGCAGGGAGCTCCAAGAACTGATGGAACGAGTCGCGTCGCTGGAGGCTCAGTTGAAAACTACCAGATCGGAGGGCAAAGGCCAAGCAGAAGAAGGGAAATGTGCCACCTGGCCTGGGTAGGTTAGCAGCGATAAAGTGGCAGTGTTGCACATTTACTTTTTATCTAGAATCAGTTGATGTATGCACATAAGAGCGAGACTAATCTCCCTTAACACTGCGGTGCATTTTGTCCCTGTGGCGGCTGATTGTCTGTGCAGGAAGTACAACTCTCTGATCCAGGCTCAAGCTCGTGAGCTGTCCCACCTGAGGCAGCGGATGAGAGAAGGGCAAGGAGTCTGTCACATCCTGACCCAACACCTGGGAGACACCACCAAGGTGCTGCAAACACACTCACTGATTCAGTGATATTTTCTACATTTTATCAACATGGAGAGAGAATAAAGTTCTAGCAAAGTTCATAGCAGATTCTCACAGATGCACTAAACGTCAACAACTTTCAGGCTTTTGAGGAGCTCCTGCGGGCCAATGATATTGACTACTACATGGGTCAGAGCTTCAGGGAGCAGCTGGCACAGAGCACTGCCCTGGCACAAAGAGTGGTCACCAAGATTAGTGGACGTAAGGAACGTTTTTAAAAAAAAACCTGTTTCTACTGTTATTTAAAATCTCACCGCTCCATCTTTCCTCTTTTCTCTCCACAGGAGAACGTGTAGAGAGCCATGACGACAAGACAGGCCACGAGTTGCTCGCTTTGCGGTAAGTGAGCTTGTTCATATCTATATGTGTAATGTGAGAATATGTAGGAGATTAAACTATTTTAGGGTGGTAGCAATTAAACCAAGGAGCGATCCAGCAACATCTGGGGATGAAAAGTGAAGCCATCACTGTTCGAATAATTAGTTGAGCCTGGTTCCAAAATCAAGTCAGTCCCCAGAAACTGATACAGACCAAAATTTAAGCAGAAGCATGAAGATCAGTTTTGGTCTTTATCAAAACTGCACCTGCAGTTTTGTGATCTGTTGACCCCCACTGAACTTAATAGCTCACTTTGCAGCACTAAGTCTGTCCTGCTGATTAGTTTGCTCTGTCATGTGACACGCTGTGAGGAGCTGTCTGCATAGCTACTTACGTTGGAGAGAAGACAGAATGCTGTTAATCCACACGCGGGCCACCACGCGGATCGTTTAAGTTACTCTAGCTGAACAGACAGCTTCCTGGTGTCCACCCAGACAGGCTTTACAATGCTCAGTGTTTCTGTATTCTTCACAGCTTGGCACACTGTTTCTGTTGGATTCATGCTAAGTCACTTATTCGTGGATTTCTGTTGTATTGACGCTTGCTGCTGTACTAATAAATATTTGTTTTGAAATATTTTCCAGCATGCAACATTTTTAAGGGTTATCAGGAAAGCTGGTGAAATAAAAAAACAAAGACACTTAAAAAAAAAAAAAGATGCTGTCAGAGAGCCAGGGGACCCAAAACAGTAAGAGAGAGACAAATACATAGCATGAGGGTCTGTAAGGCCTCTAGACCCACTTGTGACTCACTAGAAGTGATTTCTCATCTTCTATATAAATGTGTCTGCATGGTCAGTTTGTCTCATTTAATTTCATTCGACTTTGGTTGCAATTCTTTTGGGTGCTTACACAGAAGATGTCCACACATCGTTGCATCACACACATTACTGATGCAAGAACAGAACAGGACATCATGTGATGTCTCAAAATTTGGGCCAGCCTATGAGGATGGATGATGACAGTGCATAAATTTACAGTAGTCAAGAACATAGTGTAGTAGCTATGCAAGCCTTTGATTTAGTAGTGATTTTAGAACAGTATAAAAAGTACCTAAAACTACTGTAATAGTATGTTGTTGACAGGCATGAAGGCACTATTAACATAAAATACACATTAATAGGCATCTTATTAGGACTTATAAGCACCTCACACCCTATTAGCTAATGCTCTTTAAATGGGCTTTAATATAAAGTGAGTTATCCTGTGCTCATATAGGGAAGAAGAGCTCTTTTCACAGTAATAGTGTTGTTTATGTTGTCTAATATTACTGGAAAAAATTTTCCTTTCCTATTTCCCTCAATGTTGATGCGTTTTCTGTTTTCTGTGCATCCAAATGAAAAAACTGACCAATAAGCAAATGTAAAAGCATTTACTTCGATTTGAGGAGGAACTAGTTAGACTTTCATCAGAACCTTGAACTCAAAAAAAATTTTTTTGATCATGACTCAAGAGTTCAGAGGCTAATTCCTACAAAGAACACACAAATGTGTAATAGAATGAAATGAAAGTGATTAGGTTTAATATGTGAAAGGTCAGAGTTCAGTTTCACTGTGATATCATGACCTTCTGTCCACGTGCAGGTTAAGTAAGGAGTTGCAGCAGAAAGATAAAATCATCGAATCACTCCACACGAAGCTGCAGCACCGTCCCGAGACCCCGTCCAGTTGCCACGCCCTCTCTGAGACTACGGACCAATCAGATAGGACCTCCTTGGTGTCCGATGAGTACCAAACCAATGAAGACTTGGAGCTGTGCTCTGATTTGGACACCAGGGAATATCAGGAGGAACACCGACTCCGGCAGCCAGGACTCGGATCAGATCCGGAAGGTAATGTTGATGTTAATCTCTCTTTTTGTGAAATGCATCTTTCTATCATTTCACCTTCCATTCCCCTCTTTTAGTCCGTTCCTCTATCCCACCACCTCTTCCTCCTCCTCCTCTTCATGGCCTCCTCAAGTCTTCAAGCAGCTGTCCCAACATGCTTTGCACAGCCGCTGTGGGTTTGACCAGAGGTAGGGGAGTCACAGACGGCTGTTGACTTGCAAAGATCATTTTCTTTTTTCCTCCTCATCCTTTCGTCTTCTGTATGTGTCCTGTCATTCTCCTCCAGCCCTTTTCAGTGAGCCTGTCTCCTCCTCCCTCTCTATCCCCTCTGGCCCTGACGGCTGGGGTCACGAAGTTATGTTTGACCCCCGGCCCAGAGCTCTCTCTGTGATGGCTGTTCGCCCAGAGCTGGACACGCTGTACAAACAGATGAATGAGCAGAACAGGGGTGAGGGGCCAAAGAGAGTGTGCCATGTGTGGAAAATACTCAAAACCTGTCTGAAACTACAGTAACACTTGGAATTGTATAGAATGTTTGACTGATCTCTGACAATTTTTGTGTGTGTGTGTGTGTGTGTGTGTGTGTGTGTGTGTGTGTGTGTGTGTGTGTGTGTGTTGGTGTGTGTGTGTACATGTGTTTGGATGGCTGGCTACAGGCTTCCCAGAGCCTCATGACAAGGCTCTGTTCACCCTTTCACCTGATCACCACAACCAGCATGGCCTGTCAAGCTACAGCCAGCTATCCCATCATGCCTTTCAACCCTACCAGCTGGGGGGCATCCCTACAGGCCACTTAATGAAGTCTGACTCAGGTTTAATGTCAGGGGGGCCTTTGTGGGACATGGAAAACTTCGTCGGAAGTTATTCTGGTTCATCTGCGCACCAACCAGGAAGCAGCCAAACAGGTGTGACACACAAATGCAGTGAATTTATTTTTGGAATATTTATGTAACTTAAGAGCTTCTTAGTTGAATGAACAATACAACATTTTATTATATGACTTTCTTTCAGGGGTAAATTTGATAGAGGAACACCTGCAGGAGGTGAGGTGCCTTCGCCAACGCCTGGAGGAGTCCATTAGGACCAATGAGAGGCTTCGTCAACAGCTTGAGGAAAAACTGGCCACCACTGGACGTGATGGAGGTAATGCAGTTTTCCACACTTGAGTAACAACAAACATCGGCGCTTCTTTGTCTCTAAAAAATGACACAATGTGGGGGTTTTTTCAGGGGCTCCAACCAACATTTATATTCAGGGACTGGACACAGTCACTCAGCTGTCCAATGAGATCAGAGTCCTGAAGGAAGAAAACTTGGGTCTGCAGTCCCGCTTGCAGGCCAGCACAGGTACTTCAGTATAAAGGCAACAGACATTTAAGACAGTTTGTTTTGTTTTTTGTTTTTTTAAATAAACCCATTCAGTCTCTCCTATGCTCTCAGACACAAGTGAGGAGGTGGTGCAATTGAGGGAGGCGGTGTTTACAGCACGCGCTCGCCTGAAGCAATCAGAGCTGGAAGCTGAGCAGTGGAAGGAGGAGCTCAGACGGCTTCAGGCCCACAGTCAGGAGCAAGGACAGCAGATTCACACATTAAGGCAGGAGCGGCAGGCGGGGCAGGAGAAAACCAACAGGTGTGTGCAGATAATGGCTGTGTCTGTCTGCGTGTTCACATCATCGCTAACTGTTTTATTACTGTAACGTATCTGTGCATTAACAGGCTCCAGCACGAGGTGTCACTACTCCAGCAGCAGCTATGTGAGAGCAGGGAACTGATCCACTCCCTGCAGAGCGAACTACACGTCTATGATCGAGTGTGTTCCAGCACAAAGGCCAACAAAGGTCAGGCTATCAAATTAGCTATACACAACATCCTACCATAGATGTATACAGTGGCTTGCAAAAGTATTCGGCCCCCTTGAATTTTCCCACATTTTGTCACATTACAGCCACAAACATGAATCAATTTTATTGGAATTCCACGTGAAAGACCAACACAAAGTGGTGTACACGTGAGAAGTGGAACGAAAATCATACATGATTCCAAACATTTTTTACAAATTAATAACTGAAAAGTGGGGTGTGCGTAATTATTCAGCCCCCTGAGTCAATACTTTGTAGAACCACCTTTTGCTGCAATTACAGCTGCCAGTCTTTTAGGGTATGTCTCTACCAGCTTTGCACATCTAGAGACTGAAATCCTTGCCCATTCTTCTTTACAGCTCAGGTTGGGGAATCTGACCATAGGACAACTTATTAGTCGTGCACTGCACAAAGTTGGCCTTTATGGAAGAAGAAAGCCATTGTTAACAGAAAACCATAAGAAGTCCCGTTTTCAGTTTGCCACAAGCAGGGACAGGGAAGCTGGTCAGAGTTGATGAGAAGATGGATGGAGCCAAATACAGGGCAATCTTGGAAGAAAACCTCTTGGAGTCTGCAAAAGACTTGAGACTGGGGCAGAGGTTCACCTTCCACCAGGACAACGACCCTAAACATAAAGCCAGGGCAACAATGGAATGGTTTAAAACAAAACATATCCATGTGTTAGAATGGCCCAGTCAAAGTGCATCTAAATCCAATCGAGAATCTGTGGCAAGATCTGAAAACTGCTGTTCACAAACAAATCCATCTAATCTGACTGAGCTGATCACCCAAAGCAAAAGGTGGTTCTACAAAGTATTGACTCAGGGAACTGAATAATTACGCACACCCCACTTTTCAGTTATTGATTTGTAAAAAATGTTTTGAATCATGTATGATTTTCGTTCCACTTCTCACGTGTACACCACTTTGTATTGGTCTTTCACGTGGAATTCCAATAAAATTGATTCATGTTTGTGGCTCTATCTATCTATCTATCTATCTATCTATCTATCTATCTATCTATCTATCTATCTATCTATCTATCTATCTATCTATCTATCTATCTATCTATCTATGGTCCCAGTGTCCCTTACTTTGGTGCCATCTGGTGGTACATGAACAAACAGATAAATGGGCTATAAAAAGAAAAAAAAAATCACTGGATGTTTTTCTGTGAATTGGAATTCCCAGAATTCTTTGCAGCTCAAGAAAAGCTCTAACGTATGACAAATATGAAAGGAGGAACGAATAAAACCCTCTAAACCCCCCGCAGCACCTAAGCACAGCTGTGCCTAACACGTTCTCATGTTTGTGCATTTCGTCTTTCGTCTTCAGGCTACCTGTGCGAGGTACCAGTTCTACCAGTAGAGCTGGGGGAGTTGTTGGGAGAGGTGAGGAGTCTACGGGCTCAGTTGCAAAACAGTGTCCAGGAGAACAGCGCTCTCAAACAGCTGGAGCTCCACAAGCAGCTGGAACAAAAGCTGGGCGTGGGCTCACCTCGGACTCCCTCGCTCTCTGCTCTCACTGCCAGCCCTCAGAGGGAAAACTTCTACAGACGTCAGTTGCTTCATGGTGAGACATGACTGGGCATGACTCCATCATGCTACAGTGTAAAATGCCTGTGACGTTCAGTGTGCAGTGTTAAAGTTTGCAGTGTGTCCAAGCCTGTTTGCCTATCTGTGTGCTCCGCAGACCCAGCTCCATCTCCACCAGTCAGGGACATTGGTCTCTTTAACTGTGGATCTCCTGGTCCTCCATACTCAGACTTGGATGACAGCCATAGCACTGCCAATGGTGTGACTTAACTTCAGTTACTGCAACTTAATTTGACTTAATATGAAGAAGGTTTATTTGCTTTCTAACAATAACTGCACTTTTGGTTTGTGTGCTTGTTACTGAGTAGTTTGAAGGAATTCTAATTTCCATAAAATAAAAATTAAAAAACCGCTTCATTTAAAGTCCTTCCACAATACAATCCAGCTCTTTTGTCTCCAGCAGACCCTCTTGATCCACACTCTGAGCTGGAGGGGGATGCGCCCGATGGATCATTCGCGAACCGTCATGGTCGTCACGCCATTGGTCACGTGGATGACTTCAGTGCTTTGCAGCAGCAAGTCCTCGAGGGCCGGAGCCTCGTCCAGCGCATGGAGATGACCCTGCAGGCCTGCCTCGGTCCACCAATGCTGGATGTAAACCAGAAACAGAGCAGCGAGCTGGTGTGTTTTCACCATCCTAGCAGTCGGCGACAACTGAAAATAAAAAGTATTGAGCACAGAGCACGAGTAACTAACTGAGCTGTGTTTGCAGATTATGGATTACGGATGTGTTAGGAGTTTTCTGTCTAACACCAAGACTCTGAGGCAGATCTTGGAGGAGGCAACGTCTCTGCTGAAGATGTTCTGGAGAGCAGCTCTTCCCAGCACGGATCCCTCCATCCAGAACCTTAAGAAGGTTTTAAAATTACGCATTATCTTATTTGTTTATTTGGCCTTTAATAGCATCAAACAACTTATGTTAAAATAAATGTTTACAGAGTATATCTGTATGTACTTGTGCATGTAGGAGCAGTGCATGCAGGAGGAGATCTTGTCCTTGAAACTGCGTGTGTCTGAACAAGAAGAAGTTCTTAAGGGGACAATACAAAGACTGAGGAGCACCAGCCGCACCAAGGAGAGCATGGAGCACTTCATAGTCAGCCAGCGTGAGTGTTTACGTGCATGTGTGTGTGTGTTTGTATGTGTGTGTGAGAGAGAAACAGGAATGTGGGACGGTCAAGTGTACTCATCCCTTTACTGATGCCTAATAAGGTATGAGTAACGGGAAGTAAGATACAGAGAGGTTCTCAGCAGACAACAATGCTAGTCCCTTCTCGGAAATGTCGTCTGTTTAGAGTTCAGAAATAATAAAGGAGGTGGTTCATGGTCCCTTGGGACGCATGCTTCTGCAGATTTTGCACAAACATACAGTCCTGCCTTTCGTGTCCCACGTCCAGATGCCACCAAAAACAGCTGTATGGAATAACATCATAAGGAATTCCTTACCCCCTGACCTCAGAAATATAAGTTCATTCCCTCTTTTTAAGTCCACCCTCAAAACTCATCTGTTTAAAATTGCTTATGTTTAAACCTCTGTATGCTCTTAACTCTTATCTGTTATTCTTATTATTGTGTATATTTCCAGTTTTTTGTGTTTTTATTTGTTGTACGGTGTCCTTGGTTGCTTTGAAAGGTGCTATTTTTATTATTATTCTTAAGTAATGCAATAAAAACAAAAAAGAAACATTGTCCTTGTTTTCTACAGTATCAAGGACTCGTGATGTGCTGAAAAAAGCAAGGACAAATTTAGAGGTAAGCCATGTGCGCAGCCTCGGTTACATCACTTACATATTCTGAGCTTATCTGAGTTTGTATTCCACAGGTCACAGCATTGTGTTAATCAGGATTACGTGTTGTGATGTATGTTGTAAATTCATTACTGTTGGCTTTTCTGTCCCACCTGTTCCTTCATCCTTACCTTGTGTCTTCTCTCCTCTTCCCTGGTCTCCTCTCTTCCTTTCCATGACCCCGCCCCCTTCCTCACCCAGACGAATAAGCTGAGACTTTCCTCTCTAAGTTCCTCCTCTTCCTCTCCTTATGCTGGTAATTGTCTGACATCCTGTGCGCTTGTAAATAGGTAGACGTTGTCCCAGATACATGTTTTATTAGATGACATAGTTCGTCCCTCCTGAAGTGACGATGATCATGTAATCTGGGGCAGCTTTTACCTGCGTGTGGAGTTTTGCCTTTTCTAATCATCACAGCTTTACCATCCTGTCTAACAGCAAACTCCATCCCGACTTGCATTTTTAGTATTTAATTACATTTTTCATTAAATGTAACAGGGGATATAGTGGAGGTGATTCTGGTGCAGAGTATAAAACACACTGCTTTGTTGACTATAGAGAAAGTTGGAGTTGGATACCAACTGGATGTATTTTTTAAGTGATGATGGTTGAGGAGGAGTTCCCGAGTCGTTCTTGAGTTGTTCTGAGCGCTGTTTTACGTCAGCGTGCCTCTAGTGTTCAGGCTAAGTCTGTTTACATCTTCCAGTGTGAGTGCAAAAATACAGTGGGGCAAAAAAGTATTTAGTCAGCCACCGATTGTGCAAGTTCCCCCACCTAAAATGATGACAGAGGTCAGTAATTTGCACCAGAGGTACACTT
>NW_005187405.1:3208477-3215409 GCF_000239375.1 Pundamilia nyererei
GTAACTGCACATACTCATAGTTCCCATTCTGTATGTATGCTGCACGAGCGTCACTGAATGATGTGCACACAAACTTGTGTGATGACTTTAAGGAAGTTTCGATTGCTTCGTTATTGCCAACAGACACGCAGCACTCAGCTGAGTGTGTGTGTGTGTGTGTGTGTGTGTGTGTGTCTTCGTGAAAGATGGACAGCATTTCTTTTTCTTGTATCATTCTTCATCCTCAGCTTTCCATCTGCAAGGAGTTGGGGATTTTCTCTTACTGCTAACATTTTACACAGCAATCCCCTCCTGCTTTTGTTTTTAAAAGAATAGTGGGACATTTTGGGAAATAAAAGTTTTATCTGTAAAATGGTGCATACACATCACATGGGTATCCAGCACATCTGTGATGATACCTTTAATTCTGAGTAATTAATTACAGTACTTTTTCACTCATTTTCAGTCCAGTGTTTCACCTGACTGTATTTACAGGTCAGGACTTGCTGCTTTTTTGTTATGTTATGTCTCTCAACACTGACCTATGAATCATCCAAGACCAAAAAAGACACCTAAACTCAGTGGATGAATCAGTGTTGTATCTACACATAACACACAATATCTTCAGTCAATTCGTGACTAGCAGCTTATCACAAAAATACTTCATTTGTTTTCATTTCTTTAGTTGAATCTATATAAAACACCAAAGATAAAGCAATGTTATGGGTGGGAAATTGTATTTTTGCACCAACAAGGTGATTCCCACAGAGCTAGCATTTCTTAGCATTTCTCAAAATGCTGTGCAGTGTGGAAACCGGACAGAATAAGAGAATAAAAAAAGTGGCAGGCCTATAAACCTATCCACAGCAGATGAAAACCATCTGAAAGAAATAAGGCTGTTAAGGAACCAAGCTTAATTAAAGGAAACACTGAGGACTTTTTACAGCTTTTCTCAAAATGAGATTTATGCATCATATTTTACAGAGCAGTCTAAAAAAAGACTCGCCAGCAAAGACTGCAGAAAGTAGCAGTGTGCAGTTCACAGATAGCATTTTTTTTTATCAAGCTGAATGTTAATTTGTGAATTTGAGAGATCTGGAAGATTCATTTTTAAGTTCAGGTTTAAGTTGTAAGCTAAAGACTGTACAATAATAGAGTGAAAACTCCAACAATCTGAAAATCCTCTTTGACCAAGCACTTGGCAACAGCGGGAAGGAAGAACTTCCTTTTAACAGAAAGAGACCTCTGGCTCAGGGAGTAGCGTGTTCCCCAAAATGTCAAACTATTCAGTCAACATCTCACCGCTCTGGTCAGTTTTATTCACCTGTATTATGTATGTAAGGATTGTTTACTAATAACATTCCCATTTCCTTCTTGTTCTTTTCCTCAAAAAATAAAAAATCCAGCTGAAGAGCCAGGAGGTGCTGCCAGAGAGCGGCCTGCTGATCGCAGTTTCCTGAAGGCCGGTGGTGCTTCTGGAGTCACAAGGGCCAGTCAGCGTACGGCAGCGAGAAAGCGCAGCAGCCAATGCCTGCTTTAGACTTTCAAAGAACCAGCCTAAATGCTACGACCTCTGACCTCTATGCTGAAATAGCCAAGACCCACAATCCCACCTTTCCCCTCACAAGCCCTGCTCTTTACCGCCATCCAGCCATAGATGCTTCAGTCCTTTCCTCCTCCAGGCACTGTGTACACAGTGCAATCTGGACCTGGAGGCTTACCTGATTCCCCTCACCCACTCCACTGTTTGTGACATCCCCCACCAACACGTGTATTATTGTCTTTGAGTGATACAGTCAGCAGTTTGCCTTGTAGTGTGTGTCAGAAGAAGGTGTTTAAAATGTGCCTATGAAGGCTTCACTGATGTGACGGAAGTGGTCGAGGATGCCTTTAGATGCCGGGTTACACAGAAAGAATTTGGGTATTTATCAGGTAAAGATTTTACATCACTGGACAGCTTAAAGATGCACACCGCCTTACCTGCGTTAAAGGCATCCCTGAGAGAGAGCCAGACAGCCTGTGGATGGAAGAGATGTTGATGCATGTTTAAAATGGCTTGTGAAAGGAATTCTGCACACACGAACACACACACACACATACATATATGTGTGTGTGTGTGTGTGTGATGGAACCCAGCCCACTCAAAGACAAGACAGCTTCAACTTTGACTGCCACAGAAACTCAAGTACTTATTCTTGTGGCACTCTAATTAAAAATGACACCTTGCAAATGCAATGCAAAGAAAAATGACACTGACAATGTATCATTACACACAGTGGAGGAATGTACAGTAGGTAGTCGATCACTGCTATTAGTTTGCTACTAGCTATATCTGTGTTTGTGGAGGAAGCTCATGAATGGTATGTCAGACATTAGCCGAGGCTTAAAAACAGCTGAACAGGAAGGTTCCATTTCAGTCACAAACGTCCTCTTTTAGACCCCAGAGGTGCTTTACTGGCATCCAACTCCAAACTGAAAAATGCTAAACAAGTCACAGAATTGTGAAGCTGGCTGATTCTGATTTCCACGCTGGACTGTAGTTTGTAAAAAAAAGGTTCGAGTACTCAAATGGAACCAGGCTAAACACGCGTATTCACTCCTCTGCAGTTCTCATACGAGCATGTGCAATAACGATATAGTTTCTTGAATGATTATGCTGCACTGGGTTATTTCTTCTTTGCCCAACACTGAATTATTATCATTCACGCTCATACTGATGTTAGGTGACAAACGGTGTTACGATTATACTTATTTTCTCGAGTGTTTATGCATGACAGAGATTGTAAATGTTGAAAATTTAGGCTATGGAACAGGGGATCGCCAAAACTTGCCAAAGTTTGAACTTTGAACTCTGGACTTCACTCTGACTTGCCTTATCCATGCGAATGGCGAAACCCCAGTTGGATCAGGTCGGTGGGGTTACACAAGTGTTAAGTTATTGGGTGGGCCTGTTGAACCACAGAGACGGTAACCGTTAGACAGCTGTGTTCACTTAATTTAGAACTGTGTGACAGAAATGAGCTCCTTTATTGGACCAAAAAAAAAAAAACTCAACCAAGTGGCCATATGCTATTGTCTTTGCTATTTCTCTTGGTTCAGGCCATCCTAGCATTCCCATGGCAACGGCAATATGGATGATGCAAACTTTGGCAGGCTGCTGGTGGGGTCGTTGTTCCATAATTCACTTACTTCACATTTAGTTTGGTGTGTTTTCTTGCTGTACATTTGCCATTTTATGCTGTAACCCCTCCCCCCAAACAAATCTGCTTTTCTGGATGATGTTTTGTGTGAGTGCGTGCGTGGAAACATCCAACATTTGCTTTTTTGCAAAGTTGATTACCTGGGTAGCTGTGCAATAGCTTGATATGTTTTATTTTGATGTTAAACATCATTGAATTCTAAGTGTGTTTGCGATGTATGATTTCCATGCAGTGTACGCTAAGAGGTTTGTGTCACTTTGAATCACTTAGTCATATATAGGCTGTCTGCTAAGTAAACTATGCCTTCGTGATATTTACGACACTGATCACAATGCCATCCACCTGTAACGAAGCTCTGATTGATGTTGCTTTACTTGCCTTCAAATTTTAGCTCGAGAGCCTCTTAAGTCCGCTCTCGGTGGTAGAAATGGCCTTCGACAAGCGTCTACCTGAGTTCTGCCAAATTAGGTTTTGTTTGCGCTCGAGTCTTCAGAAAAAAAAGACAAAAGTTGCCAAGTTTTACAAAAAGTGGTAAAATGTTTTGAAGATTTGTGTACTGTAAATAAAATTAAAAGCCAGTGACTGGAAAGATTATGAAGTGTTTGATTCACAGAGCACCTTATAAGAGCGTAAACAAAGCCTTTTTGTTGAGGAGGGAACCAATAATGCTTTGTTGGTGCTGAGTTGCATATGTATATTGTGCTCTGATTGGTGCAGCTTTTTTTCCTGAGTTTGTGCATAATGAACTAGAAGGCCGATGCAGGACTCTTCAGGATCCTGTCTCTGATGAGTTAACCGTGTGTTGTGTTGGCAAAAGTATTACCACTGAAAGATTTTGGGAAACAATAAAATTTTAAAAAACACTTTAAAATCTTTTACTTCTGTTTGTTTTACATCCAGATCACCAGTAGCAGGGATTTTCCCCTCCCACTGTGGTACCTTACAATATAAAGCACCTTGAAATGACAGTTGTTGTGATTTGGCGCTATATAAATAGAACTGAATTGATTTGAATTCGTTTTTTTCTATTACCAGTAGGAAAAGTTGATTTGATAAACACCACAAATAAGAGTGATGTCAGAGTGAACCAACACCTGGTGCACTCGTCACTGCAACAAGGTGAGAGGTTTGAGATCAAGTCATCTTTAGGGTATCGGATCACCTGCTTCCATCTCACCTCATCCCTAGCATCGTCTGTCACACCTCCTTCACTACATCATGAATCTTCTCTGTTGTCCTCCTTTCCTCCTGCCCTGCAGCACCAAATTCAACCCTTCATCCCATTTGTTCAGCATCCCTCATCTGTGCATGTGTATCTTACCCTCTCTAACTTTATCTCCAGTGGTTTAAAATTAAGTGGCTGAAATAAAGCAGGTATTAAGGACAGATGTTTAACCACGAATCCACACATACAATAAAGAGTCAAGTTAAAGAGAAGACAGAGGAAATGGGATCAGTGCACCCTCTTTATTTTGATTTATATGCAAACAAGTAAAACCTTGTACAGTTGATCCTTACACTGCTTCTGCAAAGCATTTTTAAAAACATTCATGAAACCGCTGTAAAATTCAAGTTTCAGTTTCAACCTTAAAACAGCCAAGTCTACCAGACATGGATCGTCTTTGAATTTAGGACTTAATCCATGTCTGGGAATCTGGCTGCATTGCCACAATCCCTTGTCATCTTGTCATATGAAACTCTTTGGACAAAACTTCCTAGCTAGCCTTACCTTTTACAAAACACTTGTACACCCAACAGGATTTATGAAAGCCCCTTTTACAAGTCTGGAGTTTACCAGATGTTGGTATATACTGTACTTAAGATGCAGGCAAATAGACACCAAACTAAAAAAGTGGAAAACACAACGTTTAAAGCCACCATACCAAAAAAAAAAGAAAAAAGAGATTAGCTTCAAATGCTTTTATGAATACACATGGTAAGCAAACTTTGTACAACACTTGAGTTCTGCTCATGTCGATTCATCTGATGACGTGTCTCTGGCTACTGTTTGAGGTGTGCGCGTTCAGTCACTTTCTAAATGTGCACCACATGTATCTTTATAAGGGCAATCAATACCAAGCAGCAAGGTGAAACTGTTCGCGTGTACAGGCCTCTGTATAAAACTATACAGTACATGTAACAGATACAGTACATTCCTGTAATCCTGTTTGATAAATACAACTCCATACAGATACACACAAAGCACAGCAAAATATCTTAATTAGACTAAATCAGATCCTGCAGTCCAGAGAAGCTACAGTACACGCGTTCTCTGCTGCATAGTTAAAAGCTTACATCGACACTCCTGCTCAAAGAACGGTAAAGTGCTCGAAAACTTACATCAAGGCAACAGCAGAACTAAATGACCTTTGACCATCATCATGTGGAAAGTGGGTCTCCCAGTTAAAACAGGTGAGTACTCCTCCCGCGACCAAAACTTTACCATATACTGAAATGTATGTGGCAGATTCCACTGAATGACAAGCAACGGCATCAAACCCAACTGTGGGTTCTGCATCTTTCTAAAACTACAAACCAGGAGCCAAAGACTGGGGTCAGAAATGTCCTTGTTTTTTTAAAGAAAGTCAGATTTGATTTTGAAGCTAATATAATTAAAACCTTTCAAATAACAAACAAAGTTTTCATAAATACAGTTCGCTCTTTTATTGTAGAAACCTTCACTCTTGTTTGACCGGCAAACTGTATTCACTAATACAAAGTTATCATTGTTTTAAAAGGCTGACTGACCGTGTTAGGCCTCAGTTACATGGGCCTAGACACCAGTTGGAGACCAACTGACAACCACCGGTTGTTAGTTGGAGACCAACTGACAACCACCGGTTGTTAGGGAAAAATTAGTATTGCACAACCTGTTGTGTGTGGTTGCTGGCAGTCGCTGTGAAACTGACTGCTAAGCCTCAGTCACTCACTAAGTCATAGCTTTCACTTTGAAGGACAACAGTCGGTGAGTCATTATCAAGTGTTTGCAGACAAATCAGCATCTTTCTTGAAAACTATGGCAGCTGTCATAATCTATGAACAAAGTAATCACATGATGGTTTTTGGCATAGCACTACATTTGAGAAAACCAGCAACCACTTTCAGCTGGTTAGGAAATACACAGATTTCCCTAGCAACTGGAAGTTGCTATGGCGTCGCCAAAGCCTCTCTCTTTCCAAAAGAATGTGCCTCTGTACACACATGTGGACAGACCACTAAAAGACAATCAGCTATAAATTAATTAACCATTAACTGCTAATCAATTCCATGTCACAATGAATGAAAAGAAATTTGCTTTTCTTTCACAAACAAGGACAGCTCCAAGTCGCTGCAAACGTTTGAGCACTACCTGATGTTCCTGCTGCTTGCTAAACAAGAATAAACATGATACTTGTGGGTTGAGCTAAAATGTAGTATTTCTGCTTTTTATTGCACTTTAAGTTCAAGCAATGCTAAATTTGTTGCTCTTCGCATCAGCCTGTTGACCTAGACTTTGTGCCAGTTTAAGTCTTCCTGTTATTCACCATTTACTCAGCTAAAAGCTTAATGGAATTAGTGGAAAGGTGAATACAATCACTCAACACTGATTAAATTCAAACTCAACTGAATTAAAACCCAAAATCCAACGTAATATATCATTTACAGGTTCTCTACCTGAAAAAAAGTCATGTGTAACAAGGATTCGCACCCCAGAAAACATGATTATGAATCACAAGGAGCAGCAAACGCTTGAATACACACAGTGATCTTATC
>NW_005187405.1:3216639-3222580 GCF_000239375.1 Pundamilia nyererei
CCACCCCTACCAGCTTCCCCCTTTAAAGCAGAACATCTTCCCTTTGTCTGCACAAGGACTGAAAGAACTGATATAAAACTGATATGATTAAAAATCATGTTCATGTAAATGTGCTGGAACATTTAACAAAAAGAAAAAAAGAGGGTAGGGGAGCAACTACTAACTTCCGTGAAAATGTGAGTCATGAGTCATTCTGCTGCAAGTAAACCTACCTTTATTGAAAGTGCATATAGGTGATTTAGCATGACATGGTTGGGTTCAGGCAGCAGGGCAGGGTCACACTAACAACAGACAGTAGGAGGAAAAGTCACAAAGAAAACAGTAACACGAAAAGATGAGTCACATCAGGGTCTAAAAAATTCTATCTGATTTGTAAACTGAGAGAAAGGTGCGAAAGGTGTAGATACTCACAGATATATTGGTGTCCTTGTTGAGAATGACTTGAAGGAGGTGAGGCGGGAGGATGGGCGGGGCTTTGAAGTGCTCCTCAGGTCTGAAGACATAGTGCTCCTGTCCATACGGACCAGGAGGAGAGCTGGACAGGTCTAAAGATACAGCAATCACATTTATATGACATTTCACATACACACTTTACTCTACAGCTACTGACCAATTAAACACTAACAACAACAATAAAAAAGCTGTATTCTTTATTGTTGTATTTATTTTGGCATTTATTATTCAACTCCTTTCCTGGGAGCTGTATTAAGACTTAAATTGCTGGGACTGTAAGTGCAAGGTCAGGAAAGGCATGCTGCAATATGACAAGGCACTTTCCAGTTACTATTTACACATGCTGATTACCTTTAGTTGACTAAATAATTCAATAACGGAGCAGGCTGACCTGACGTGTCGGAGCACTCCAAAGAGTCGACCTGAAGGGCGTCAAACACCTCAAAGTCAGACTTTTTCACATGGATCAAGTTGTTGATAGTTCCCATCTGGCTGGTTACCACTGGCTGCCAAAAAAGAGAGAGAAATCATCACAGAGGAAATGAGGAAGCATGTGTAAAATTAGCAGTTTCCTGCACAGTTTTCCCTAAGGCAAAAGAGCTATTTAGCAGCTTTCACCGAATAGAAGGGCTTTTCAAAGCTTTTCAGTCCCTCTGAGGTCTCAAAGTCCACATTTTGTGAGGATAACACAATACAAGATGGATGAAACTTAAATGCTAAATTTCCACAAAGGAATGTGTCCCTTCCTTTTTGAACTGTCAGAGGTCTCTGCACCATGCCAAAATGCAGTGTGCATGAATAAGTTAATGGAGGGGAAAAAAATGAAGCTACTGTACCTCTGATGGATCATGCACCCACTGTCCATCTACAAAAAACTTGTACTGGTGCTCTCCTTCGGGCAGGTCCAGAATTGCCACAAAATCATTATGGCTTAGGAGAAAGTAAGAGAATGTATTAGTGCAATATCCGAAACGTTTATCTACAAACTCTCAAGCTACAGCTTTACTTATAAAAGATAATGAATGTGATAACGTACCGTTATCCACTTCCTGTTTACCTTTTATTTAGCGGTATCTTTGTGTTCCAGTTATTAAAAGAACCAGCAATGTAGACCTCCTTCCCACCTCCGGCCCAGCGGATCACAGTGGGGCGAGCCTGAGGACCAGTTTTAACCAGATCATCCAAATCTGGGGTGAATTCTTTCTCTCCTGATGCCTGAAAGTAGTAAACATATAAATCTCAAATATAAGCTGTTTTGAGAAAATAAAGCTTTCAAATCTGAGGAAGTGGTGTGGAAGACAAATGTGTTTCAATATTATAATCTGCATACCTTCGATTCGGGTCCATGTGTGTTGAAGGTGTTGGGGTCATCTGTGCTGTCCACCATCTTGCTGCTGGGTTCTTGGTCTTTGGAACTGCTGCCACTGTCTGAGCGATGGGCCTTGGCACCATGCCGATCTCCGGCCACTCTGTCACTTGTGTTGCCCATGGTGCTTCACGTTTTTTTTGCAGTGCCACTGGAAATAAAGAACAATCCATTATGTGTTTAAGCATAAAGCAAGATCTTTCAGAAACAAGAAAAAGACTTGAAGAGACAAACAGACTCTAGGCAGAGATCAGCACTAGAAATCTTAATAGCTCATGGTAATCTCCCGTTTTTTTCCCCCATTATAAATTTTATACATCTGATACGGATGAAACACAGTTTGTCTATGAAGCAGGAAGACCCCCCAGGTTTTCTGGTTCTTCAGTCAATAGAAGAACCAGAAAATATTTTATTTAATTTTTAAAATCCAGCCTTTAATGTCTTATAAACTTTTCGTTTTTTGTGGTTTTCAGTGGAACTATCTGTTTTTTTTATATATCTCTCCAATTTAACAGATCTACATCAGTACAAAACTTTTGATGCTGCTGACAACAAATTGAAAACAAAATATGAATATGAAGATCTCTTGAATAGACACCATACTCGATCTCCAGTTATCCAAAAGACAATACATCACAGAAAGAAGCTGAGGCTGACCACAGGCTATTGTGACACATGTTTAAATACAAACTGAACCTGTTACATGAAACTATTTGTTTAGCATGACAAACACCATCTTAACACGATGAGCAGCAGCCTGACTCAGGCAAAAAAGCTAAACGCCTTTGCAGTGGGGCTAACCGGCTTACCGGTCGGTAGACGGATAAAAACAGAAAGGTGAAACAGGGACTGTCTTCTGGCCGTGTGTTTGGACTTGAATCATAAACCGCCTAACGTAAATACAATCATGCTTCCAGACATAACGTAGTAAGAAAGCCTCCATTAGTTAACTAGCTAAGCTACCGCCAAATCAACAAGTTTTCACCACAGAACTTAAAATAACACATACGCAATTTTGCCATTAGTAAATAATCATGAGTACTCGTACAGCTTGCCGACTGAAACCTACCGTAGTTTCCCCACCAGCTGTTCTGCTGTGTCCACCTCAGGTCACTTCGCAGGAGAATATTTTTAGCCCCTGTTGGGAGTTAGCTAACTGCTAGCTGTCACTGTCTACAAGCAAACGACCAAGCTGTTTGCTCTGTTTATCTGCGCCGCAACAAACACTTTCACCATTAAGTTGTGGCAGACGGGAAAAAAAAAATCACCGACACTCTCCACCTATCTGCACATTGACTTTAGTTTGTGTTTTAGTGGAGGGCGGGCCCACCTCTCTACAACAACTGCAGAGAGCCCAGTGCTGCCCCGACTACGGAGAGCGGTTAGGACAAAAACTGTTCAAACAACCGAAAAAAAGGGCTGAAGGTCGCCAGGAAGGCAACATCTGTCACAAAAACGCCACAAAATGAAGAAGGTTAAGAGACACCCACAAGGAACTTAAGTAAAATAAATCGTATTTTACGACTGACTGCATAGTTACAAAAAACATAGTTAGTAATAAGCAAGTAATGTGATCCCAGTGAATATACAGCATTGTGCAAATCACCTCTCACCTATTTACATTTCCCTTCCAAGGAGCCAGACTTTACTGTAATGTTTTTAGTGTTCTTCAGCAGCAGTTCTCCAGGATTTCTGAAGATCTGTCAGTTTTATGTTTTTGACATTGACTGCTTTTTCACTTATTTTCAGTCCAATCTTTTCAAAGGAATTTTTAAAAATTGTTTTATTATTATTATTACTTTTATTATTATTATTTATGATGCCTACTATCAAACGTTTAATTAAAAATGCGGTTTGTATAGTATGTCTATACCCCCTGAGGCCCCAGCTTCCAAAAATCCTAGGGTATTTAACTTGTCTATGTGGGCAGTTTCATTTGAGCTTGAAGATACGGATTATGGAGCAGCGGCTTCTCTCAGTCCTTGGTGATGTAAACTCACTTCAGTGTGGACATGACTGTGTTCTGACTGTGTTCCAGGAGTTTTAAGTTCGTGGCAGGATTGAGCCTTGATGGTTCCTGAACATCCTAACCATTTTCCTCTCATCTGACAGTGACAATTTGGGTCTTCTTCTAAACTTTGGCAAATGGATGACACATCCAAACAAGTTGTTCAAGGAACAAGATATCTGGACCTGCAATTGTTTAGAAAGAATTGTTTAGCTGTTTAGCAAGAATCCAAAATTCAACTGTACACATTTTCCCTTCCCTCCTAATTTTGGAGGATTTAATTTGTTATGGAAAAAAAATGCACCCAGAAATTTCAATCAAAAATACAAAGCTGATGCAAAAATATTCTCAGTTTTTGTATTTCTGTTTCATCTCCTTCATCATAGATGCTAACCGGATGGAAGTTCCTTACTGACACCAACACAAAGTTTATGTTCTGTGTGGAAACAAATCCACAGTTTTTGTCTTTATTGACCACTTGGCAAAGATTTCAACACATCAGACCGAGTTTCCAATCAGTGATCCTTACATTACTGAGGAGGCAATATCAGCATTCAAGCCTCCCTGGAAGGACCAAGTTTCAACAGCTAATAAATCAAGACTAGTTTCAAGCTCAGAAAATGTCACATAAACTAAACACAGAAGATTGTTATCATGCATGCTACATCTAAACTCCATCCACTTGGCTGTGTGAAAGAGTATGAAACAAATGAATGAATGTTAACTGTAGCAGGAATGTGTTGTGCGTATGTACTAGGTTGAAATGAGGATTGAAACATGACAAACATATGCTTCTTGCAAGTATTTTTCATCGTTAAATCCCATAAATAAGCATAACTGGAAACATATATACAGTAATTTGTATAGTTATAAAACACATCTTCTGATGTTATCATCAGATTTACACACACATAAGGCACATTTAAATCGTTATCAAACAGAGAGATCGGTGGTTTTCACATTGCACAAGATGTGTGTCTTCATTCACACACTGTTCCAGTGTTAACAAGTATTCGTTTGTCCAAGCCAGCTATTTTTAGTGGACAGCTGCTGATTGGAGAACAGTTTGTTTGGAACCGCTGTCACTTAGGGCAGGTGTTTACAAAATCATGTATACAGTGCATAGACATGTGAAAGGTTCAGCTGACATAGCGTCATTTTTCAAACAAAGGAAACGCACAACGCTATGTCGCGTATTTGTTTCATCACAGTTTAAAGGAATATCCGTGGCATAAATGAAATGAGCCATTATACTTAACACGTTTTAGTGTTTTTCCAGAACTGTCTTTTTGTGTGTAAATAACGCAAGTAAATGCAGGAAGAATGGTATGTTTTACAGTAAGAAAAAAAACATTTGAGCATGCATACCACAAATTATTAATGCTTTAACTACTGGCAGACGCCTCTTAAAACATGCACTGTATGCTTGATTGCCGTCTGTCTTTTTGGAATTATTTCAGGCATTTTCAAGTCTGACATATTAAGTAAACCTTTTTTTGCAGTATCATTTGGAGATCCCTAAGCCACTCTTCATATACTCATAAACCACGTAGCTAATGCTGACTGCAGGAATGACTTTCATGAAGTTCGGAAGGATGCCCCGGTAGAGTCCAAAAACACCATCTTTGGCTACAATCTTCTTCATCAGAGAACTCATAGAAGGCTGGTTTGATGGTTCCAGAGATGCTGCAAAGAAATATTAGCTATGTTAGAGAACCAATTAAAAAGCAAAAAATAAACTCACTGGCCACTTTGTTAGGTACATCTGCCCAACTGACTTAATGCAAATATGTAATTAGCCAGTCACATAACAGCAACTCAACATATTTAGACATGTAGCCATGGTCAGGACGACCTGCTAAAGTTCAAACTGAGAATCGTTTAAGTGACTTTGATTGTGGCTGGTTGTTTTTGTCAGACAGGCTGGTCTGACCATTTTCAGAAACTATTGATCTGCTGGGATTTTCCCACACAGTCGTCTCTAGGGTTTATAGAGAATAGTTAGAAAGAGAAAACATCCAACGAGTGCCAGTTCTCTTGGTGAAAATGCCTTGTTGATGTTAGATAACATGTAAGCATGGATCCATCCTGTCTTGTATCAAACAGTTCAGGCT
>NW_005187405.1:3223185-3234489 GCF_000239375.1 Pundamilia nyererei
AACGTAAGAGGTTTTTGGACAAAGTTTGTGTTCTCCATTCTTAAGCACCGGTTCGAGCACCGGCACCGTTTCAAAAGTACCAATTTGGCACCTTACTTAGTACCAACTGAGCATTGTTCAAGCACAGCAGCCTACCTTAGTATTGTTGCTAATCACGCCCATCCCTCTATGACCACAGTGTACCATCTTCTGATGGTTAATTCCAACAGGATAAAACCTCATATCACAAAACTCAAACCATCTCAAACTGAGATTTTGAACATGACAATGAGTTCACTGTTCCTCAGATGGCCTCCACAATCACCAGATTTCAATCTAAGAGGAGAGTCACATTGTGGATGCCAGTATGAACCAAGGATTGTCTCTGGGGAATGTTTCCAGCACCTTGCTGAATCTATGCCAAGAAGAATCCAACCTGATAACAGCAACATGTAACTAATAAAATGGCCAATAACAGCCAACATTTTTGTCTATTCGTTTCTTTACTCATATAGCACTGATTTGTCAGTTTGTGAGACCATGACCCTGTCTAAATGTTACACTCAAAAAACAACTTTCATCTCAAAGTGAACAACATTAAAGAGGAATGCCCTTTTTCAGATGGAGCCCCTTTACATTACGTGGGCTGTAACACAAGTATATATTTACAGAAAACATGGATCACTTTTACAGAACCTTTACACCATCAAATGCAACCTGCCCACCTTGAAAAACATTGTGCTATTATTATGTTACGAAGGGGCTACCTAGTTATGTCATTACTATTTTCAAATATCAGGCTGTGTTTACCTTGTGCTTGCATCCGAGTGCGCACAAGTGCGAGTGGATAGCTTGCCAGCTGGCCACAGGTACTAGAGATGGTTCCACAGCCCAGCAACACCAGCACTCCAGGGTTGGCTGACTCAGTGGCGTAATGTGCCAACCAAGTGTTCTTTAGAGTCTAGAGAGTTATGATAAGAGAAAGGAAAATTCAGCTAATGTGCAAAATCAGCATAACACAAAACTTTCTCTCATTTAATTTAATGCAACTCTGCACGATGGATTGGTTTAGTGCGCATATAAATGATCTAATTAACTAAAGTGCAATCCATGGTGAAATATCCATGCGTCACAAAGCCAGCATACCTCATAAACAGCCAGGTCTATCCCAGCGTAGGGAAGGATGCCCAGTGAGTTTGGTACGTAGCCCTTGTAGAAAGCTTTGACACCCTCCTTCCTCAGGATCTTCTTGGCACAATCAAACATTCCTGCATACTGGCCAGTTTTCCTAAGTGTCAACCGAGTCTTTAATACCTAAGAGAGAAGCAATGCATAAAAAATACAAAGGAGGTCAGATTCGGTTGGTTTGCGTGGAGAGGAGGTGTTACCACATCCAGTAAGGCAGCATCACAGATCTTGTTACCTCCATTGGGTAGATTGTTGTCTGTGCTGTGGCCCCAGCCAGAGAGCCAGCCAGAAACCTCTGGTGGGTCTCAATCTTCGCTCCTTCTGATGATAACAACCTCTTATACTGTAGCAGAAAACGTAAAAAGCCACAATATTTGTTACTACATTTAATAGCTGCAAACAGAAGTATTTAAAAAAAAAAAATTCACATTTCAGCAGTATGGTTCCTTACTTGTTCATAAGCCATGAACTTAATCGCCGTCTCGGGTGCAATCTTTAAAACATTTATTCCATTTCCCCTCCACAGCGAAGTCACACCTCCTTCTGCAATCATTTGCTTAAAGCCCCCTAGCAGACTTATCCGGTTGGCCTTTGAAGAATGAACCTGCAGTGCAAATATATGCTTTAAGTAAAACACGGTCACAGACATCTATTTATCCATCTATTTGTTCCACTTCTGTCATATTTGTCACCTGCATGAAGACTTTCACTCGGTCCAGTGGGGCAGTACCGGTACGAGAAACAGCCCCTGCCACAGCACCTGCAACAAGCTGCTTCCACCAGCCACCTGTGCTCTTCTCTTCCTCTGTGAATTCATCTGGGATTGCAAGACTGTCACCTATGTCCAGAACCTAGTGATTACATAAGCAGATTTACTCAGCGAGACCAAATTCATGAACCCTGGCACATCTGATTTACAGTCATGGGAAAAAGAAAGCTCTCACAGGACTCTAAGCAGTCCAGAACCATTTTTAGCAACAATAACGTTAAGTATGATCATTTTTATCAGTCTTTTGCGTCAATGTGGATGAATTCTTATTTAAAACATTGCTTCACTTCATTGCGGTTTGCAGGCACAGCTCTCTTAAGGTCCCACCCCAGGATTTCAGGTTGAAACCTTGATTCTTTTCTTTTTCAGCCATTCTGTTCATTCTGCAAGACAGATGGCCTCATATTTGACTCTAGAATACTTAATTATACAGAGGGGTTCGTACTCAGTGGCTGCATGGTACTTCCTCCTCTGTGCTGGCAGCTGTTATGAGGCGTTTGTGCTGATATGCTGAGTTTGGTTTTCACAGCTTTAAATATATTGATGTGCATTATGGCCAAACATCTCCAGCTTGGTCTCATCTGTCCAATGACATTGTTTTCACAAGACTGCATAGAGTCCTGTGAAACCCTTATTTTTCTTCTGACTGCATGTCTGTGAGCAGACGGGATAATACTGTAGGTACAAACACAGACTCTTATTAGTATTTCTCTTTCTGTGTAATACACATTATAAAATGCCCTATAGGTGAATTTCTTTGCCTTTGATAATGACTCTCTCACTGAAGGGTTGTGCCACTTAAGGGTTTCTTTGTGTGGTTTCAAATGTACAAGGTCAACAACAACAACTTCTCCTTTTTGAGGTCAGTGATGCAGAAGCAGTTATATTGTAACTAGAAGGCAACATTTACAAAATCTTCAACACGAGCTGTCAGCCAAAAGATGAAAACATTATAAAAACAACAACAACCACCACTATTTTAGATGTGTAAACCATTTAAAAGGGTTGTAAAAAAGGATATGCAGTGAGGAAAAGCTGAAACCCTTTGAGCCAAAGAATGATTTGAGCTCCTTGTCCTTTCACTAGAATAACTACTGAGCTGAATAAACCCTCATCTAGTATATGCAGCGTTTTCCCCAAAGCATAAAGCACTACTGTGAGCTCTATTTGAAGCTGAAAGTCAAACTTAGAGTGCCCAGTGGGAATTTTCAACTGTAACGCCGCCTCAAGTTGGACTTACAACTCAAGATGTCAGTGCAGCCCCAGCCCCCAAAGCTAAGGGGAAAGGCAAAGGTTCTTGGACTTGCTGCGGTCATCTGTAGGGCACGTTTCCTGTATGACAATGCAGTTCTGCCTGAAAAAGACTTCTGAAAATTCAGATACAAGCTCTGTGAAGGACAGGCACTGTTTGGCTCGTGGCTAAAATCTTGCGCTGAACAAGTAATAGAGCAATCAAAGATGTCTTTCTTAGCACTAGCAAGAGGTGGAGGAGTGAGCTGGGGGGGGGCAGAGTGTGCTGCTATGACCTAATTATCTTGCCCAGGTCACCACTTCCAAAGCTGCTGCCTTGTGTGAACTGCAGAGGAAATCTATAAAGCTAGCACGAGAGGACTACACAGCATGTGATTCACTTCACAGCAGCTGCCTCTGTGTGTGTACGTCCACTAAAAGCACTTGTCTGTGATACAGACAGTATATGTGAGTGATTTTATATGATACATACTGAGGAGTGTTTCCAGTAGCGTATAATCTCTTCCAGGTTGTGAGCAGGGCATAACAGGAAGTGTTCCCTCCACTCGTTCCAGTCAACCATCATGGTTCCATCTATATCCATACTGAGGAAACACAAGTTTTTATCCTATGAAATGTATGATTATTGTATGGAAGTACACTATCCGATCACATATACTTCACATAATCTTAAATTTTATTCGTCAGACACATTGTAACCAGACACATGTCACAGTGCGTAAAAAGTGGAGGTCAAACCTCTGTAAGATTTTTAGGGCATCCTCTCCGCTGACACCTATGCCCAGCTCTGCAAGAGACTGCTGGATCTCTGAGGAATCGATGCGCCCTGACACATAAACACTCCAGTGAAACAAGCTGCAGTATGTGACTGTGTAAACATTCACTGGAAAGCCATGTGACTAAAGCAGAGCATTCATTTATTTCTTGCAACCCCGCTCCTCTCCCTACCATCATCATTTTTGTCCAGGCTCTTAAACGTCAGCCACAGCTTCTTCTCGTGCTCCTTCAGATACTTGGTAAACTCGTTGAAGTCCAGGCACCCGTCTTTATTTTGGTCACCAGATGACACTATTTTCTGTAAGGTAGAGATATAGTGTAAGTGTCTCTTCATTTATATTCACAGTGTCTCACTCTCTGTCTCTAAAACACACACACACACACACACACACACACACACACACACACACACACACACACACACACACACACACACGGAAATGCATGCAAAACGAGCAGGCCAGGACTTGAAACTCATATCTCTGTGTGAGTCCTCTCCCTCAGCAGACTGATATTTACCTGTGCAGCACCCTGGCGGAATATGCCCATTGCCTTGAGGCCCTCTCGTAATTCAGCAACATCCACCTTCCCATCTTTGTTGGTATCGAGCCTTTCAAACAGGTCCTGGTACGACCTCTTACTGTCGGTATCCCAGCACCGGGCATTTGACAGTAACGTCCGTAACGTCTGATACATTGTAGAGCTAATGTGCAAACTGGGTCCAGACCTGAGCTGTCCTGCAGTCGGAGTCAAATTAGCAAGCCATACTGAAAATCACCCATAAATCCAATGCAAAATCCACATGCGAACTCGTCGTCGGCAGTGACAAATCGGGCTTTTACTCGGGTTATTCTGCAGCCTGCCCTATGCAAAGATGCGCTCCGGAGCGTTTTTGGGGAACTGCAGTGATCTGTGGGCGGAGCAGTGTAGGCTACGTAACTACACGGTGTTTTTTACGGAAAAGCGGGAAACATGGCAGCATATGAAAGCGGTGGAGAAAAAAATATATGAAAGTCACGGAGGGACCATATGCATAATCCGGCTTATGATTTTAAAACCGAAGTTAATCATCGTTTGCCCATGTGACATGTGAGAGTGCATAACAGAGGACATTTAATCTCTTCATGTAACAGGACGTGTGAGTACAGCGCAGCACCGCTCCTCTCCAGCAGAGGGCGACGTTTCACTGCACAGAAACAGCAACGGGGTAATACTAAACTGTATGCATAACACACTGAGCTTATTATAGGTAACTAAACCAGATGTCAGTCAACTTGAATTACCCCCCCCCCCCCCAAAAAAAAAAAAAAAAAAAAAAAAAAAAAAAAAAAAAAACCCCAACTTTATAAAAAAAAAAGCAAAAACGAACTGAACAATCAAGCAGTCCCTGACACGACAGCCTTTGTGTTGTAATATTTGTTCTACACTTTTAAATCGTACCCTTGATAAATGTTTCTGTACTATAGCAAACAAAAAGACAGGCAAACTAAGCTTAAATATGAACAGTCAAATCCACTTTGGAAAATAACTGAAAGTAAATTGGACTGAAAACCAAAGCATTTTAAAAAGTAAATAAAAAGGCAAAACTATAATGTCTCTGAAAGGTGCACATTCTCAGAAAAATGATAGTTTTTAAATGTTCTTCAAAGAACCATTTAAAAAAAGGTTCTTTGAGAAACCATTTAAACCATTTCTTAATGGTTCTTTGGGGCACCTTTAAAGGTTCTTCAGTGAACTACTGAAAGAAATGGTTCTTCAAAGAACTATTGCTTGAAAGGTTCTTTGTGGCATTAAAAAGGTTCTTCTATGGTATCAGTCTAAAGAATCACTTTTGGTTCCAGTTGACACCTTTATTTTTCTGAGTGTAGAGTAGCCTATACTATATGTGCTGATAACTGCTGTTTCAGCCTGTTGACTGGTTATGCATCAGCTCAGGATTGCTTAAATTTGAGCGACTTCTGGTTTATTTTGTGAACGGTATAAAAGTCACGTCTAACCACAAGTTGGATACTTCCTGCCATTCCCATGGATGACACCCAAAAGTGTCCGCACGTCTACATTACTGACAAATGAGGCTATGTTTTAGATAAAGAAAAAAAACTTTTATCCATCAGTCTTTTAGTAGATTCAAACATCTCCACCATAAGCTAGAAGATTAAAGCTGCTCACAGCCATAATGTGCTATCTGGTACTTTTCCCATGTGTTGTTTTTATATATTTTTATTTTTCAGTAAAGCAACTGAACGCATTCAATTTAAATTTTATTCAGATAATTCTTTCATCTCTCATATCACATCCTGTTTGCACGTTGTTCTATTTTATCTTGTTGAGGTAGTCTACTTTATTTAGCTGATTTTATTATAGAATGTAAAGTCATGTGAAAAACAAAGATTTCACCGGACTGCATGTAGTCATGCTAAAAACAAAGTAAATCCTTCCTTATTTCAGGGTAATTAAGCGATTAAGTAACAACCAGGTTTATTAATTGATCAGGAAGTATGAGCACCTCTTTAAAAGCAGGGATTTTTGGCAGTTTGCTGATTTGAAGCGTTCAGTCTTCCCAGGAGTGGATGCCCAAGCAAATTCAGCCCAAAGCCACAACGTGTGATGCTTAAAGAAATAAGAAGAACATCACACCACAGTTTAGGTTTGCAAAACTGCCTCAGAGCAAACCACGCGATATCTGGACTAATATCCTTTGGACAGATGAGAACAAATTGGGGATGTATAGCCATAATGAACAGCACCACATCTGTAAAAACTTTTTCGCATAACTTTATTCAGGTTTTCCAAACCTTTTTTGTGAAAGTAAATGTTATCATTTTTTATTATTATTTTTGTCCTCGGCTAGCAATTACGTCTGTAATGATCACTTTGTTCACTACTGATAGAAAGATAAGATAAAGGTCAGGTCAGGTTAAACCGTATACAGTCTGAGATGACATTGTTCCATGCATTTATTAACAACGTTTACATTTTAATAGTGCTAACTGCGGACAACTCAACTTTAAACCATCTTGTTTTGCATTTCCTCCTTTTGTCACATACCACCTTCTGTTTTGTCTTTTATGGTCAGTGCTGACCCCCCACAAGCGGTGTTGCTGGTGTTGCCCCAGTGAGTTTCAGCCACACGTTAAATTCGGGCTGTCGGCATTTCTTTTTTTCCCCTTAACCTAGCTGGCCAATCACACCGCGGAATTTCCCTGGCGTCATTAATATTGTGTTTCAGTGGGTGGGAAGGAAGAGATTTGAACTTTGAGTCGTGTCTGCAGAGCAGCGACAGCTGAGTGAGCAGCAGAGACAGCTCGGAGAAAGTGTTCGGCTGTCTACCACCTCCACAGTTTCACCCGGATACTTGCGCTGCACAGTCTCACATCATGTCGTTTATTCTTATGAAGAAAAAGAGATTTAAATTTAAGGTGGACTTCGACTTGGAGGAATTGTCGTCGGTTCCCATTGTCAACGGAGTTTTATTTTGTAAAGTCAGACTACTGGATGGAGGTTTTGCTGAAGAGTCCTCCCGGTAAGATTTTTCTTATAATTTAATTTAGCTATTTATAGCAACAGGTCACTAGTTGTTTGGGAAAACTTTCATCAGTCAGGCCCAAATTCAGCTTATTTTTGACACCTGTTTGCATTTATTGCGTCGTGGTTGCTTCTTCGGTGCCTACAGCATTCCGCTGTATTCGTAGCTGACGTTTAGCTAACTCAACACCAGCTGTTCGCTAACTTAAACAACTTAAACTTACCTCAACGACAGTTGAAGACCTGTATGTAAGGAGGCAACAGAAAAGACCAGCAGAGTGATTTAACGCATTAAAACGAACACAGAGACTCTCGTTCGTCGTTTCAAGAGACAGATACTTTTTTTAAAAATCTAACCCATATTTGTAAAGTTTATCTAAGCAGTTGCTAAGCAACAACTGCTGTTAATTGTGTAGTGGAACAGTGAAACCACCGGTTGGGATATTAACAATAATGGTTAACATTGGGATGTTTGTTTGTTTGTTTAATATAACACTGACTCTGGTTGAAACAATTATTTAAAGTTATACTTTCATTCATTGTTTTTCTAATGATTAAAAAAAATACAAATCTACAGTAATCACGTGTCCCTAATTTATGGCAGTGAGAAGCCCCAGAACAGATTGTTGTTTTTTCAATTCAAAGGCGCATGCTAGGTCATAGTCTCCTGGGACGCTGTTTTTTACTGTACGTTACTTTAATGAGTCACTCTGGAAAAACGGAGTCGGAAGCGCTGGCCCTCATTACTTTGCTATGGTAACTCTCCCTAAACTATTGTGTAAACACGGTATTCTTAAGTTTATCCTGCCTCAACCACTGCTTTTTATTTCCTGCTTCCTTTGCAAATAACCTGCAAACACTATCTATCCTATCTATCCTATCTATCCTATCTATCCTATCTATCCTATCTATCTATCTATCTATCTATCTATCTATCTATCTATCTATCTATCTATCTATCTATCTATCTATCTCCCATACCTTAAAAACAACAACAACAATAAAACAACTTTGTTCCCAAAGTTTGTAAAAGTTTTAGCTATCATTCATTTATTTGGCTGATTTTTCAGGTTTTGACTGGTGATCCTGTGCATGGAGCTTTTGTGTCTCAGTGATTGTAGATGTAATTGCTCGATAATAACTTGTCCAAACCATAACTTTCCTTTTTGGAATATAGATAGATAGATAGATAGATAGATAGATAGATAGTCTGCAATGATAGGATTGCATTCAGTTTCATTGCACATGTGGAACAACAATAAAGATGTGTTCTGTTTTATTCTACTGCCCAAAAAACTGCCTGGCTACTTTTGTGGTTTTGAGAGCTGCTTTTAGAAGGACAGTATAAAAACTATTTAGAAACATCTTATTATACTTCTTGAAAACCTGCATACAAAAATAAAACTGTAACATTTCCTAACATAAAAGACTGTGCTAAATTGATACGCATGTTTGTTACTCAATATCAGACTATTGCAGTTAAATATTTGCTGAGGATGAGTTATCTCAAGACATCATCTGATAGACAACGAGGGACAAGGGTTGGAAATTAGCAATAGCTATAAACTTTATGTGCAGCACACCAGTTTGAGAATTGCCGAAGCATAAAAGGAGCTTGTTTACTGCTTGAATAAGTGCTAATCCTTTCTTCTCCACACATTTGGAAGCTATTAAGATACTGTGATATATCTGTATGTCCACTAGTGATTAAATCCACTTGTCTTACAGGGAGCCCGTCCAAGCCAACTGTGTGCGCTGGAAGAAGAAATTCTCTTTCATGTGTAAGATGAGTGCCAACGCTGGGACGGGTGTGCTAGACCCCTGTGTGTGCCGTGTGTCGGTGCGCAAGGTACAAAACCCTTTGTTTCTGTTTTGCTGACACAATTTAGAATGCACAGTGTGAGTTGTTCCATAGCCATAGTTCATGCAGTGAACAGAGACTTGAGTGTCTATTTACATAAGGTTAGAAGAACTGTTGTAACTTCAACACAGCAGTTCATTGTTGTTCACGGACTTTAGTTGTCCTGCAAAAACTTATAGAGGCAAGGAATAGTAAATAAACAGGCAAATGATGTGATATCACTTTTTTGTCATTTCAGGAATTGAAGGGTGGAAAAACATACACAAAGGTAACACTTTTCTTCTAAAGTGTGTAGAATTTTTGTGGTGGAAAAAAATCTGCTTAATAACAAGTCTTATCAAACCTTTCTAAGATAACGATGATAACGAGGCGTCCTTCAGATGCCCTGAGAATTTTTATTTTTTTTTAATAGCTTGCAGTTTCCGGCTTTGGTCACTGATTGGGGGGAAAAAAAGACTGACATGTTAACCAATAACTCCAATGAGGAGTTAAAGAATTAAGCAATCTTATTTCTCAAGTTTCCAAGATCCCAACTCATGCAGGTTACATTGTTTCCCATAACTAGACCTGCATTGAATTTCTGTGTTTGTAGGACTTAAATCTCGTGATCCTTTGTAAAAAAATAAAATAAAATAAAAAAATCTATATTTAAGGTACGTCAGCTGACTTCTAATCAGTTCAAACTTGTTGAGTTGTCACTTTTCACTCTGCACAGCTGGGCTTTGCTGACTTGAACCTGTCTGAGTTTGCTGGGTCTGGCAGCACAGTACGACGCTGTCTCCTGGAGGGATATGACACAAAGAACACCAGACAAGATAACTCAATTCTCAAGGTATGACAATGATGCAAGACACACAGCTTTAAAACAACAATAAATAAGATGGAAAGGGACCTTAAGAGTATCTATCACACTGGTCATGTGTTGTCACAGCTCAGTACTTCACTCTTGTTTGTCTGTTCACATTAAGAAAACTAAGTGAATTTCTCAATAGACAAGAACACATATATATGTGAGGAAGCTGAATGTGTGACATACATTGGGGAAAAAGTGAGCGCCCTGAAAGCTGAGACAAGACATGTTTGAGCTTGTGACTTATAAACTACCTGCACTGTGGGAATGAGGTTAAAATATATGTGTTCCTCCAGGGCAAAAAGAAAGACATGCAATCAACTTTCTCAGAAAATCTTATTATATTAACCACACTTAAAAGATACCATGTGAAACCAAACTAGAAAGCAGAAAGCTGTATGCCTTTGTATTCCTTTCTAAAGCTGCCAATCCTGTTGCTCTTGTCTCTGTCACAGGTTGTCATCACCACACAGCTTATGTCTGGAGATCCCTGTTTTAAAACGTAAGAGTGCTTCTTCAACCTAACATCTCACACGTGCAACTAAGAAATTCTTAAATTATCTTTTTTTTAATACATATATATATATATATTTATTTAATTTTGATAAATACTCAATTTGGTTTGCATGCCTAACTGCAAAGCTTTACATTTGTGGTTGCAACGAAAGTCTGCTCCTGAGGTATAAACGTCTGCTTCTAACCTCAGAGGAAGTGCTTTCTTGACTTCCTGTCTGTCCTAAAGTGACACCCTTACACATGTTATCAGTAATGAGATCCAGAGAAGTAATGGCAAAGTACTTTGTAGGTAAGGCCTTATTGTTGTCTTATCTGAGAGCTAATGATGCCTCACCCAAAACATTGAGCTGCCCAACCTTAAGAGTGACCAATGGCTGATATGTGATCAGAAGCTTTATGTAGAACAGGTTTGTCGCAAATGATGTGATGTAACGTCGCACTCCTGGCAAAGACTGTACCATGTGCAAACATTAAGCTGCCTTTCTTGATATTTCTTTCCTGTTTCAGCTCATGCTTAGTGTAATAACACACAAGCTGTTGCCCTGGAGATGTCTAGAGCTTAGTCACCCACCCACAGAGTGTTACTCA
>NW_005187405.1:3234523-3286786 GCF_000239375.1 Pundamilia nyererei
TGTGTGTGTGTGTGTGTGTGTGTGTGTGTGTGTGTGTGTGTGTGTGTGTGTGTGTGTGTGTGTGATTTACAAAGCGGAGGAGAAAGGATGCTCTTTTTTCACACTTTGTAGAACTCACGTTACTGTGCCTTTTGTTGTTTGTCAAACTAGAGGTTGCTCATAACTTGCTTATAACTAATACTAACCAGTGTGATCAAACAGCCAGTTGTTTATGAGTAAATGTGTTTGAATATTATCGTCAAAGCTACACAGAAAGTGTGTTTACATGGATGGTTGATATTTTGACTTGGCAGTAAAAGCACCAGCTGATTTCAGTAGGGACACACCAGCTGTGAAGCCAACATGCTTTCTGGCTGCATGTGTTTTTGAATTTGCCCTTCATTTTAATGTCATCTACATACGTAAAACATGCACTTTATACAGTTGTGGCAGAATATCTGCCCACCACAGACACACTTGCATAGAAACGCTTACCCAAAAGTATTCAGAAACCACTTATGTGTTATTTCCAGCTATAGTAGGTGTCTATGATAGCACAAACATAGATGAAGTCTTACTCACAACACCTGCGACAGCTGTTCCAGCTGTAGCAAAAGGTGTCACAGTTGAATCAGTGAGCAACCCGGCAAGCTCACCTAGTCGTGAATTATCAATTCAGTAACCAGCTGTGGTTTCCATGCCACAATAAGCCAAAAGGTCTGATGTAGGGAAGCTTTGTTTACATAAGTTTTAATGAAGTTAACCAAAACCTGTGTTCCCTTTAGTCCCCCATCTACAGCCATGACTCTGGGGATCCCACAGGCAAATGCAGAGGGTCTACTTGAGGGGAGGAAAGGAGGAGACATGCACATATCACACTCAGTCTCTGGTACGTATATGTAGCTTATGGCAAATACCCTTTAATATTACTGGTCAGTTTCTTACAGAAACACAGATATTTTTTGGGAGACTGTAATGGGGTCGACTATGAAATCAATATTCCTTAATCATGACACTGGATAGCAGTAGCTGCATTTACGTTTTATCATGTTTTGTTATGTTTTGTCAATTATGATAGCAAAGCTATAAAAAATGTCTGATTTCTATTTAATTTACTGCAATTTATTATAATTTACTGAATACATCACTTTTTTTTTAACAGGGACTCCAGGAAAGTCTGTATCAGTGCCAGAGGAGCTGGTAACGTTTGGTCACTCTCGAACACCCAGCTATGCAAGTCAGCTGTCAAAAATTTCAGGTAGAAATACTGTGACACACATTTATTCACTTTAATCATTGGAAATGTTCTCATATTTATTTACTATATGGGTTTTTCCCCCTCACATGCTGTAGGTTACAGCTCAAACAACTCCAGTTTAACAGATCTGAGCCATCGGCGGAGCGGGTCAGGAGGTTCTGCCTCTACGGGCATCGGCAGCATCCTTGAACACAGTGATCAGCAGGTGGAGAGAGGAGAGAAGGAGAATAAGACTACTCCCCCAGTCCCAGCAACTTATCATCATACGTTTGACAGCCCTGCAATACATTTAAAGGCTCAAAGGTGATACAGACAGTTACTCTGACCTTGGAATAGTATGCTATTGATAAGATGGTGGTCTTTTGACCACTATTACATTATTTCCATGCTCTATTTAACCTGATGACAATGTATAGTATTTCCTAATTTATAAATGACATTTTTTTTCTTGGTGTTTGAACCCTGTATTTGCAATACTGACCCATGTTTCTCTTCCCTTGTTAGACACCCAGTCAAGCAGGACTCTGTGGAGAATCAGCTGAAAAGAGTCGATGCGACCAGAGTGGATGCAGATGATATAATTGAGAAAATCCTCCAGAGCCAGGATTTCAGCCACGGATTCTTGGACTCCAGTGCAGAGGGTGTGTACTCCTGATCTTGGTGTGGAACGTTTCCCACCATGTTGCAGATGGGATCAAGTTACTTTGAGGTGTCGCAACAGTGTAATGTCTCTAGGGGTTAATCCAAGTCCTTAAACCAATCTTGCCAAAGATGATTCATCTTTCATGAAGAATTGCATAACTTATCACAGTAATTCCATGAGGTGTGGTTTAAACTCACATCTGGATAGCTACCCTGTTACAAAGTCTTAGAGAGAGAAGAGTTGTTTGTTGTGTTGAGATTAAGAAAGGATGAGTCTCCCTGTTTATTGAGACAAATGTTGCACACATTTTTGTGTGGAAATGCATCCTCAAGTATAAACTACCTACCTCTGTTCCTGAAAAGATCTTGCTTGCCTAAAACTCATTTATTGGTTGATTTAACCTTAAAATAAGTGGGGCATTTTTTTAAGCCCCGACTGTAGGAGCTGATTTTCGTTTTTCTTATTTCTAATGTGTATTTGTGTTTGTGTTGCTGCAGAGGAGGGGCTCAGCTTGTTTGTTGGTCCTGGAGGAAGTACAGCTTTGGGAAGCCAGCACATGAGGTGGGTTTGATTATGTAACCATGGGTTGGGGGTGCAAGACACCAGACACCAAACATTTACTATAAATATGGGCAATTAGAAGAAGGCTAAATAAGGGTTCTGATAAGGACTCTATGTATCTGCTTTATACTCTGTGTAACTGGTCTTCATGTTCTATACTTAAGGGGCATATTTTCATGATAAAAATCTGATCTGCCAGATCAGATGGCGATCCTTATATTGTGTGTGTTTTCCTGTCCTGTAACAAACTGCGGCATTCTCTTTCAGGGTCGCAATTGGAGCCTTTGAGCAGGTGGTCATCAAGCGCTAGGCTTTGGAAAGCACGTGTCCCCACAAAGGGTGCTGTATTATTCTGATGCAGAGGCCAAAGGATTGAACAGTGGCTTTACCATCAGAACTTGCACCATCTCATTCCAAGGGAGATCTAATTTCTCTTATGCAATCACTCTCCAGCTGATGTGCAGCTTAGCCAGGACAGCCCCCTAGTGTTCAGGAAGTGGAGCTGAAGGCCACGTTGTTGAAACGTTTTGGGGACTGAGATAATTGGTGCACTGATCTTCTTGTCCTCTTTGGAAAAAGTAAGACATACTGTAAGTCTTCTGCTTACCCCACTTAGTGGCATTTTCATGCTGGGGTTTTCATTTAAAAAAATGCTTAAAATAATTCCACATGTCCGTTAGATGTCTTTGGTACAGCTGTGATTTTTTTTTTTTTTTAATTCACTTGAAGTGACAAGCCAAAATGTCTGTCAGTGAGTTTGTTTTGGTTTTGGTATTTAAGCTGCAAAAACAAAAGAGGGTTGTGGAAGAAATATGGCATATAACTGTGGGTTAAAGAGGGTTTTTTTCCTCTCTCTCATTTTTTTAACAGGTGTTTTCTGCAAGAAAGGTAAACTTTTGACATCTGTGAAAAGGATTTTATCTAAATGTAGATTCCAGACAATTGCACACCTCTACCTATGTAAAATCTAAGTATTATAAAACTGACAATGGTTATAGTTGGTTGGTTGGTTGGTTGGTTATTTATTGTGGTTATAGTAAGATTTTATTTTAATAATTCATGCTCAATACAAATAAACACCTTTCTTCATCTGGTTGTGATGAAGGGTTACAGCATTGAAAATATTGACATTAATACAGTTAATTCTGTGTGGATGTTAAGTTAATCAGAATCATAATAATAACAATAATAATACTAGTAATATTTTTTTTGTCACAAATTTGTTTTACCAAATTAAAGATGTACAATGCTTAATGTATATTTTGCTGCCAAATATACATCTTTTTACAGCATCTGTATCAGTATGTCATTCTGACAACCCGCTGGTTATCATCACATGCACATATCAGTTTATAGAGATTAACTGTATATACACTCAGTCAGTTTGTTGACATTTTCCTGCATTTATTGTCAACTTTTTTTTTTTAAAATAAAAATTTTAATTCTGGAAAGTTTCTATCTAGTATTTGTGTTTCATTTCTAAATCCTAGTGCAGAAGAGTGTGAAAGACAGCCACATTTCAACAAAATAATTAAAAAGGAAAGTAAACACTGAAAGAGAAACCTCGATGTTTGGAATAACTGGATTTTGTGTCTAAATTCTTGAAATGTGCACGCCAAAACCATAGATATTTAAAAAAAGAAAAATATAAAAAAAAATTGACGATGCTACTTCCGGTTTGGGGAAAGCCTTTTCAAAATAAGAATTCGCTAACGACATTCACACGAATACCAACAGAAAGCTTACGTGTTTTGAATTAGTTATACCTGGATATAATTGTAAAACCACATCTTTTAAAACCGCATTTGTTTGACCAGTCAAATATAACTTAAACCATTCCTGCGACCTTGCATGCTTTTATTTTAAAAGTTAAACGCGCTGACGTATCAACGTCGCAGGACAGCAGCAGTGCACCACAATCGTCACACTTCCGGTTCCACCTCGCAGTACTTAGCTACACCGACGGCGGGAAGTTATTATCATCAATTTAACTACATTTCACCGAGGATTAAACAGGCAAATTTATTAACGGTCGACAGTTCACTACCTAATGTTGATGGATCTGTAGCCGGATATACGCAAAAATTAAAGAAAGCATAGCGGTGGTGGATTCAGCTAACATGGCTACCGTCGGAAACCAGCTACCAACGCAGGCCGTTAGCAAGCCTACATCTGGAAAACATGGAAACGTACTGCCCCTGTGGGGCAACGAAAAGACTATGAACCTTAACCCAATGATTCTTACCAACGTGCTGTCTTCGCCGTATTTCAAAGTACAGCTTTATGAGCTAAAGACCTACCATGAAGTTGTGGACGAAATCTATTTCAAGGTAACGATAACAATAACATCTGCTGATGCTAACCCGCATGCTAGGTTAGGTAACCACGTCCAGTTTAGCTAGCGGGGTTGTAGCAGTGTACAACTGTCGTAAAGTAATAAGCGCAGCGGGGAGGGCAGGGTTTATATAATAATTCCCAATGCAGGCGAGGGAAGCTGGTGTTGTCGTGTTGTACAGCACAGTATGCGTATAACTTTGAATTACTGTTAGTTAAAGAGATTATTAACATTATTATATCAATTAAAGTGACCTTAATTGCCTTCCGTCGTTAACGTTAGAACTACTCCACTTGAGTTTGAGACCCGTTGATTGGGCATATGTTAAATAAATATTAGGAAAGTAAATCTCTGTCGTTGTTTTGATAATCCCTTGAAGTCATAGAGTTGATTGGTGTGTGTGGGTTTTGTTTTTTTCAAGCGGTTTGTGTTTGTCTGTGTGCCTGCAGGTGACTCACATTGAGCCCTGGGAAAAAGGAAGCAGAAAGACTGCAGGCCAGACTGGAATGTGCGGAGGGGTAAGTGAGAAGTACGTGCTTTTTGTACTCCCCACCTTTCCCTTTTTTCTGTGCCAGGATGAAGGATGGCAGCTTGATAAAGTCACTTAATCTGATCTGTAAACTGGTGAAATCAGTTGTGCACCATTACATAAGCTATAATTCACTGCACTTCCACTGGTGAGTTTAATAGTTTTGTGGCAATGTTGCAAATTAAAGTTTTCATTTAAACTTGTCTTCTTTCACTAGGTACGCGGAGTAGGCACGGGTGGGATTGTTTCTACTGCTTTCTGTCTTCTATACAAACTGTTTACTCTCAAGCTGACTCGCAAACAGCTCATGGGCCTGATTACACACACAGACTCTCCGTACATCCGAGCCCTTGGTTTCATGTATATAAGGTATGTGTTATAACTCACTACAATTTTGTTTCTTATTTCAGAGGACAGATGAGTATGACTGAGATTTAGGACAACATAAAAAATCGAGCTCATTTTGAGATTAAAGTCGAAATGTAGACATTACAGTTGTGGTTTCAAGCCAAACAACTGCCCCAGCTCCCATGCCTTTTGTTTGGATGAGTTAGTGAGACAACTTGATCAGCTGTCTTATTGTGTCTTGTGATATAACATAACCATGGATATCCTTGCATCTTTGCACAAATCTGACCAACTTTTCCAAGTTTGTGTGTGTTGTTGCCTGCACCTTCTCCTCAGCATTCTTAAACTTATCAACACACTGTTTATGTGCCAAAAGATAATATTTTTCCTTGTAACTAAAACCATTTCACTAACTCATCAACATTAGACTTTAATCTCAAAAATAGTATTTCAGCTTTAATCTCAAAACTTTTTTCCTTAACATGGCCCTAATGATCCGTAGATACATCATTGCAATTTAAATCATCATATTGTTTAGAAAAGTTTTCTTTGACCATCTCCAGTTTGCCTAAAAATAGTATAATCCAAAATATGGAAATATATAATTAAATGAAAATTATATTATACACATTTAAGTTATAATTAGAATAACAATATTCCAGTAATTTTTTGGTACAACTTGTAATAACAAGAGTCCTAAAAAGGAAAGTACATTTTAAGAATTTGATGTTATAAAGTATTCTGCAAGTTTCTTTTGCATTATTGTGAACTACAAGTATATAATACTCAAAAATTGTGTTTTGCAGTGTGAATTTATTTATTAGTGTTTGCTGAAATATGGACAATCCTTTTTGAATTTTTCTCATAGGTAAACTGGACATTATTCAGATATGTTTCCATGTAGTTACAATTTATTTGTAAAAATATAATGCTTTTAACTGTAACAGTTTTTGAGGTTTACATGTTCACAAGTACACAAAACATGTTGGAAGTGGGATTATAGACTATTAATAAAAATAAAGATGTGCTTGTTTACACGAATAAAGCTAACAAAGGTTACTTTATATGCAAATCGGAGATGGTCGAGCAGAATGGCCGTGATGGTTTGAGATGGAGTGATGTAAAGTTTTTGTTTTGTTTTTGTTTTAAACCATCATGAGCATTAGTAATTAAAATCTTAATTAAATTTTAAAATAACTTAGTGAAGCAATATGACTAGGCAATGTTTTGTTTAAATAATTACCTCAAATGTGTAAAGCATGTTGCTCCTGTAAAAGATTAGCTCAAAACGATAAACTTCTGTGCTTGTGCTCCCTTTCCTGTCTCAGATACACTCAGCCCCCAACAGATTTGTTTGAATGGTATGACGGCTTCCTGGATGATGAGGAGGTATGTCACCTCGGGTAATAATTTCATGTTTCTTTCTCCTTCTCCTTGAAATGCACAGTTGAACGTCACTCATAAAAAGCTGTACTCCCCCACCCACCCCCTTGTGATGCTCATAGCTGATTTTTCACCTTTGCCTTCATTTGGCTTAATTGTCCCCAGTTTTTGTCCTCTAAACCTGAGTAGCTAGGTTACTTTTGCTCACTGCTCTGCTGCTGATTTTTATCGGGGTAAGTACCACACGTGATGCCGAGTAAATCTTTTAGTCACTGTAATTTTAAGGCATGCCCTCTGTTTTCTGACAAGCTTTTGTAAGGACTTGTTGCACAAAACTACATTTGGGATAAACCGCAATTGGAACACTGGCAAGAAATAAACACTGTGTTATTTAATGCATGTAAAATATTTGCTTACGTTAATTATTTTCATATTTAGGTGAAATCTAATTTTATCCCAGGCTGTGCAACCAGGCCTCCTCTGATGTTCTTTTGCATTATATTTGAATTGAATAATTCTGAAATTCTACCCAACTGGTTAATTCCCCTGTTTTTTTCTTTAGATGCCCATTGTGCAGCAGGTGAATTGGATATTGTATCTCAGCACTGTTGGTTTGCGTGAGTGCAAAGTGGCTGTTCTCTACCATATAAAATTGATAACTATTCAAATGGTGTGCACTTACCTACCTGCTCCAATCTGTGCTTACACTGTGGGCAATTTTTATTCTCTTTGAGCGTTCATTATGCTTTTGGGAGATTGAAGAAGGAAGCTAAAGCTTCTTTCTCTTTTTTCCCTTTAGCACAATGACAGTGTGCCCCAATGTTTCACTCTTTCTTTCCTTCATATTTAAGTTAAAGTTATAGTTTATAGTTAAACATTAGCACTTTTTTGAAGATGCTGTCAAGGATATGAAGGATGGGCATTGCGTCGTATAAATGGAGTGACTTTTGCTGCATAATTAAAGCTCACTCTGTAAATACAGACACAAGGAAATAACAGACAGGTTAGGTGAGACCAGACTTTTAAGATATTCAGAGCTGTGTTTCCACTATTAATAAGTAAGGCCAGGCACATTTGATTGGTTTTTGGTCTTTGATGAGAGATTAAGCTAGATGAACAGAGGTGAAGGTTCAGTGCTTGGTCATCACAAATTGCTTTTCGATGTGAGGCAAGATTGGAAAAAATATATATATTTGTCAATGTACTAAATTTGTGTGCTAACTGAGTTTTTTTTCTTTTTCTTGCTTTATTTCCCCCCACCATTTGGTTTTAGGAGCTCGACGTAAAAGCAGGAGGTGGTTGTGTGATGACCATTGGAGAGATGCTGCGCTCCTTCCTGACCAAACTGGAGTGGTTTTCCACACTGTTCCCCCGTATCCCAGTGCCTGTGCAAAAAGTTATTGACCAGCAAATAAAGGCAAGGCCACGGAAGGTACCTCAGAAGGAGACGCAAGAGGACGAGGACGGGTTTGCAGAGTCGGGAAGGCAAGGAGAACGCCGGCGCTCCAGGTAACGGCAGTGATTCAAACTGAGTGTTTCTACTGAGCTGTAGACTTCTCGGCAGGTTATAGCTTTCATGGAGCAATAAACGGGACAGATTTGAGTCCTGCAGTGTGTGAGCTGTTGACTTGTTTTCATGTTAACTTATTTTTCTGCCTCTTAGGTTGTTTTTTTTTTTTTTATAACTAAAGAAAAAGAAAAGGTCTTTCTTATTATTTCTCTCTTTAATGCCAATTACTAATAAAAGCATTTTAACGGTATAAATTGTCAAAATTAACTACATATAAAAATTGTAATGTTCACAAAGGAGGTTTTTGCTTTCCACAAGGACTTTGATCATGAAATGTTATATAAGCTCAAAATACACGAGACACACGTTTGTTAATTAAATGGCTAAAAGTAACAGAAAACGTGCAAACCTCTGTTAAACAGGTAGAACAGTCTCTTACCTTTAACTTTGTATAGACCAGTCATGCATGTGCATAATCAACAATAAAGGGACATTATTGGGTTATGAAAAAACCAAGGGATAGGTATTAAAGATGTTCATGGTATATTTGTAGTCTGAATGGACACATCAGATATAAATAAATTGCGGATTTAGAAGAAAGAAGGATTGCATAACTGAACTGCCACAGGACTGAAGGAGCTCCTTTGATATTTAGTGGAGCATTTAGATTTAGTCTCTCCTTGTGTGTGTCTGACTTGCCAGAACAGTGTGTGTTGTGTGTTTTAAAGAATCCATGTTGCCAAAAAAAAAATCCGATATGCACAATAAAGTTAGAATAGGTCATATTATTTAAATCTTAAGAATATGTATACGGTATGTGGAGGGTATTTTGCTGGGGTCCAAGCAAAATATGTGTACTGGGAAATGGGGAGGTCTCCTCTGACACCCCATAATGATCTCACCATCTCAGATAACTTTGCTTACCACTACTGTCGGTGACATCAGCCTTTGCTAATGCTAACATGCCCATGGAAACAGACACTGCACTATAAATAAGGCTACGTGTTCTGCATATAAAACATCCTCATCTGTATATCAGTTTCAAATATCTGAACTCTGCCATGACTAAAAATACCACAGTCTTTTTAAAAAAAAAAAAAAGTTGTGTGTCAGTTAAATGTTAAAACGTAAGAGTTTGGAATTGTGCTCGTGTGGTTTTGTTTTTGAAGTAAATTGTTCTAAGATGATTCTGTCGCTGTTTCCAGGACACCCAGGCGGACACCGAGCCCCCGTAGGTCGCCCAAACGGTCCAGGAGCAGGAGCCACCATCGCGAGAGAGAGCGCCACGGGCCCAGCTTTGATCGAGAGCTGGAGAGAGAGCGTGACCGGCAGAGGAAGGAGAGGGAAGGCAGGGACCGAGACAGGGAGAGGGGGGACAGAGGGGACAGGGAAAGGCGACGCTCCCGTAGCGCGGACAGAAACCGAGAGCGCAAGAGAAGCCGCAGCGGTAGCCGGGACCGTAGGAGCGAGCGCAAGGAGAAGGAAAGGGACGGCGGGGATGACAGGAGCAGGAGGAAGGACAGGGATCACCATAAAGACAGAGGCACTGAGAGGGAGAGATCCAGGGATAAGAAGAGCAGGGGAGAGACTGACGACCGCAGGCACAAGGACGATAGGGAAAGGCACAGGGACGAGAGGAAGGCCAAAAGGTCCAGCCGGAGTCGAAGCAGAGAGAGGAGACACAAAAGTGGGGCAGAGGAGAAGAGCAGGAAACGGGAGCGCAGCCACAGCAGGGAGAGGGACAGGGAGAGAGATGGAGAACAGCGCTCTCACAAACGCAGTCGCAGCAAAGAGAGGAGCCACCATCAGCGAGAGTCCAGCAATGACCATAGTAGACATAGAAGCAGTCCGAGCATCGAGTAAATGCTGCCTTGCAGCAATGTTACTTGTGTTTTTCCTCCTCTTTTTCTATATTCGGCTGTCTGCTCTGTCACTTGTGCTAAAAAGAAGGAACAGTTGCACATCGGACATTTGGATTTGTTGTCTATGGCTGATGTTGCTTTATGTTTTTCCGCTATTTCACTCCCCATTAGACCATCGTTAGTCTTCACTTGAATTCTGGAAAGTGGAAAAAAAAGGCATTTTAATTTTCTATTTTTTGTTTTGATTTGTTTTGTTGTCCCAGAAAGATGGGGGTTTGTACATAATTTCCAAGGCTGTCTACACGATGCACACGAGCAGAGTTGGACTTCCTGCTGGGCCGGATGCCTTCAGTGCTATACTATCGCCATGTAGATTACACGATTCATGAAAAATGACTGTAATTACTTTCAGCCTGTGCAAAAGACCACATGTGGTTACTCTTAAAATTTGTCTGATATGCCTCTGTACACAAATGGTTGAAGTTCAACACTTAACATGAAGGCCATGTGGCTCAGCTAAAGCAGAACAGTTCTGTCCGTGATCACGTGTAGACGTCCTGAGAGCGTTTTAATCCTCTCAAATGCGGTCCGCAAAGGGTAATTTTTACAAAACACACTTGAGCCCTGCTTGTGTTGTGTTTCGGTTATTGCTCTGTTGCATTTTGTTTTCTAATAAAACACTTTTAAAAAAAAGAAGAAGAAAAAAGCAACGGGTCGTTTGTACAACTCACACGTACACATAAAGAAGCTGAAAGAAAATATTTTCATTATTTTATTAGAATGTAGTCTGAAAATTATTTGCATGTTAAATACACATTTAGCAATGATGATAATTTACAAAATGAGAATTAAAAAAGCAGGAGGAACATGCAACTTCAACCAGCAGTAGACATAAACCCATCTTTATAAAGAGTTTTTAATATAAGCATGAACTGGAGGACAGAGCCTTTTATTCTAAAGACAACTACTTTATTATCAGTGGTGAGGCTAATGCTGAATGCATCTCATGGTACACGAGCAGAGCAACCCACATTAATTCCCACAATCTAATGTGCTTGTGTATTGTGTGTTAAGGATTTGGCATCTAAAAGTGGAACCATTTTTAAAAGGAGAGGTGTGGAGGCCTCAGAAGTGGCTTTTCTGTTTACTGTGGAAGCCCGCTCTCTGTCCGCACACATACGGGCTCAGACTCTGGCCCACTAGCGTCTGCGTAAATGGCCAGCACAGAGATGCAGTAGGTGGCGTTTGGTCTCATATCAGTGAGCATGATGCTCTCCCCGTACACCGTCAGCTGCTGGTGCTCGTGGGACCTGCTTTGCTTTATAACCAGCAGGCTGTAATAAGAAGCACCCTCCACCTTAGACCATGTGATGGAAATGACTGTTGATGTTATGTGCGTGACATCCAACACGGGAGCTGAGATGCTTCCTGATGGAGAGAGGGAAAAAAAGTTCTGAACAGAGTCCCGGAGGACTTAGAACTTCAGAGTGTGATGAAGCTGGTAGACGTGGAAGTTAATTCTTATAAAGCTCTAAAATCAAAACTAAATAGAATAAAATCCAATGAATGTAAACTCACCATTCAGTGACATCTGTTCTTGGAGATCTCTTCTCCTGCGTGCGTGCGTCACCACTAAAGACAGAAGATCAGTTTAGATCTTAATTATTCATTTTTAAACTTGTCTTAATTGTCACCACAAAGCTACTGAACCGTACTTTTTGTGACATTTATTGCTTCACTTTCTCCAGCGGCATTGCTGGCGGTGATCGCGAGATCGCTGGAAGCGATGTTGGACAGAGAGCAGGACAGCTGTGCAGTGCTGCACAGCTGGACCTTTGGCGTTATGCTGTTGTCATACACCGTGTAGTTGACGGCAAACACTGAGGCGTTCCACGAAACTGTGGCAAAGGAGCTGTTTCCAGTGTACACCACACCCGATGGTGGACAAGGAGCTGAGAGAGAGAAGTTCATTCATTTTTTTATTTAAAAAGAAAGAAAAAAAATACAAATAGCTCATATGATTACTAGTTACACCAGATTTTGTGAGGACACATGAAGCACCTGTGTAACTGCAGTGAACAACAGCTCAAATCTGGGGTGTAATCTACCTGTTGTTCCATAAACAGGCATGGATGTGTCGCTCATGCCTGCAGCATTCCTGCTCTTCATTGTGGCGCTGTAATTCGAACTGCAGACGAGAGGAAACTCAAAGTATGTCACATTTGTCCAATAGGAAGAAAGCTCGAACAGGGCCTGGCTGTCTCCCAGCAGACTTCCTTTCAAAGTGAGCATGTAACCGGTGTCGCCACAGGTAATCTGTTTCCAGCTGAAACGCATCACCTCGATCTCGTCCTGCATTGGGAAAAGCTGCACCTCAGCAATAGCTGGTGGACAGGGAACTAAGAGAGGAGGAGTCAGTAACAGTAATGTGAAAAGTTACTCAGGGTTTGACAAGTATGAAGCTCCTTTTTTACCTGCTTCAATCTGCACAGGATCACTGAAGGAGCTGTTGCATGTCCCGTCTGAGGCCTGGACAGAGAAATCGTAAACAGTTCCGCAGTCGAGGCCATTGATAACACAGCTGGGGTTTGTGCTGTGACAGTAAAGCATGTCTTCATTTCCAGCCTGAGCACAGCCGTAGTAGTCTTTAGCTGGTCCACTGGGAGTCCACGTCAGCGTCGCGGACTGATTGCTACACTGGTACGTAACTGAGAGTCCACTTGGCTGGCAAGGACCTGGGTAAAAGGAGCAATTAAGATGGTGTAAGTCTTAGAGTGCTAATATTAGTTATATTCTTCAGTCATTTTTGGTACTAATATCATACAAGTCCAAAAACAAATACCTGTGTTCAGTGTTACATTCTGACTGGCTTTGCTGGAGCAGTTCTCATGGCCAGCTGTCACAAACACAGTGTACTGCTCATCACAGTGGAGCTCTGATAAGCTGCAGTTTGTGGAGCTTGTGTTGCAGGTGTGCGTGTGTCCATCTGCAGCCTCAGCGACAACGTGGTAGGTTTCAGCACCTGGAGACGGAGTCCAGGACACCACCGCCATGTGATGCTCACAGGCAGCGTTCACACTCACGTCTGTGGGTGGACAGGGCTCTGTGGAAAAAGACGAGTCAACACAAATACACAAAGGCCAGGTGATGGGTTTTTAGTTACTTAGATTTAGTAGCTTTTAATTATCTGTATCTGCTGTATTTAAGCTGTGATTTTGGCTGTATTACTAAACCACTTTGTTGGGGGGGGTTTTCTTGCTAATTTATTTAAAAAATACTTGTCTACTTCCAGTCTTTAAGCTGAGGTAAGCTGCACATCTGTTAACTTAGAACTTCCAAACTTGATGCACTTTTTGACAGAAAATAAACATGAAGACGTACCCATGCTAACTTTGGAGGGAGGACTTCTCATACTGCTGCAGGCGTCCGATGAAGCAGCTACGCTGATGGTGTACTGAAGGCCACACTGTGCTTCCTGGAGGGAGCAGCTGGTGCCGGTGTTATTGCAGGTCAACAACGTGTAATCACTGGCTTCTGCTGCAGCAGTGTACACAGTGTTTCTCTCACTACCCTCCATGAGATCCCACATAACAAGGATGGAGGAGTTGTGACACTGGGGGACAGCAGTGATAGCAGAGAGGGAGCAGGGGGCTGAGAATGAAGCAGATGTTGATAAGTTCATACTGTGGCACGAGTAATTAACTGAAATGAGAAAACACAGCTCTTACTGAAGTACCTGTTTCCAAACTGATGGGGGCACTGGGCTGACTCTCACACTCGCTGTTTTTGGCCAATACGCTGAAGTTGTAAAGCACACCACAGGCCAGGTCTTTCATCTCACACGTCACGTTGGTAAAGGTGGTGCAGTTGGCCCTGTAGTCATTTCTACCTACAGCTACACCGGACACAGTGTAGCTGTCTGCCCCGGGAGCATCAAGCCATGATATCCAGGCAGAGTTGGTCACACAGTCAACGCTGCCCATGATCCCCTGGGGCTGGCAGGGAGCTAAAACACATAAAGTTGATTTGGTGATTGGTTGGAAGGATCCATGCAAGCCAGCGTAGTTTGTCAAGTGTTTTTTTCTTTTCTTTGAAGCTTGAATTTAAAATCCTTCTCCTCTTATACAAGATCTTGAATAATTAGGCTCCATCTTATTTTGAAGACCTTATAGTTCCACAGAGCACTTCGCTCTCAGACTGCAGGTTCCTAGAGTATTTAGAAGTAAAATGAGAGGCAGAGCCTGGATTTAGGAGACAGACACCCTGTCTGTTTAATATTAGGCTTAAAACTTTCCTTTCTGGTAAAGCATATAGTTAGGGCTGGATCAGGTGGCCCTGAATCCTCCCTTAGTTATTAGACCTAAGCTGCTGGGGGGCCACTATATATATAAAGTGCCTCGAGGTGACTATTGTCATTTGGCGCTTTAGAAATATTGAACTGAACTGAAGTTGTCTAACCTGACTGGATGCTCTGGGTCTGACTGTGCACGCTGCGGCAGTGTTCTCTGACAGAGGTCACCTGGACTGTGAAGGATTTTCCACATGTGGCATTGCTGCTGAAACATACAGTGTTTGTGGTGTTGCATAACTCGCTTTCGCCATTCTCAGCAGCTAGTGAAACCAAGAAGTGGTCAGCATCTCCGATGGCGTCCCAAGAAACTGTCAGATCGTTTGACGAACAGTCGACCTGGGTGCTCACGTTCTGAGGCGGGCAGGGGACTGAAAACATGACAACAGTTTGAATACACAGCTGAAAGCTTTAAATTGCAAACATTTGATCGCCTGCACAAAATTCATATTTTAAAAGTGCTTTGGGCTCTGGTCACTGGTGTTGTTTCTCTTACTTGAGTTGAATTTCAGAGGCCAGCTGGGGACGCTAGAGCAGCTGTCACCCATAGCTACAACGTGAACGGTGTAGAGGCTGCCACAGGTGAGGTTGTTGAGGCTACAGCTAAGGCCAGCGGTCTGACAGCTGTCATTATTAACATGGCCACTGTGGGCCATGACTGAGTACTTTACAGCACCCTGACTGGAAGCCCAGGACACAACAGCAGTGTTGTTAGCACAATCCATCACCACTGAGACGTCAGTGGGAACACAAGGTACTGAAGATAAAGCAGACACAACAAACAGGATCAGTCACTCAGTGTGGAGAGCATCATGAGCAAAAACCTCAGTATACAGCAAAATGATTACTACTGCTACACAACACCTTAACTATGCTGACTTTACATATTTAAAAGCACAGACTGTAGAAATAATAAAGCTTGTGTCCATCCCCTCACACCATAACTAGACATTGTCACACTTTTTCATTGTTCAGGCTTCCTATGATTGGACAGCCTCCCAGCACTGACTAGATGCTTGGAGACCAGCAGAGGAAAAGTGGGAGTCTCAGAAAGGTTTGTTTGCCCAGTGACCACAAAAACATGTCACTTTCCTCACCTTTAAATTCTAACAGAGAAAAAAAAATCCTTTCAAATATGAAAACAGAATTAAGAAATGAAGTTTAAATATAGCATTGAAAGCCTGCGTTTCCTGCTCTAGTAGCCATGCAATCCTCACCTGATTGCAGACTTGTGGCTGGACCGGAGGTGACGTCACACTGCTGGTTGGAAGCTGTGACGGAGACAGAGAAGTTCTGTCCACACATCAGGTTAAGGAAGCTGCACTGATTAGTGGCTGACATGCACATTTTTGACACGCCAGTGTCAGTCTGCATGGTGGCTGTGTAGACATCTGACCCATTACTAGGCTGCCAGGTTACCACAGCAATACTAGTAAGACAGTCCTGGCTGGCGGAGACTCCAATGGGTTTGCATGGCCCTGGTATAAAAACATATAAACTCAGATTAGAGCTCACTTCTCCATTATGTGTGGTTGGTCAAAACTGTGTATCTGAACAGTACGCACAGGTCTGCACAGAGACTGAAGCGCTCGAGTTTCCAGGACAGTGCCAACTGTGAGGTGTGATTTTGATGCTGTATTTTTGTCCGCAGGTAAATCCAGTGAAGCTGGCTGTGGTCATGTTAGTGTTGAGACTGACTGACTTGTTTCCCGCCTCAGCGGAAACCGTGTACATCTTTGCCCCACTGCTGGCATCCCAGCTCAGAGACACCACTTTCATATCACAGTTCACAGTGGCAGACAAATTCTGGGGAGCACAGGGGTCTGGAAAGAAACAATGATCTGATAATGTTTCTTTTACTTGTGCAAATTTCTAAGAAAAACTGTAGAAACTGCTGAACAATTACAGACATCAGATGATGTATTCTGACTTCATTTCACTTTGTTTTCATTCGTCAATATCATACCCATGTGGATGATTGAGCTGTTGCTCGGCAGACTGGTGCAGTTGTTGCTCTTTGCTCTCACTACAACACTGTACTCCTCCCCACAGTGCAGATCGCTCCAGGTGCAGGAGGCGGTATTGCTTATGCAGCGGTGAGTGTGGCCGTCGAGGCCAGTGGCTACAGCAATGTATGTTTCAGCTCCATCAGTTGGCTGCCAGCTGACGGAGCCCACGTCAAACCCACACTCTGCGTCAGTTGCCAAACCCCTTGGTATACATGGAGCTGTGTCCCAAAAAGGAAAACAAAACAAAACAGTCAAAACATAAACGTTAAAATAATTTGCATATGATGTAGAAAAAGTCCCACCAGTTTTGAAGAAGGTGGGACTGCTGGGGATGCCATTACACATGCTGCCCTGTCCTCGAACAGTGACATTAAAGTCCTGTCCACATAGCAAAGAGGCTCTTAGAAGCGTTTGGTTTGTGCTGTAAGTCTTCACAAATCCATCGCTGCCGCTCACTGTAACTAAGAAACTCTCAGCACCACTCGCCTCTTGCCAGGAGATCTTCACCTCATCGGACTCACAGAGCACCTCAGCAGAAACATTTGTAGGTGGACATGGCTCTGTAAAAAGAGAGAAAAGAGTTCAGATCTTCATCTTTTACATCATAGTTGATGAAAACTAGGTTTAGTTAATTAAAACAAAATAAAAGCTAGACTTTAGAAAGAAAAAACATTAAAAATATAGAGGAAATTCTTAGCTTTAGGCTTTGTTAATTTAGTAAAAGCTGTTATGGCAACTTGCCCAATGAGGCTTTGGTGGACATGTTTACTGGCACTTTGGTTGACTCCCAAGACTGTGAGTCAACTGCCTTTAAAACATTCTGTGTTTTTATTGTAATACATGTGCCAAATCTTGCCTCTCACTTATGTCCTCCATCTAAATGTTTAAAAAGATCAACACAGATATAAATACGCAAACAAGCAAACCCACTCTGGAAAATAACTGAAACTCATCTGAAGGTCAAAATGAAATTAAAATAAAAACGAATTAGACAAAAAACGAATGCAAAAGTAATAACTCTGCCAGTAAAGATGTCCGATTAATCTGTAAATATTTCTTACTTTAAACTTCAGCGTCTGATTTAAAGGGACTGTGTATCCCTGCATCCTGTTTTTACATGTAAGCCTCTAAACTTTTTGTAAAGAGGGTTGTAAGATATAAAAATACAGTTTTTATTCCCCAACTTATTTTTACGTGATTAGAGAAATAAATATCTTCAACTCTAAAATGAACTTTAAGTATCAAAATCGACCCTTTAGAGTCTTATTATGTAAAAATGTTCTATGACTGTTTTACTGCTGTTGATGCCTTAAGATTGACATGTTTGGAGGAAATCCCATTTCTTCTTTCCTACTTATTGCTACATTATTGAGCCTGCTATGCATGCGGTTTTATAAGATCATTACTTGTTTTATATTTAAAATATATATTCAAATGTAAAATAAAATATATCATATATTTACAATGGGAACAGTTTCAGTGAGAATCTCCACTGTTGTGTAGCTGAAACAAGGGATTTTCTGTACTTTACAGTTTGGTCTCAGGAGTACCTGTGTGGATGAACACAGCACTGCTGGGTTGGCTACAGCAGCCTCTGTTGTGGCCTGTAACAGTAAAGTTATACATCTCTCCACAGTCCAGACCCGAGAACTGACAGCTGGAGGTCACTGAGTCACACGTTTTCTCTTCCCCTCCTGACGCCTTGATGGCGCTCGCTGTGTACAGTTCAACATTAGACCTCTCTTCCCAGGATAGGACAGCAGTACGGGAGCTGCACTGCAGATTGACAGCTACTCTCTGAGGAGGACAAGGACCTGAGGAAGATGTTTATGTTTGTTTTATTGTGAGCAAATGAAATCAGCAGCAGCCATGCATGCACATTACCTGTAAAAGCTCACTCACGTGTGGTAAAGTTAGACAGTGTCTGTGTGCTGAGGCTGCACTGGTCGTTGCTGGCGTTGATGCTGAGACTGTAGGTTTCCCCACAGCTTAAACTTGTCATGTTACAGCTTTCCTGCTGAGTTGTGCACAGAGTTTGAAGACTTCCACCAACGACAGCCATCAGGGAAATGTTAGTTGTGCCATAAGTGCCGTTCCAGGACACCAGGACAGCATTGTCAGAGGTGCAGTTGACTTCCACTGTCATGTCTCTGGGCAGGCATGGGGCTGAGGAAATATAAATATATATAAATATATATATATAAAAATATAAATAAATCAAGGTTCCCAAATGAAAAAAAAAACATCAGATATATATGCTGAGTGTTTCTTTACCTGATGTAAGCGAGACCACTGAGCTGTCAGAGCTGTTGTACTGCTGTCCTAACGCCTTGACCCAGACACTGTACACTGTACCACACATCAGCCCTGAGACCACACAGGAGGTGTTTGTGCTCATACAGGAGGTGTAGTGGCCATTTTGGTTGTCAAAGTAGGCAACATAACCCAAAGCGAGGTCACTCTGCTGCCAGGATGCAGTTGAAGTAAGCTGTCTGCATGACATGCTGGCTTGAACATTAGTAGGTGGACACGGCTCTGAATGAAGAGAAAAGGGTCGCATTTAAACGCTCACTCTGGAAACACAACCTGTGCATCACTTCTGATGGATTGACAAACCTGTCACGAGGCGGTAGGGTGCAGAGCTCACAGTGTTGTTGCATGCCAGGCTTTGTGTCATCACAGTGATGCTGTAGGTGTGGCTGCACTGCAGAGCAGTCAGGGAGCAGTGTGTGTTGCTGGTGTTACAGGCGACTGTCAAGTTACGGTCACTCACAGCCTGAACAGAGTACGACGCAGCACCTCTCGCTGTGTTCCACATCACCCGGGCAGTACTCAAGTTGTAGTGGATGGACACATTTGTAGGAACGCAGGGCTCTGGAGGGAGAACAAGTTAAACGGTCTGAACTGTGATATAAATGAGACAAAAGGTTTGGCTGAAACGAGCACCTGTGGTGAGGTATCCTGTCATCTGAGAACTGCTGTTACAAGTCTCTCCTACAGCCTTCACAGTGACGTTGTATTCCTCTCCGCATCGCAGAGGCCTCGGCTGACAGCTGGTTTGGTTGGTGGTGCAGCTGGCTGTGTGCCCTGAAGAAGCTGTGAGCACAGTAATGTAGAGCACAGCTCCATCGCTGGGCTGCCACCATATGTTGGCAGAGCTGCCCCCACAGTCGTAAATCACTTCAATATTGCTTGGCTCACAAGGTCCTGTGGGATCAAGAATAATATCAAGTATGGTAACTCTTTACAACAAGGGACACAAAAACTTAGTTACTAAAGAACAAGTGATGAGTCATGAACGAGCTGGTAGTTAATGAGATTTTCATCAGCAGTTTCTTAATAGCTTCCCTAATAATTTATACAAGATAATTATTCACTAAAGACATAAAGAATCTATCTGTTTATATAGCTGTTATTGATTTTTGGCTCTCTTCCCGGCATGTCTTTGTTCTGTCTTCCTCCCCACACCCCCAAAGTTGTGGCAGATGGCCCCCGATGATGAGCCTGGTTCTGCTGGAGGTTTCTTCCTACTAAAAGGGATTTTTCCTTCCCACTGTCACCAAAGTGCTAACTTATAGGGTTTTATTTGCTTGTTGTTATTTGCTCTGTATTATTGTGGGGTCTTTACATCACAGTATAAAGCATGTAACTTAAGGCTGCTGTTGTGATTTGAGGCTATATTAATAATCTTGAAATTAAAATAATCCATAGGTAATGAGGAACTTCACTATTAAGAGACCACTTAGTAAGATGCTTCACTACTTGTGACAACACAGAAAGAATAGCTAATATTGAATTGATCAGTAATGAGTAGTTTGATGCCACGTTGTGTGGGGTTTTCATTACCTGATGTTAGAGGGACCACTATGCTGTCAGAGCTGTTGTACTGATGTCCCAGGGCTTTGACCCAGACGTTGTACACCGTGCCACACATCAGCCCTGAGACGACACAACTTGTATCCGTGTCTGTGCCAACACAGAAAGTGTCGTGTCCACGCTGGCTGTCGAAGTAGGCAACATAACCTGCAGCAAGGCCACTCTGCTGCCAGGACACCGTTGCAGTGGGTTGCCCACAAGACACATTGGCTTGAATGTTTGTGGGTGGGCAGGGTTCTGAATTAAGGGAAAACAAACACATTTAGTTATTAAAATGCACACATGTACATACGTGTACACATGTTCCTTCCTGATTTGACTACTAACCTGTCATGAGGAGGGAGGCGTCAGAGATCTGACTGTCACAGGCCTGGTTTTTAGCCGTCACAGTGATGCTGTAGGTCTGACTGCATTGTAAACCAGTCAGAACACAGTCAGTGTTTATGGTGTTACAGGTTAAACTCAGGCCTTGCTGTGTCACAGCTCGGACAGAGTATGAGCTTGCACCGCTCCCTGCACTCCACTGCACCTGGGCAGCACTCACGTTATAGTGAAAGTTGACATTCATAGGAACACAGGGCTCTGGAGGGAGGAAACATTATAAAAGTTAGAATTTTTGAAAGTAAAAAACTCCCTCTGTGTTAAAAGCTACTGTACACTCACCTGTTGTGATGGTGGTGGGGACACTGGAAGGACCAGTACATCCGGGGTCCACTGCTTCCACAACAACAGAGTATTCCTGTCCACAAACCAGGCTGTTAAGATGACACGATGTGCCCAAGTCACTGCAGTTGGAGCTGTGTCCGTTAGCAGACGTGGCCTGGACCATGTATCCCGTGTTTGCTGCAGTATTACTCCAAGTGACCAGAGCTTTAAAGGTAGTACAATTTAGCTCAGCTGACACATTGGTAGGAGGGCATGGGCCTAGAAATAGAGAGAAGCACAACTTGGAGGCAGATATAGAAAATGAGGAAATGAATGGTAAAATTTAAGTGATAGTTTGAGATTAAACCACAGGTTTATATGCTATTTAATCCATATACAATCTGCAGGGCTTTAATGTAACATCATGGGTTTATAGACTGTCTCTTGCAGTAACACCTGCACTATGTGCCAGTCTATGATGTTAGTAACAAGCTAAATGAATGTGCTGTTAGCATTTAGCTTCAAATTAATAAAATAAACACAAATATCTTCTTATTGTAGTGTAATTAAGAAGAGACCAAGTATATTTCCCTAAATGTAACTGATTTTTGAAAGATGTACATAGCGTGTGTACCTGTGAGCTTCTCTATAGGAGTGCTCCACTCGCTTATACAAACATTTGTGTGTCCCATCACTGTGAAAGTGTAGAGTTGACCACAGCTCAGGTCCAGGAAGGAACAGCTGCTCTGGGTGGAGCCACAGGCGGCGTTCACACCTGAGGCAGACGTAGCCTTAACAGTGTAATTCTGTTTTATGTCACCTTGGTTCCACTTTACTGTAATGACGCTCGAGCTGCAGTTTTGGTCAATAGTCGTGTTCTCAGGTTTACATGGAGCTAAAAGTGGTTTGGGGGGGAGAAGAAGCAGGTTTACTCAACATATAACAAATTATGTTTTGCTAAACGTCTTGGATTTAAAAGACCTGCACTCACCTGACTGAACCTTGTAGTCAGAGCCAGCAATGACGTTGCAGTGAACAGAAGAGGAGGTGACAACCACCTGGTAGACTTTTCCACACTGCAGGTCACGGATGGAGCAGGAGTCGGATGTCGAGTTACAGGAAGCTCTGTGATCATCTGTGCTGCTGATGGCCCAGGCGGTGTAGTTATCTGAGCCCGGAGTCTGAGACCAGCTCACAGTCATCATGTTGGTGTTACAGTCCAACTCTGCCACAACATCTTTTGGTAGGCAGGGAGCTACAGGGGAGCGTCAAAAACATAATGATACTATACTCTACATACAACAGACAAGCTGCCAAGGTGATTTGATAGGCTGGGAAATAAATAAAATTTAATGTTAATCCTTGAAAGGACCTCAAAAATCCATATTTTCGTGGTTCTCGGGACCAAAAATGGTCCCAAGTCCTTTCAAGGTTTTAAAAACAGAATTTTTTGTATCACCAACTTAATTTGTTCTCATAAACTTCTGTAAAAAAAAAAAAGAAGAAGAAGAAGAATTACACTGTCAGGTTTAAAGTCCAACTGGGATGCTTATCAACTGATATTTTCAGAATTTATAATGATCAATACATGAAAATTAAAGTAAAAGAAGAGATCAGAGAAACATTCTTCAAACACGTTGCGTTTACAGTGGATATTTTGTCCACAAGGGGGCGCTCCATAGTATCCATGTTGGCAATAAGTGTTTTAAATGCCACAAACACAACCAGCTGATCCGAGCAGCGCATAAATGAGTAAATAAATACTTATACTTAATTATACTTATGCCTGACAGCTCCATACCTAACATCCTCGGTCAAATATATCCACCACCGCTCCTCTGCACATGTCCAACCATCTCAACATTGCCTCTCCAACTTTATGTCTCAAAAACTGAAGCTGAGCTGCTCCTCTTCTATTATATTTCCAATCCTGTCCTCCAACATCCCACTTCTAATGAAAATCTCATTGAAACCTCTTCTCTCCAGGCACCGCCCCCTGATCCATACTCTCACTACAGATCACAGTTAGGCTTCAAATATCATTGTCTATGCAGACCCTGCCTGACTTTCACCACTTCCACTTTCATCATTGCAAATAACAGGCTCAGAGCTGATCCCTGATGTAATCTCACCCCACCGGTGTCTTACTGTCATTCATTTCCTGCGCCACTCTCACATACTCCAATGCCACTCCTGTCTTCCTCACAGAGGACCACAGTTCCTCCCTTTGCACCAGATCACATGCTTTTTCCAGATCTAAGCAGGTCTAAGACTTGCTCTTGTAGTATAAATGTTTTGTCTTACCCGAGTCAAAATAAATATCAGTGTGTTTGCTGCTGTTGCAGCTTTCTGTGGAGGCCACCAGTGTCGCAGAGTACGAGCGGCCACAGTGAAGTTTCACAGCGCAGGAGGTGTCATTAGAGGAGCAGGATGCTACGTGGCCGTGCTCCCCTGTCACCTGCACAGTGTAGAAACCTGCACTGCTGCTTTCATCCCAGGAAAAATTCCCATTGTTTGTCCCACAGTCCACTTGGACCGTTAAGTTTGTGGGCTGACAGGGGGCTGAAAGAAAAGGAGAGCTGATGGGTTATGCATGCCCCACAACAACTTTTGCTGCCGTTGCTATGGAAACACTCATTACCTGTACTTATTTCTATGGGTGGACTGTAACTGCTGCGGCAGTTTCCATCCTGGGCTGCAATGCGGAAAGCGTACCTTTGCCCACACAGCAGATTAGCCAGAGTATGGGAAGAGTTAGAGGTGACGTTGGCTGAATGAGGGAGAGCGCTGCCTATCTGCTCATACTGTAAGACATAGATAGCTCCAGTCACCGGATCCCAAGTGAGGGTCAGTGTGTTGGCATCACAGCTGACATGACCCGTCAAGTTAGTGGGTGGACACAAAGCTAGGAAGATACAGGAGGTGAGCAAATCAAAAAGGATTAATGTTTCAGTATTGTTGTTGTTACTTTTTAGTAAATCAGCCTACAGACCCCAAAACACAGAGATGCTCCTTCCAGCTTTCTCTCACCTGTCCTGAGCTGCACTGCTGAGCTTGGTTCACTCCAGCAGCCCCTGTCTACACTGACAACAGTGACAGCGTAGGTTTCCCCACAGTGGAGGTCAGTGAAATTGCATGAGTCTAAATAGTTTGAGCTGCAGGTATGAGTGTGTCCATCATCTGCTATTGCTGTTGCTATGTACATATCAGCTCCCATTACAGGAAACCAGGAGACTGTGCTGTTGCCCTCACAAGCTGGAGACACGGCGATGTTACCAGGAGCGCAACGGCCTGCAGAGAACATAAGAAAAATGGTTTCCTGTTGTCTTTCTGAAAAGTAGGGAGAGCTCTCCTCATGGACATTATATGACTTCAAGTACCTGCTGGAAAGCTGTAGGCTGCACTTGGATTTCCTGTGCATGTCTGAGAGTAAGGTGTAACGGTAATGCTATAGGTTTCACCACAGTGGATGCCATGGACTTGACAGCTGGTAGAATTGGTGTGGCAGTGGTGTGCGTGTCCATCCTGTGCTGTTGCTGTCACATTGTATCCTGTAGCACTGGGGCTTCCCACCCACGTCACCAGGGCTGAATGATTCAAACACAGCAGGGCGGCGCTCACATTCTGTGGGGCGCACGCGACTTTGGAGAGAAAAGAGAAAAACATTCAACGACCAATCAGGTTACAAACACACGAAGTTTAAACTGACATGTTATGAGGTTGACATTTAGAGGAAATACACATGAGGAAATGGATGACGTCATATTTCCCCTTAATGTTTATAACGATTTGAAAGATGTAGAAACAGATGGAATATAAGCCACATTCACTAGAAAATAGAAACTAATAACAGATTGGGGGGAAGTTAGAGAGGGTTGGCTGTCTGGCTATTTCCCCTTATTTTTATTAATTGTGCTAAGCTGATTTAGCAGGCTGGACAGTGCTATATCTGTCCTGTCTCCGTACGCTCTTGTTCTTTCCCCTTTTTTCTTTCCTCACTCCCCAACCAGTTGCAGTAGATGGCTGCCTCTTCCTGAGCCTGGTTCTGCTGGAAGTTTCTTCCTGTTAAAAAGGAGTTTTTCCTTTCCACTCTTACAAAGTACTTGTTCATAGCGGGTTGCTTGATAGAGTTTTCTCTTGAACACTGAAGAATACCTTCAGTATTCAAGTCCCAATAACCTTGAAGCAACTGTTACTGTGATTTGGTGCTATATAATTGAACCTGAAATTAAAAAATCAATACTATACGGGGCAGATATGAGGTCCAGTGGTGATTTCTTTTCATCTTACTCTATGACAGGAAAAATGTCTGTTATTTACCTGTTTCTAATGATTCGTTGACACTTGGGCTGCTGTTGCACTGCGCCCCCTGAGCCTGGAGTGTTACATTCAAATCCAAGCCACAGGGGAGATTTTCAAACACGCAGCTGGTATTTGTCGTGTGGCAGTCGTCCTGATGCCCTTTTCCTTCTACCTGAGCGAGGAAACTGAGGCTTCCCGCAGGGTCAGTCCACCTGAACACTGCTGTGTTGGTGCCACAGGTATACTGCTTAGAAATGATAACTGGAGAACAGGGAGCTGGAGAAAGAGCAGTACATTGGTTTAGCAGGGGGATGAAGCAAGATCACATGTACAGTATGTGCCATTTGAAGCATGCTCACCTGTGGTAATGCTGGTGCTGGTTCCAGGCGCACTGTCGCACTCGTTACCGTGTGCAGTCACTGTAGCTGTGTAGGTCTCACTACACTGAAGATCAGTCAGTGTGCACGAAGCTGTGGCTGAGCTACACGACAATTTGTGGCCGTTTGAAGCTATGGAGTTAACTGTGTAACCTGTAGCATCAGCCACCGGGGTCCATGACAGAAAAGAGGAACTGGTGCCACAGATCAGAGTGTTATTCATGAAAGTGGGAGGACATGGAGCTGCGAAGGAGACAAAAAAACCCACGTTTAATAAATGTGTTCGTTGATTCTAAAGATTGTAAAACATCTTTGTTTTTGCTGTGTGTGGTTTCCCTACCTGTCATTATAACATGGCTTGCTCCAGTGCTGTTACAGGTGGCGTCCTCAGACATGACTGTGAGGTTATAAACTTTCCCACACTGCAGCTGCTTCAGCTGACAGGAAGTCGTGTAAGTCCTGCAGGAAATATAATCATGAGATGTGCCATCCTGAGCGAGCACAGTGTGGGTCAGAGCTCCGGGAGATGCAATCCAGGACACCGTGGCCACGTCTGAGCCACAGTGCAGGAAGCTGGTCACGTTAACTGAGTCACATGGTCCTGGAGGAACATACATTACATGATACATGATGTGTCCCAAAAGTCCAAATATGATTTGGAAACTCATGAAATGCACAAATATATGTAAATGACACCTGTTGTGATAGTAGTTTGAATGGGAGCACTGGTGCAGCGGTTGTTCTTGGATGCTACTGTGATGCTGTACTGAGTGGCGCACTGCAGGTTGAAAAAAGAGCAACTAAGATCTGATGAGGAGCACGTCTCAGAGAAGCCATGTGGGCCCATAACTTTAGCTGTGTAGCTGGAAGCACCGAAAGAGGAATCCCAGGAGACCAGCAGTGAGTTTGATCCACAGTCTGTCACTGCTGCCAAGCTCTGAGGGGAGCAGGGTGCTGGAAATAGATATGACACACTGTAAATCCAACTGCTCAAGTAGTATCTATATAAAAAACTTATCTTAAATGATTTTGTGTTTTAAATGTAAGCCTTTTAAGAATACAATTTCAGAGTTCATATCGCTTTTGTCAGGTTTAATACAGGCTGCACTTGTTCATTAATTAACATGGCAGTTTCCAGAGTTGGCATGTCAAAGGTTTAAAGTAACAAATTACTGGTGCAAGCTAACATATCATGCATGCTTGCTTTATCAAAGCCTTTCTGTTTTTCTTCCAGTATGTTGCTCAGGTTTTGTTTTATTGAGCTCCAGCATTAAGCAAAGCAGCGAATCATGATTCCCTGACTTTTAAACAAGACAAGAGTAATGGGTTATCATTTTGTTTTAATATGAGCATTAATGAGTGTGAGTATTAGGACAGGAGAAGTGCAGCACTGAGGGAATCATGTGACAGCCTATCCCAGCTGACCCAAAGTAAATCCTCATCTACTGGAGGTAATTTATATGAATTTCAGGAGTGGGACCACACCTCCATCAGCATGTGAGGGCATGAAATTTAAAATGCTGTACTAATTAACATTTACAGGACAGTTATGTTGATTGTTTTGTCACATAGTTGGTATAGAATGATCTCTTTCCTTTCTTGCTAAATATTCCGATTCTAAAACAATTGATTTTGGACTTTATCTACTTAAAAAAAACATTAAGGAAGCATTAGCAGATAGATGAAATTATAGATTTACAATAACCGTCATTGTTACCTGTCTGAACGGTCTGTGGAGGGCTGTGCGGTCCTTTGCAGCTGCCAGAGGACGCTTCCACTGAGACGTTAAACGTCTGTCCACACTGAAGGCCGCTCAGAACACAGCTGGCACCATCAGTGTGGCAGATGACCGAAGTTACATTTCCAGCTAATGGCACAGCAGTGACACTGTATTGGAGGGATGCAGAAGAAGAGATCCAGCTGACCGTTAAGTCATTGGTGCTGCAGGACAAGTTTGTACTGATGTTCACTGGAGCGCATGGCACTGAGAGAAACAGAACACAGTGGGAGTTAATCACAAAGACTTTTCTCAGCTGAACTGTGTACTGACTGAGTTCGATGAAGAAAGCCATGACCAGTATAGTATATTAAAACCAAGAAAAATAACTGATCTGGGATTGAGTAGAGTTTAAAAAAAAAGAATTGCTTATCAGTTTGATTGAAAAGAATGTAAAAGAAGGACAACTATGATGCCTTGTTTAGTTTGAGTTTTCTATCTTCACTGCTAAAGTGTTTAAACCAGTAATGTGTGATGAGGCTGGAAAGAGGCAGGTCTTGTTAGGTCAAGTTTCTTTTGCAAGAGATCAGTGAAAAACATAAATTTACATATTAAATCTCAAGTCCAGTGGGGGCATATTTAAGAAATTACTGGTGACAATATTATAGGATATAATATTATAGGAATCACTGCTGTAAAAAAACAAAAACGGTCCAAGTAGAAGAAGATTAATCTCAATATACTGAGACTGAGAGGCTTCTCCTCACCGGAGTAATTGCCAGTCAAAGTCAGTACCTTGGTCTTGCCTGAAGGGGGCACTGTAGTTGCTGACACAGGTGCCATCCGTGGCAGTCACAACAATTTCATATGCTTGGCCACAGAGCAGGTTACTCAGTGCGCAGTTGGGGCTGGAGCTGTTGCAGGTGAGGGTCTGCCCATCACTTATGGCTTCCACTGCATAGCTCAGTGCATTCGGACTGGGGTCCCAGGACACGTGAGCGGCTCTAGCACTACAGATCAGCTGGCTCGACACATTAAAGGGAGCACATGGTCCTGGAGTTGGAATGAAATAAAATATCAGTAACGCTTCCAGATTCCCCAAATAAGACCCACATTACTGACATCAGTGGTTTAGGTCAAGGTCGTGTTACCTGTGTTCACAGAGACAGTGTTGCTCTGTTGAATTTCACACTTGTCATCAACTCCTGAAACACCTATTGTGTAAACCTCCCCACAGTGGAGCCCAGTGAGGCTACAGGAGGTTTTATTGGTTGTGCACGAGGACCTGTGACCTTCACTGCTCAAAGCAACAGCAGTGTAGTATTTGGCACCATCACTGGCGAGCCATGACACAGGAACAGGGTGTGGAGCACATGTGCGTGTCACTGTGACGTTGGTGGGAGGACACGGCACTGAAAGGAAACGAATAAGAAACACAATTTGGAGGATTTATCTAACAAAGTCTTGTGGCTCTATCTACATATATGATCATGAAAAATCTGCAGGTCTCACATGTGTCCACTGTGACCTCTGTGCTCGGCAGGCTCTTGCACGTCCCAGTGATAGAAAAGACCGTCACTGAGTAGGAGCTTCCACACTCCAGTCCTCCTGTACTGCACTGTGTCTCTGTGGAGTTACAGTACAGAGGCTGGCCCGATCCTCTGGATATCACAGTGGTGTAGTTCTCAGCAGTAGTGGAGATGTTCCAGAAGACTGTCAGCTCACCAGTTGTGCAGTTCACATGGGCTCCGACTCCTTCAGGACCACATGGCACTGAAAAAAGACACACAACATCATCTGCCATTTAAAATCAATAGAAATGGCATACCATTTCTATACCAGAAATGGCGCTCCACTCACTTCCTTAGGTTAAAAATAGATATCAGAAATCAGATTTTAGATATTATTTATTATTTTTAAATTAAAGTTTCAACACATTTTATTCAACTCATCTGGTTTATTTAGGATATTTCCATTTTTTTGTAATCATTTCTTCTGCAGGATCAAATATGGTGCTCTGATGAACAGATTTAATTTAAAGCAGTAGTACCTGAGTCCATGCTGACCACACTCGAGGCTGACGGACAGTTTCCATCATTGTAAGTGACCGAGACGTTGTATTTCTTTCCACAAGGCAGAGAAGTTATTGTACAGTTGTTCCCCGTGTTGCTGGTGCAGTTTAGCTGATCAGCGCTCTGATCTGCTATAGTGGCGGTGTAGAGGCCTGTGGACTGATGGTTCTGCCAGACTATCACAGCACGATTGGCATCACAGTCTCTAAACGCTTCGATGTTTGTCGGAGGACACGGTGCTGGAGAGGAGAAAGATGATTCAGTTCACAGTAACTTAACAGGTGTTAAGTGTCTTCATCATAAATCTGCACATGAAACTGAACATAACAAATGAGGGTGGATCTCACAGAAACATTGTTGGAGACTAACTATTACATCCTTTTTAAGACTAATTCTGATTTTTGGTGATTTAAATTTTTTTTAAGTAATTGCTGGTTTAATTTTTTTTAGGTATAATATATATAGTGTATAGTCTATACATAGGTGACACAACACAACAGTGTTATCAATCTTCTGACCTACCTGTCATAAAAGAAACCTCCTGACTGGTGGTGCTGTTGCAAATGAAATCCGTGCCAAAAACACTGGCAGTGTAGTTCTGTCCACATCTCAGGCCATCAATCATACGGGTGCTGTCCATTGACATGAACCTGTATGAATTGCCGTGTGCATCTTGGGCGACAATGACGTACAATATAACGCCACTGCTTTCCATCCAATCAAGTGTTGCAGAGTTTTGGCTGCAGTCCACTGATACTGTGACATTGTTTGGGGTGCAGGGAACTGAAAAGAGAGGATGTTAGTGTCTACGAGTCTCTGCCACCTGGTTTAGCAGTATGACATCTCGGGAACTATGAAAATTTCAAACAGTGACTCAATACATACCAGTCTGTGCAACCTCCCCCAAAACTTGGGGAGAGGAGCACTTGCTATTGGAGGCAACAATCCACATGCTGAGGTGTTCACCACATGGCACATTGGTAATTTCACAGCTGCTGGAGGAAGTTGTGCAGTTGTAGCTTTCTTTAGTGTTTCCCTTTGCTTCTACAAAATAGGAAAGAGCTCCAGCAGCAGAGTCCCAGTTTATGACCAGCCTGTTAGGGTCACACTCAGCTTTCCTTCTCAAGTTAGTTGGAAGACAAGGAGCTAAAGAAAGAAAATGGAGAAGAATGTGTATTTCGTTCCTTTCCTTTAATTCAAAGTGTTTAAAAAATAACTAAACTTTACCAGTTGTTAGCGCAACCAACCACAAAAAGCTTCTGTAATCACATTTTAGAAAAGTCACAACAAAGACTGTAAGAAATACTCACAGGTTTGAACAATCACAGGTTCGGTGATGTCGGTGTTACACTGTAAGGTGACAGCATACACACGGTACGTGTAGTTCTGAGCGCACTCCGCATCAGTGAAGTAACACATGATGTCTGTTGTTCGACACTCCGTTGACATGCCATTGCTATCCACAGACGTCGCCACATAATAGAGGGCGTTGTTGGTGGGCTGCCAGCTGAAGACGACTACATTGCTGTTGCAAGTGTATGAAGCCTGAGGATTTGCTGGGGCGCAGGGGACTGGGGGAAAAGAACGAATTAAGGATGGGAGGATAAGATAAGTGCACCTCTACATCACTTCCATCCTGGCATCAAATTGTAGAAATGACACAATGAGTCATTTTGCACATTTACATAATGCATTTTCCCCCCTTTCACTGTAATTTCATGACATAAATGACACCCTCATCGTGACCCTAACTCGTCCATATATCGTTTAGTAATCGAAAATGACACAGAAAAAAGCTTAAATTGTGTAGACATGTTAAAAGAAATATGGCTAAAGAACAGTTACTTCTATGTATTTGCAAGGGAATGCATACATAGCTGAGGTCACTGATGGCCAAGGGTGTTGGTGGCCAACAAAGCCAGTAGTGACGGCCCTTGAAGAGCTAGGTTCATGCTTGTAGAACCATTAACATTAATTTATTTATTTTCTATGCACCATTCTTTACGCACTAGAGCAACCACTAACAAAAGCGTATTGAATGTAAGTCCACATCGTGCACTTCTTCATAAGCGACCAAAATGTTGCCTACTTTCTCTGATCACCTCAACTCTGGCCACTGTTCGTCTGCAGTGAGTGTACTCAGAGTGGAACATGACTCTTGACTCTGTGAAAACTTTTTTAAAACCAATGCTAGCTACACCGAAGTGAGTTGTCGAGGATATCTTAAAGTTTTCTGATGTTGTTGCTGCTGTTAGCCTCTGTTAGCTGCTGTTAGTTGGCATTAGTGATACATTTGTTGAAATGCATGTAACATTGTTGACGTCTTAGTGCATAAACTTTGATACAATGTGAGAATGTAATCAAACTGTTTATCAATGGGGAAAGTGTGATTTTTAGGACACTTGAGCAGCTTCCAGAAACTGGTGCCTGCTCTTATGTATTTTTAATGGATTCATTCAAAGTTTATGAGAATGTATCAGTTTGTCGAGAGATGTAATTACACATTAATTATGCATATATATCCTTTTTTGGTTTAAACAACCTAGAAAAAATTATCGATTTCATCTTTAACATCACGCAGGCTACCAAATTCAGTTTTTCATTTACATTAAATTAATCACATCATCAAAACAGCTTGAAGACTTGGTGTACAGTACACGATTGTGTATTTCCTTCACCTGTTCATGTTTCAGACCCATCCTATATATGACTTTTGAAAACTCCCCAACTTCAATAGGCTGTAAAGAGCTTTTGAAGGCTTTTTTAGCTGGTGTTAGATGGCAGGTCTTATTAGATAACACGAACTTGTGACTTGCTGCTCAAGGAACAAAGAACAAAGGACACCATGGAAAGAACCTAAAAAGTCTGACCTAAGGGTACAGTTTGTTCTGAATAGATTGCACTGTGCAATGTAAGGAAAAAAGAGGAGGTGGAAGTATGATTGAAAACATGCAGTATAAAGGCGACAGGGGATGAGCCTCAGAGAGGTCATATTTGTTTTCACAGCCGCTGCCCTCACCTGTCTCAAACATTGAAGATTTGTTGGAGGTGCTGCTGCAGTCGCCAGAGAGGGCTGTAACACGGACCTCATACTTCTCACCACATTTTAACATGGAGATCTGGCAGCTAGTCGAAGCTGATGTGCAGTTACTAGAAGCGCCGGTTCCATCTACAGCTGTGGCTCTGTACAAGCTGGCCCCAAAGACCACATCCCAAGTTGCTGTCACACTGCCACTGGAGCAGCTGTAGTCCACTGAGACTGTCGTCACCGAATTAATAGCTGAATAAAGCAAAGACAAAAATGTACAAATTGTAAACAGATGGCATAATTATGTTTCAGAAGTCAGCAAAAATGGTAAATGTAGGTACATGAACGTATTCTCGGTTATCCCTAACAGGTCAAACAAAACACTCTGACGGAGCTCATTCACAAATATCATCATGATGCAGGTAATAGTCTGTATATGTCCTCATCTATAAAAACAGGAAATCAGGCCTATGCTTTAGTGGTTCTAGTAGTAAATACTTTTCTAAGCTTTATCTGATTTTGATTTCATATTTTAAACAAGAGAAGAGAAGGGAAATAGACAAATAATTGATGTTGCACAGATACTCACTAGAGGTAGTGTGTGTAACATTAGCAGCCTCCCCAGGCACCAAGAAGAAGTTGAATGATGATACTCCCACTGTGTAGGTGGAGCAGGGCTCCAGATTACTTATATCAAAGGTTGTGCTGGTGGTGTTTCTAATGACTGGCATGTTGCTGGGGTTTTTATTGTCACTCACAGCCACTCGGTACAGCAGGACTTTATCCACTGAGTTCCAAGTCACTCGGGCTGTACTTCTTCCTGTTGCTACTACTTTCACATTAGTGGGTGGCTGCACCACTTCCAACAGAAAATACAGGCGTTAATCAGTGATTTAGAAGTAATTATGTATATTTTATGTGTACCTGCATCATCTGAAAAACCATCAAAACCAGCTGTTTGTATGCACTTACACGTTGTTATTATCTTTGTGCTACTTAGGGCACTTCTTCCAGCACTGTTGGAGGCGTAAACTTTGCAGCTGTATGTTGTAAAGTTATTCAAATCATCAATTTGTCCACTTGAAACTGTGAAGGTCTTAGTGAAGCTCTGTGCTGGAGATTTAATGAACTCTTGCACAATTATAGTATAGTTAACTGCCCCCATCACACTGGTCCATTCAAACCTTATGGAAGTACTTGACACAGCTTCAGAAAGTGTGATCTGAGGTGTAGCCGGCACTGGGGGGATGTAGAAGATGTTCAGCATTACTTTATTTACTTTACTCTTCAAATAAAATTGCTTTGTTTATTCAGATGGTTTAAAACGTGTCCCTACCTGTCATGGCTGTTTTAGTGTCCGTGCACACAAGATCCCAAAACACAAGGACCTTCAGGGTGATGTCATAGACATATCCAGATCTTACCCCCTGTACCACCATCTCTGTGCTGGTTGGTGGTATCATCACCATCAGCGGGGAAATAGTGGTGGAGTTCACAGCTCTCAAGTCCAACACATAAACGGAAGCATTGCTGTAGGTGCTCCATACCACATTAAGAGATGATGCTGAAGGAGATGTAACTGACAGGATATTACATCCTGAGAAAAGTAAGAACATTTATTTATTAAGTTTCTTTGTGGAGCAGAATAAAACAGATGGAAAGTCCTTAAAAGAATACTTAATTAGTTCTTTTTGTTACTCAGTTTGAACACTTCGACAGCTTTCTTCAAGCCTCATGTTTTTCCTATGTCTAAGCACTTTTAATATGACATTCACAAGGTCAAACTCCTAATGGAGGTAACTCAGGGTTCAGCATCTTGCCCAAGGATTCTTTGACATATAGGTTGGAAAACCAGGAAGTGAATAACCAACCTTCCAAATAGTAGACCATCTCCAGTATCATTTTTGGGGTCACCCCCAACAAAGAAAGTAATAATAGACTATTAACAATCATTCGCAAATCACCAAAACAACAATAAAACATTCCATAAGAAGTCATTCTGTTCCGCTGGCATATTCAGTGTGATGTTGAAGGGATATTCTCAAGGAAAAATTCCATAAATGTTATACGAAAAAAAGAAGTGGGAAAAACAACAAATATAAACATCCATATTAATATCAATATTAACCACTTGACAAAGGAAAAAGGACAGAAGACCTACCTGCAGCCTTAACATGGGGTATCTTAAAAAAAAAGAAAAAACTGTTAAGAAGCTAACTCAAAATTCTGTAATTACCTGAAAACCTAATTGACAATAGAAAATTCAAACTGCATAATTACCTGCATGAGGGACAATATGGCAACAGAAAAATAAAGGAGCCTCATCTTATTCATAGTAAAGGTCAGGATCACGGTATGTTACATCTGAGAAGTGCACAAAGATCCTCCAAACATCCTCTGAGATCTTTACAGGCTGCACACTGTAGATTAACCCCATGGGAACCAATCAGGAGATCCTAAACGAGGACATGTGAAGCCCCTAGGCTACCTGTCATCATGATACAAAGTACAGTAGCCAGTGCTGCTGGTTAAGCAGGGAAACTTCCCTCCGTGTGGCAGAGAAAATCAACCTTTTTTATATGAAAAAGAAACTTTTAAATCAAAATGATCTCAAACTGCTGGTGAGGAAAGTGGTAAACAGATAAGGAGGTCATTATAAAGATAATTGGAAGTACATCCCTGTGTAGCATCATTAAAATGTAAAGAGATTCAAAATGGTGTAAATATACGTCACATGTAAATTGATGATTTAAAGTAATATTTTAGCTCATTTTTAAAATGAAACACTAAATGTTTAGACTGCAAATACTTTTTAAAAAATACAGCAGGTGCTACAGTAGGAACTCCATGTGACCAAAGACAAACAAATAAACAGATTGTATATACATTGTATAACCAGTTCATTTCTTTTTGTTGTTGTTTTAGTGGGTTCAGTCCTCCTCAACAAGGAGGCAAATATTTCACAAAACGTCTGGAGAGACGTTGTATCAATCTTCGGATGCTTTTTGCCAGAGGAGGTTGTGTTTCACCTTCTCTCTTGTGGCAAAGGTGTTCTGTTCCATTCAAGTAATAGTCTCTATGTCATCTAAAAGTACAAGCCTGCTTTTTCTTTGGAAACCTTTGTGTAAGTTTGGTGGCATGTTTTGGGTTTTCATCATGAGACCTGTGGCCACAGGCATTCATGAATGATGGCACCATGAATGGTACCATCTAAAAATGTCATCTCCTCAACAGCCTGTTGTCACACTTCACTTCCATCTCTGTTCTTCTCTCCACATCCACAACAAACAGTTTCATGCCAAAGAGAAAGAAGGCAGTTGTTTATTGTTGGCCATCCATCAGAAACTCAGATTTCTACTGAAAAAAGGTTGAAAGTTGAAAAAACAAATTGAAAATATGCTGGAATTGCCAACAAGGAAGTGTAAAGGCTGAGTGACAGCAGTTTATAGTAGGCCATAATGAGTTTGAATCAAAAACTGTTTTATATGTCCTGTTAAAAACAAACAATTTCACAGTAGGCGTATCTTTTCTCTTGTCCTTTTTAAAAAAAAAAAAATATATATATTTGAAATCCTGGTGGCCCTCCACATCCATTCTAATTATTATGCTGTTTTTGGTCTATTTAAAAGCAAAATTCCACATTACAGGAAATATCCAAGTAGTTTTAATGTTCCCACATTAAAACATTAAAACAAAATATTAATGACATTATTACTGTCACAATTATCAGAGGGACCCATAAGATTATATTGTGTAATATCAGCTGTACAGACATTTGAGCATATCCCAACATTTAGAAATTTGTGTGAAAGCCTCACTTTCAAACATGTATCCTACTAGTGATTGCAAACACATGCTTACTGTAATAGAAACAAAGCTAAAGAAATTGAATTGTATCAGCCAATAAAGTTTGAAATTATAAATAAAAATATTTTACAAAGATAACAGTGTAAAGATAACTGCGCCTCATGAGGAAGTCATGACTTGGTTACCATCAGTGCATCCCTACAGGGCTTTTCTGTTCATAATATGGAGGCGTAGTTTAGTCTGTTGTGTTATATAAATGCATGTGATAGCCTGTTGTGCGTTTTAGCGTAGGTTGGCATCTCTGTCTCCTTCCTTAGCGCTTGTGTTTTTTTTGTGTGTAAAATCCCCGGCTGGATGAATCCTAAACCTCATGCTGAAAAGTATCTGATTTAGAGTCGGGTAGCTTTTGTTTGCCACATACTTGAGACATTCTTCAGCACATGTGTCATTTCAGCCAAGTAACTCTTCTTGAAACTCCACCTCTCTACTTTATGGGCACCATTATTCATTTCATGGGTTACGCAGCGTTTAATTGGTCAGGGAACACATCCTCCAAACAAATGATAGTATTAGATATATCTAATACCTGCCGTGGGCTGGTGTGAGCATGGGTACAGCTGCACAAACACATCAAGTGTCATGCTCCTGGGTGAACGACCCAGCATTTTGAGTTTTGGGATGTTTCAAGTTTCAACTCATGAGTTGTTCTTTTGGATTTTGAGATGAGGTTTATGTTCTAGCTCTGTATCCAGTCCTTTCAGAATAATATTGTTTCCTTGTGCTTCTTAGTTTTCCGTTGTTTGCAGTCTGTGTTTGTCATTAGTATATGTAACCTTGAGTTATCCTCTTTTGTGTTCCTTTTCTATCTCCCCAGTCAGTTGTGTTTGTTTATCTCCTGTCCTTGTACAAAATTCCGGTCTTAGTTTGGTCTCAGTGTTTGTTATTTTGATAGTCGTTTGTCCTGTATGTTGTGTTTCGTTTTGCTTCGTTTGTCTGCTCCCTTTCAGCCTGGCGTGTTTATATCGTCTGCGTCTATGTCCTTTGTTGAATTGTCTGTCAGTCTGTGTGCGTTTGTTCTGCATGTTCCTAGTTAGTCCTCACGTTGTTCCCGGTCTTTGTTATATTAACTTCAACAGCAATAAAGCTGTTGTTGAGTTTAGACCTTGTCTTTCGAGTCCTGCAATTTGGGTCCCATTCTGCCTGAGACACAGCGAGCCTTGACCTCATGTTTCTTCTTTACTGTGCATAGTCTCATATAAATTTGGCGTACATCCATCAAAGTCTTCAAGTTTGACTAAATGACTTATTGATCAAAACCTGAGAAAAAGTCGAAACCATGGCTCTTACAAATGTGTTGTATATTGTCAACATGTAGAAACCACCAGTGTTGGGGAGTAACGGAATACATGTACCGCCGTTACGTATTTAAAATACAAAATATGAGTAACTGTATTCCGTTACAGTTACAGTTTAAAAAGGTGGTATTCAGAATACAGTTACTTTGTTGAAATAAATGGATTACACTGCGGTACTTTCCTGTTTCATTTTGTCGCGGGTCAGGACTGTTTGGGTTTTGTTTGACAGCTACGTTCTGTTGTTCCAGGCGGCAGCGTTACGGTTGCCATGGTTACAGGGCGACGCTCTCTCTCTCTCTGCGACTGTGTGTTTCCTGGGTGAGAGCGCGCTGTTGTTGTTGTTGTGCTAAGCTAACAGGCAGAATGCTACAAGCATAGCTCTAAAGAATGTAGCATCATGGGCAGTGTAGTCCGTGCTGCAGGGAGAATGGACTGCCATACACGTTATGGGTCTGTGAGCGCGAGGAGGGAGAAAAAGGGGAGTGGAAAGGTACGAGCAGTCATCGAGGAAAAACGGGAGCTGGAAGCATGTAAATATAATAATAACCACTGCAGCCAAGAAGAGTGCCTGACGAGCCCAGTTGTAAGTAAGCTATTAAGACTCGACTGTACACTGTGTTCGTGTTTTCCTCCGAAACAATAAGTTCCGTTGGAGCAGCCTTTCAACGCCTCTCTCTGTCTCTTGCAAGAAAAGTTGACCCACACAACAAAGTAAAGCTATTTTTTCGGCTACGAGCCGACAGGGACCCCGCCGTATTAGTCAGAGGTCCCTTTACTACAGTTCGGAGTCGCGGACCTTCAGTAATAGTAATAAATCACACAGCAATAGTACATTCACGTTGTTGTAAAAAGCATGATAATATATTAAGTAATCCAAAGTATTCAGAATACGTTACTGTCATTGAGTAACGTAACGGAATACGTTACAGAATACATTTTCTGTATTCTGTAATGGAATACATTTTAAAAGTAACCTTCCCAACACTGGAAACCACCAAATACAGATTTAAAATATCATGTCACATTTAAACTCCAACTCAAGTAACCTATATTCAACAACAGCATAATAAAACAGGAAATTATATTTTCTGTGTGCCACCCCAATATTCAGGGGCCTCCATATGGCCACCCCTATGTAGAAAATCTGGAGACACCCCTGCTGACTGGTAAAAATAATTATTTAATGTTTTACAACAAATATTAACATCTTTGAGATTAGTTATTTCAGAATGAAATCAGTTTGTAGAACACCAGATGTGCCAGTTGACTACCACTGGACATCTGTTTATATGATTATTGCCAGTTGGTCAGTTCTCCGTTGCTCTAGTTGTGTTTCTCTACTTCTTTTCTTTCCAACACAAAGCTTTAACTGTGTTTTGGCATTCATTGCTTCAATTTAAAAGATGCTGACGTAGAGAAAGGTGGAAAATCAGGAGGATAACAGGGGATATTAGATGTAACAAAAGATGTTCTAATCCCAATTTGTCAGTGTTTGTGTTACAGTGAAAACTTATATTCTTCCTTTGTGTTATTTCATATCGTCCCAGCAGGATCTTTAGTCAGCTAAAATGCAGTCACAATGAGACCACAGACAGACAGATATACAACTTTTAAGTAATATCTTAGTGGAAGATCAATTTCAGGATCTTACCCTGATCATTTTCAGGAAAATCTTGGGTGTAATTTCAATTTAATTTCAGTTTTATCCGTAACAAATCACAACAGCAGTTGCATCGAGGTGCCTTATATTGTGAGGTAACTCCAACAATCAGACAAATCAAACAAATAATTTAAATACTGACAGACTGACTTTACACAGCGTTGTGATGCAGAACAATTTGCTTTATTTTTTTTTATCATCTGTCATCTGGGAGAAAACAAATCCAATGAAAGCTGGTGTGACATTCAATATTTCTCTGGCAATATGATCAGATGAGTCATCCACAGACTCCATGAGACGGATCCCTGTTGCCCCACGTTCAAGCTTCACAACCGGGAGACATCAAACTGAAGCCATATGGAGGTCCTCTACTTGGAGAAGTCCTAATATACTGTTTTAAAATTTGAATGATTACTGCTATGACACGTTTAAGTCGGGCCTCAGCATAATGTTTCAAGCTTTGTTTCTTTTCCATATTTAATAGTCGTCATTTCTTGTTTTTTTCACAGTGTAACTTCTAACTGAAACAGGACACATGAAACATGAGGAGTCGAGGAGCCAATAGTAAAACACTTATTCTTTTTTTTTTTTAAATGCAGCAAAATTTTAAAATAATATATCTTAATAGCGCTCAGTAAATGCTCACATAATTTTTTTTCCCTGTTTTTCAAGTTCGTTTATCTTTGAATTTAATATTTATTTTTAAGCTTATTAGTTAACAGATATTCATTTTATTGGATATTAATTATTATCAGTGTCATCGTGGTATACAGAGTCTTCACAGTTATCACTGGTGTAAACATCGGCCTCTGTCCTTTTTGCTGTGTTGGTGGTCGGGGTGTTCACACTGGGAGAAAAAGGCAGGAGAAGTTCATCTTAGTAAAAACAAGAATCCTTTGTGGAACATTATACTCTAGAAATCACACTACAGCTATAGCGTACAGAGTCTGAGGCTATTTTACAGCCACTCGTAACAGACACAATAACATGGGCGTGTCATCATCTCCAGGTTTCCAAGATGTGATGTGAACAACGTTGAATGAGAAACAACAAACTCACCACAGTTAATTCACACTTCGTCTCGCACGAGAAATTACTGAGGAAAGAAAGAGACGGCATTTTAACAATAGCTCAAAGCCAAAGAGGAAACAGCTAGCAAAATGTAAATAGTTTTTTTATGGTTGTGTTTTTAAACAATGATATTCAGAAGTAACACCTCATGAACAAAATATATTAATATAGAAACAAACTTTTAAATGACATAGTTGGATTCTACCTAAGGATGGAGTCAGTAGATGTTTCTCTCTTTTTTCTGTCTTTATGCTAAACTACGAGACTTCCGGCTTTAGCCAATGAAATTCTTTTTGAGTGGTAGAAACAAACTAAAAGATACAATCAGTGTGTAACTATCATTGTTTTAGGTATAAGATGATACGTACCCATGCCAGCGTTACTTCCAGGGCAGGGAACTAAGGATAAATGAAAAGTGTAAAAGCAGCTGTTAGAATCGACTCGTTATACAAATTTAAAAATCAGAGTAAATGCGCTCCTTGAATTTTGTTCCCACCTGAGTACGTCCTGGGCTGGCAGAAGGTGACTTTGCTCCCGTACTTTTCCACAGGTGCCGCCACCACTGTGTAGACATCCCCACATGTTTCCTCCTGGATGTCACAGTACATGCTGCCTGCAGCTGCCATACAGGTGTAGTTTGCTCCGGTGCCATACAGCTCCACTGTGTGATTATAGATCTGAGGGCCGAGCGAACGCCAGTATACCCTCAGGGTGTTGTTGGTCCTGCGATAGAGCTTGACCCCTGTTGGGCAGCAGGCACCTGTAAAAGAGTGAGTGTAGAGTTGTGCTTTTGTAAAAAAAAATCTTTTTTAACAGTGTGAAGATTTCTACTTTTCCCTCCATTAGATGTAAAAATATTACAAATGTGTTTGTATTTATCGATCCTCACTGGAAGAGAATCCACGATATTTGCACTCTGACTTCTGTCCTGTGCTGCTGATTGCTTCCAGGTTGACGCTGTAGTTGGTTCCACAGGTGATGCACCCCATCAGGCAGTGGGTGTCTAGAGTGTGGCATTTGGCATACCCCCGTGGTGATGTCAGGGAGGTAATGAATGAGCGAGCTCCAGTGCTAGGTGACCAGGTCACATTGGTCATAGCCTGGGTGACCTGGGTCACGTTCACTGACATGGGGCAGCAAGGGCCTTAAGGGAAGAATACAGAACAGATTTAAGTATGGGAGGATTTTTAGATTCCTAGATTCAGTACATGTCATGCCTCCTCATGAGAAGCATCCACATTGGTGTTTTGCGTATAAACTTGAGAACTAATTCATTTAATTTAATGAATGACAGAAGCTTTTGGCAGATGTCTAACTGTTGATAACCTTAAAAGCAGAGACCAGCTTTAGCTCGATGCAACTTTAGCATATGGCTCAAATTAAAGTTGCTGTTTGGTGGACCAATTGTACATTTTGTTGTGGGGTTTAACAGCGTAACCAATCAGACTGTCATACCTGTTTCCAAAGTTTTACTGAATCCTGGCAGACTTTTCCCCACAGCTGTTGTGGCCACTGCTGTAACCTCGTAGACCGAGCCGCAGGGTAGTTGCGTGAGCACACAGGAGCTGTTCGTCGACTGGCAGCTTTGTCTGTCATAGCGTCCAGTGGCAGTGATGGTATAATTCGTGTTGGGGGTGTTGGGTGTGGTGAAGAGGATTCTGTATGTGGAACTGTTTGTCTGAGTCATATTCAGGATCTCTGGAGTGCAGGGAGCTGCAGCAAGACACACATAAAAGAGTTGGTCACTTCAAAATTACAGAGATACAAATACAGAGTGAAACATTACTGCAAAAGAAGAAATAGAAAGTTTGGAAAATGTACTGATTCATACTTGTAATTCTGTTCACATTAGTAGACAAAATGTGAAGCAACTGGTATTTTCTAGTAGCTTAGCTAAATAAAAACCAGAACCATAGGAAGAAAACTTGCCCCATATCAAGAGAAGAGAAGAGAAGAGAAGAGAAGAGAAGAGGCTTTCTCCTGGTGACCCTTCTACACAAACCATACTTGTTCAGTCTTTTTCAAATTGTGCTGTGATAACGTGTAACTTTTAACATGCTTTGGATTTTTTTAGCTTCACTGAGCGATGCACAGTCTGAGCTTCAGATGAATTTGCACACAATTTGTGTGTTTCATAAAAACAGTCACTCTTCAGTGTTTAAATTACCTGTCTCATGCGTTTGCGGCTTGCAGGTGCGGTTGCATCCTCGTAAATCGCTGCAAGGTGTCACAGTCACAGAATAAGCTGTGTTGCAACTCAAATCTGAGAGCGCGCACACCGGTGCTGTGTCGTTGCAGTGGATGACGTCTTTAGTCTGTGCTGCTGTCGTCTCATACAGTTCAGCTCCTTTGACTGGTGTCCACATGACTTCCAGGGTCTCCGTAGAAACCAGCTTTATCATAACATCCAGTGGGCAACAAGGGACTGAGGAGGAGGCGGAGAGAAGAAACTAATTAAAAATAATTTAAAAAACAGGCAAATAACCACACACAGCCAACTGTGAGTTTCTCTTAGTTTAGTCATAAAACTGCTGTAGCTTTAAAGTTGGGTTATACATTTTGTCTGCACTTCTTATAGGAAAAGTGGGCTTTTCCTGTCATGACAACTCAGGCTTAATCATGAAAATGACTTTTTTCTTAAACAATAGCAGCATAGTAGTTACTTCAGAGATGTTTACCTTTAGTTCCGACAAAGGACTTTTGAAATGAGGAAAAAATCCCATAAGAAACAAGCATAAACAAAAGCACTGGCCTGATCCTATAGGATGCGATTGGATGGATAGTGCTGGGTTGGAGTAGACTGTGTTAATAGTGGTGCTGCTGTATATGTGGGTGCTTTTGTGTGAAAGTCATACTGGTAGTGTAGTTGCGGACGTGTCCATAAGGGCTGGAGCCGGCCTGGTTGTAGGGGAATACGGTAGTGAGGTAGGTGTAGCCACACATGCAGGAAAATGGGCAGGTGGTTAAACTGGTGTTACAGAACGTCTCCATTCCATCATCCCGCTTTATGAACGCCATGTAGTACTCCACCAGTGGCACTCCGTCCCACATCACGGAGCAGTTACCTGCTCTGGGCTCCTCCACCCAGATGTTCTCTGGCGGACATGGGTCTGTCAGAGAGAGACAATGGTCCTCAATGGTCCTTGAGTAATAACAGTAATAGACTTCACATGTCAAAGACTCCATGTGATCAAATATGCTTATTGGTTTTCATTAGGAGAGCTTGATGATCTGGTCACATCTGTAAAAGGCTTGTGGCTAACAGCTAAATGAATTCAAGATTATTCTTTTTTTCACTAAATTCACAAAGATTTAGCACAGGTCAGCTGATCACAGCCTGAACACTAAATCTGGAGCAACAGAAATTATTGTGTTTTCCTTTGTCACAGAAAAGTTCCAGTTGCAATTCCTTTTAGTCAGCTTGAGGCGGGTTCAAAAACTGAGCCAATCCCCATGGACTCCCATGATAAAATGTTTAGTTTTACAGCAGAGCACAGGGTGCTTAAAAGAACAACAACAACAACAAATCTAAAAAACAGCTAATTTAGTTCTTCGTGACATTAATAGATCTTCTTTTAAGGTATAAATTTGCATTCACAGCTAGTGTAGTTCATTTGAGAACAATGGGCTTCGCTTGAGCTAATTACAACCAAGAGCAGGATTTCTCAATATTGAAATTCTAGTATTTTATTTCAATGTTACTGAGAGCTAATTTCAAAAGTTTTGAGAGTGCTTTAAATGAATAATAGTATAAGACAAACAACCATACATTACGAATGATATACCCACATGTTATGTAGTTAGCCGGTTCAGAGGGGCTGCTGGGTCCAGCATCGTTATAGGCTATGACATAGACTGAGTGGTTTTGTCCACAATCTGCAGGATTAATGTAACAGTAACTGTTTTCTGTGGAACAGTTTTGGCCATTAGAGGTCCAGACTAAGTAGAGATTAGCACCCCTCACTTGTGACCAGAATACAGCAATCCCAAGAGCCCGTCCTGGAGTCACCTGAACGTGAGTCACATCTGGGCTCTGAGGACCTGGAAATGAAACCACAATGAAATCAATAACAGCAGTCATGACTGGTCCTCTGGTACGGGTTCAAATGTTTATCAGCCTAATTTTTGAGAAGGTTTCTTACGTGTAATTTGACAGACAGTGACATCATCACCAGTGCGACCCTCAGAGTCCCATGCCGTGCCCTTAATACAGTATGTAGTTCCTGGTTCAAGGTTATCAAACTTCACCGTGGTGTCAGTGGTGTTGAGTTTGAGGCGCGTGTTGGATCCCTCTCTGATGATGACCAGTGTGTAGAGGACGGCGTCCTTCACTGGGTCCCAGGTCACAAGGATGGTGCCATTGGTAGGAGAGGATGTGTTCAAGTTGGGAGCCATTACAACTGCAGATGTGATCAGGGGGAGAAGTTAATGGGATTAATGGGGAATAAAAACAAACAAACCAACAAAGAGACCTTACTTCTCCTCTCCCTGTTCCCATTTCTTTATAAGATATGAAATAGAAACTACTTTCCTGTGATCCTGTTACATTCAGTTACCCTTCAGGATGTGAGACAACCTAGTTCTCATGGTTTCTCTTTTCACTTATGAAACCACCATGGAGCAGCGAGTGGATACAGTTTCCACCCTCGTGCTAGTTGCAACGACTTGGGCACCCATGACAATGGGCGGTGAAATGGTAAGCCACTATTGCCAGTGGAGTGAGATAACAAGTTATTGTTCTAAGGAGGAACAGAAACCTGTGTTTCACTCTTTATAGGCTGATTACCATCTTTACGGTAAAGTGGAACTAGAAGATAGTTATAAGTGCACTGTCAGTCACACCCGACTTGGCCCTCTCAGAATCAGCTGATGCTTTTGTACTGACGGCATCCAAATTTTTACTTTCATATTATTAAAATTTCTGAGTTACATGACCTCAAGGTACAACATTTCACTGCTGAAAATTATATTTAACTTATGCTTTTAATTTACATGGAACAGTCTGATTATTTCTTCTAATTTAGCTCGTTTCAGATATTGACGTACCTGTCCTGGCCTCTGTGGGGTAGGATGGCTGGCTTCTCCCGCCTAAGTTGACGGACATGACGCTGAGGACGTAGTCTGTGTATGGCTGGAGCTCCACCATGGTACCTGGAGAGCTGCTCACAGTGCTCTCCTTGAAGAAATCACCTGTCTTTGACTCTGCCCTCAGAATGTAGCTGGTCGCCCCAGATACCTCTGTGAACTCAACAGTGATGCTGTCGCTGTTTTTGGAGTAGGCTTGCCCAATGCTGGGTACATCAGGGGCTAAGGAACAGATGGTAGATGTCAGTCAGATAGATTCCAAAATAAAAGCTTTTCTATTTATAAGAGAAGTACAATGTATCACTGAAATACAAAACAAACAAACAAACAAAAAACATCTTTTGGGTTATTATTATCAGAATTTCTACCTACTAACATATATTTCTTAAAAAATAACTCAAATTTGAGAAACTAACTTCAAATTTCAAGTTCCAAATAAGAATTTTGAGACAATAATCCAAACTATAGATTTATTGATGACGACATGTTTTTCTTTTTCAGAAGCAAAAACAATTTTCCATAACAACTCCTGTAAGAATGCCATCTACAATGTTATAGATGCAGCAGTTGACCACCACTACCAAATTTAAGTGCAGCTCTCAATAAAGTCTCCTTTTTACATTATAGTTTACTACATGTAAAAAAAATAAACATTTACATTCTTACATTTATACATATTTATTCACATGTTACTGACAATTTGCACACTAAGATTTTATTTGAAAATTCTGAAATGACTGCATAGGGATACAGTTTATTATTTCCTCACATTTTCAGAAAAGCCTCTTGAGGCCTGAGCGCTTGGTTGGAGTGGGTTTCAAATATCTCTTTGATATTCGAGGTTAGTTGAGTCCAATAAATATAAAACTTATTTCTATACTAAAAAGCCAAAATGTAATGTCTTCAAATGAGAACACGGCGTCTCAGGAGGATAACAAAAACGATTGTGTTGTCTATGGAAATATTGGAAAATGTGCAGCATAATTTGAAACGGCTGAAAGAGTTGTCTGAAATGTTTTTCTGGCTGTTCCATGTAACAAAGAGTGATGATATAAAAAAGAGAAAAACAGCAGAAAAAATGTAACAAGAACATTTTCACTTTTAATTAAACCATGTTTGACCAAAGTATTTTGGGTACCGTATTTCATAACTATTAAATAGAGCTATTTAACAACAACACAGTACAAGTAAACTATCTCATTAATATATGCACTAAAATAAATAGATACTTTTGTTAATTTATAATGCAAATTTTTTTTAATTACATTTAAATTTTCCACGTATTTTTTTTTTTTACACAGATACACTGTAAAACGTTACACTGACTGATACATTTCATTCTAGTCAAATGAAATGTACTTTATTGTTGGTGTGTAATCAGTTGATGACAAGAACATTTTCCTTAATTTCTCACTATATGAATAAATAAACCTTTGATTTTCTATATTTTAAGTTTTATGTCACTCAAAATTATTGCTTCGTGTTTATTTATCAATAAAGGTTTGCCCCTTTCTGTTTTTTCTGATGTTACCAACCTGTCGTCTCCTCAGTCTTTGCACTGCTGAGCACTCTGAGATTATTGTCCATAGCTTCTAACTGCATGGTGTACACCGTGTTTGGTGACAGGGAGTTAACTGAGCCCATGACTGTGTTGCCACCGAACTGAGCAAAGACGGGTCTTTCCGGGGAGTTCTTGGGGGTTGCTGTGATCTTGTAGGAGCTGGCACCAGTGTGGCCGCTCCACTGCACTGTCATGCTCTTGGATGTCACTGTAAACACTGACAACCTGATGTCTGAAGAAGATAAAGCAGAAAGTGTGATTAAAGGGGAATGTGATTAATTTACATCTTAAAGTATCTTAACTATTAAGTATCTGAAATATGAAAGAAGCTCTGTTACCATTTTGAGCCATGCATATCTGAAAGTGAGAAAAAAAGTCAGTTTAATGAATGAAACAATGAATGATCTTGTTAATGAAAGTCAGGAAATACAGTCAATTAAAGACAAGGGTATCCTTCCAAAGATAGTAAGCTTCTGCTATTCCACATTATATCCTGAGGCAAATTATGCCCTGTATCACATTCTCAGAGCATGAGAGGCAGCAGGCTGCACATTACCTTCACTCAACACAGATTTCAGGACTGGTCAGTGCAGGTATTTCTTTCAGGTCGGAATGAATTTGTCTATTGAGGTACGGCTGGGCATGCCGCTCGCACTTGTTGAAAGCCGTGATACTCAAAAGGGCCTGTGTTCATATGTCTCAAACGTCCTCTACTCCCTGCTCTCTATCTGGATTTATGCAGCATGCACAATATCAAAACATTTTACCTTTGATGTGGAAAACACTGTAAATTACTTTGGTTTAAATTAACACTGAATGAGAAAATAAGAACATCTTACCCCACTGAAGGTCAATAAAAACAAAAGCTTCAGCATCTTTAACTGCAACGTCCCCATGCCCTCGGTGTTTTTCTGCTATCCACTGCCTCGAGGTGAGATGCTGTTTCTCAAACTGATTTTAGGGAAGCAACTTGGTCTTAAATTTTTTACTTTCTTCTCTTTCTTCTACCTTCCTCTCTCTCCAACATGAAATGACAGGTGTGTTATTGTTTCAGCAAATACCAAAGAGCCCACAGGCTGTAACTCCTCCCCTCAGGGGTGTCTGTCTGTCTCTTGCCTATCAGACCTAGACAAGGAAGCTCACCTTTGTTAGATGACAATGTTGATGATAACACTTGTATAACAAATGAATGTTCATCTTTTCTAGTCTTTATGACGTGAATTAAAAAAATAAGCACAATACTTTCCTGTATTACTGAAGATCTTACTTTTCCCTGTGAGGACAAAAGAAGGTTACACTATATCATATTCCACTGAGGCGTGGCGTACTCTTTTGTGGGAACTGACCTCAAACTTTTAATTTAGGACAACATGTCTTATCATTGATTCCGAGTACAACTGAATGCATAATCTGATGATTTGCATCCACATTTTTCTTTTCTTATTTAGTAACATTTTTGGTCAACTTATTTGTTAAGGTAAAAAAAAATTGATATACAGTCCACCCAATATAAAAGTGCTCGCAACAAAGCTCCACTTTCTCTACCTCAACCCGTCAATTTAAAAGACCATTTCTGACCTGAATAAAAAGCACATAAAAACCCTACTCCAAATGTGATCAGCATATCTGCTGAGAGACATGTCTGGGGCTGGGGAGAACATACGTGAATGCATATGACAGACGGGGAAACACAAGGATGGAACTGCATGATTGGGAGCCGGGGAACAAGGAAGATGGGGAGAGGGGAAGATGTAAACACAGATGACACAACAGATACATACTGGCGAGACATAAGAGGAACATAATAGACAAGAAACTAATCTGGGGATAAAAGGGAACTGCAGAGTATGGAAAGAATAAACTCATGACTACTTAATGGAACCTAAATCATCATTATGATACAAAAAACACTCCCTTGGACTTGAATTTCTTTGAACTGTTCATTTTGTCGGCTGGAATGATTGTAAAGCATACATACTTGATTTGAATTTCTCTGATTCCTGCAGGGTCAAAAGTGCATATTTAGGCTTAAATATATACATCCACCCCCACTGATATTTTGTTAAACGTCCCTTGTAAGTTGCACTTCGACCCGATGATTTTGGTTGCCATAAAAAAACTTCTGGCATAATTCTGGCCAGATATTCAACCACTCTTTTTGGCAGAGTGGAGTTGAGTTTTAAAAGCAGTTCACAATTTTTCCGCCCGTTCCAGATCAGGGCTTTGGTGGTTCCTGAGTTGTTCCATCTGAACCAAATACGTCTCGTCTGAGGGTGGCAGTTTGGGTCATTCCAGGCCTAAGCAAAGTGGTGACACATCTGATTAACTTATGCTTAAGAAAAATTACTTGAGGTAATGAGCCTGGAATCTGCAGTTGTTTAAAAATGGCTCCAAGAGAGATCTCTCCAAACTCAATCTTCAATTCTCCTTAAATCGACACTTAATTCATTTGGGTTTTCCCATTGTTCAGAGCAACTGGTCAATTCACTAAGTACCGTCAAACAAATAATTTTATGCTGGCAAAAAGAAACTAACAGTCCTAGTAAACCATGATTACTTATAAAAAACTTAACAGGCCTTGGCCTTGTCAAGTTAAAAGACACCATTTAACCTTCAGAGCCACTATTAACATCGAGTGTATGTATTTCAACCTGTAAGGATACTTTTGACCTTGTGCAGTTTAGAGAAAATCCAAAATATATTCAAATGTACAACAAATTCTTACTTTTAAAGTCAATAAAGATGGGTTCAATAAAATCATTAAAAGCCTAAGATTGCCATGAAATTCATGCCCATGATAAGTATTTGCAAACTTGTCTATGGAGCTTGGAAAGAAAAGCGTCTGGACTTCAAGTTTCCTTGAAGATGTTTCAACTCTCATCTGAAAAGCTTCTTCAGTTCTAAGAGTAATTGGTGGAGAGTCCCAAATTTTAAGTCTTATGGAGTGTTGCAAACTTCTGATCATAAACATTGAACTTAGTTTCTCTCCTTATATTCAATTTGAACACTTATGCCCCACCTCTGCAGCCCACCAGGAAAGCTTGCCCCATAGTTTGGTAACCAGTGGTCTACACCACAGCCAACTTCACCTACTTTGGGAACAACAGTTCAGGAATGTTGCTTGGACACTTCTTTTTCTATAATTACGTCCAGAACAACAACGAAATTCAATATCTCAAAACAACAAAAACTGAGCACAGTCTGGCACCAGCGGGCTGTAGCAGTGACAGGAAAAGAAGCACAAAGCTGTCTAATAGAAACTACAAGTAACAAGAGACAGTTTCTGTAGCACCTACAAGCCAGCAGCAATGGGCAGTAACACTGTCAGATGAGCACAATAAGGAAAAGGACAAAAGTTGATTTGAACTAAAGACAGGTTTTGTCCTGAAAAACAATATGACCTGACACAGATTAGATGTGCCTCCTTTTCCATGTTGGTGTGCATCCTTCTTGGGAAGAAAGTAAAATAATAGAAGCAATACTGGGGTGTTCAGTAACACATAGCATTGTGAAAAGATCAAGTTTACATTTATTGCTCCATCTCATAAGAGACATTGTACTGTATTATTAATGATGGCTTCACTATGGGATCACACGGTGTCTTACAGTCATAATTGAACACATTTTGGGCACTAGTGAGAATATAAACGTTATTCATCCACATAAATTTTTGCTGATGTTTTAGTTTTTTCTTTTATTTATTCAGTTTTATTTAACTCACAGGTAAGATTTGAAGGTTTTACTCTGAGACTGAAGTGATCCCTCTTTTTTCTGTTTAAAACAACACAAAAAATAAACTCATCGGGTATCCTATGAACTGGCAAATGGATGAAGGATGAACTCCTGGTGTTTCCTTCCACCTAGTGGTTGCATGTGGTGCAGTTTCCTTTGTAGTTGAGCCATAGCCAGATCTGTAGATAGCCTCCTGGCCATGCAGTCAGTGGTTGACTTTATGTTGTGAACTAGGTATTCCACTATTTCACTAGAGAAATACGTGTTTTATTTTACAAGTGAGGCTGTTTTTTTTTAATGTGGTAGAAGTCTGCTGCGAGGACCAAGCGGTGCCATCTAAGGACTGGATGCCACTGGACGTGCCTAGAAAGGACACTCTCAATCTGAAGGCCACCTGTTTCCTGGGAGGGTGGTAGAATACAACGATTTGCAATTTTTTTTAAGGATTAACGTTTTTACTGAGATCTCAGGACACTTTATGTTGCTACTTTTTTTTTCCTTTTTGGGTCAGATCTGATTCCACTTAACACAAAAACTGATGCATCTAAAAGCAAAACTGTGACTAAAGACAATTCAGATAACTTGAACACTTACCAAATACTGAATGCGAAGTGCACTGAACTGAAATGGACGGCCTACCTAATATATTTATGGACACTTGAAGTGATATATTGGACATTGTTGAAGATAACATGTTGAAATGATTTAAATGTTGTTAATGTCTATGTTTTTGGACCATTTAAATGTTGAATACACTCAAATCACTTTTTTCCTTTAAGTTGTTGTCAGTGTCTCATTCTGAGTGGAGGGTTTTTCCTTCTTTAAGTTGAGTTACCACTGCCAGTCTCCTTACGATCCTAACCGAACCCAACAAGAGGAGATTCTCAGATAATGTTTTTTTTCTGCTTCCACTTGTCTTTGCACTAGGATGATGTCGGCGTAAATGTGCAGTCATATTCGTTGTGTTCCCACTTGTGCTTTCAGGTTAATCTCGTTGAAATGACCTTAACGCCACAACACGGCAAATCTCCGTTAACGAGCTACCGCCGATCGCTCCGTGCATGGGGCTAGACGGCCAACACGTTAACGAGCTAACTGCGCTAACACACTAGTTCACACCAATGTAATTGAGCATTGCGTGGCACATCCAACATACTGTTTTACTTTAGTCCATGACTCGCTTACCTTCAGGGTCATACCTCACATGAAA
>NW_005187405.1:3287831-3289336 GCF_000239375.1 Pundamilia nyererei
AAACATGTGAAGGCCACAGCTTGAGCGCGAGACAAACAGCGTTGTTAAACATTTTTTTAACATGTTTTTAACATGTTCAACATCTGTGCATGCTTTTTTTGTAGTAATGAAATAAACTGTCTGTCCAGTTGTAGTTTGGAGATGAATAAAGTCAGAATGGAGAGTTACAGCTCCTGTGTTGCCTGTACCATATCTCCACAACAGAACAAAAGGAAGTAAAAAAAGTGGTTTGTGCTTTGAATCATTCATCAAGAAGCCTGACGAAGTAAGTTCAAGAAAATTGCCTAAGAGAATTCAGTTTCACATGGAAACATTTCTCCCACTAAAAATGTTACGTCCGGATGAACAGAATCAAACTTCGGAGATTTACTTACCTTGATGACTGAGCATGCATCAAGACATCTTTTGTCGTACTTCCTGTATTTTCCTGCTGCACTCTGAGCTCTCACTGCTACTGCTGTAAAATGGCAAAGCTGCGACCCCTGCTGTTCATGATCAGCACTGACAACAAGACTGTAGAGAATTTTCATTAGCAGTTTTATTTCCTATTAGTACATTAAATACTTTTTCTTTTATTACCTTGTTAAATAAAGTTTATTAATTTTATGACTGCTCATCACTGCTTTTCCTACCTCACAAAGTTCAGGGTTCACCTGCTGGGCTGGGGTCGTTATTCACTCAGATTTAACTCTGGGTTATTGGCTAGCTTAGCGTTAGCGTGCTGTCTGTGCTGAATCAGACAGCACAGACAGCTGTCTGATTCAGCACAAAGGCCCTTGGCCTTTTGTGTAATAAAATATAAATAAAATATAAATGTCCATGTCCACGCTGTAGACTGTGCCATTATTATTCCAAGGAACTGAATTACTGCAAACCAGTTCTCTACGAGAACCATTTCTCTTCAGAAAAGAAGAAAGTAAACATGAGAAGACTGTCAACAGCTGTCCGAGCTGTTTAAGAGACATGCGTAGGATCACCAGTGACTTCATGCTAAATCCACACTGACTGCTTCATCAGCCCAGGACTTTTACATTTTTACATGATGTTATGTATAATTTATACCCATTATACCAAGATTTTCGCAGTGTTGTTGACAAAAGGTGAATTGTATGATTGTTAATCACATAGCTTTTGAACCTTGGGTCAAATATAACTTCAGCAGGAGGAAGAACATCTGCTACGAAATATTCACATTATCACCAAAGTGTGAACTGTGACAGGAAAATTCAATCATTGCTGTAAAAGAGACACAGGAACAGGGAGAAAATACAAACAGCTCAGAGAAATCCAACAGCTGCTAAATGGTCTGAACCAGTAACCATCTGTGAGGAAACACCACAAACCACTGAACCATCCAGAACAATCCTGTATTTTTTTTCACCCACTGTATTTAAACCAAAATAGAAAAAATGTGTTGTTGCTTTTTGAATCATTTGTAATCATGAAATGAGGGACCTGAACAAATACACAGGGAGTTCTCCCAGCCATAAGCTTCAGGTCAAAAT
>NW_005187405.1:3289356-3298929 GCF_000239375.1 Pundamilia nyererei
TGTGTTGTTGCTTTTTGAATCATTTGTAATCATGAAATGAGGGACCTGAACAAATACACAGGGAGTTCTCCCAGCCATAAGCTTCAGGTCAAAATGTTGAACCAGCATAAATATTATGCCACCCATGGTGACTCTTACATTTTATGTTTCAAACACTGGTTACAATGTAACAGATAAAATGCTTATTCAGTAAAAGGACTAGATGTTGCAATGCCTGATAATGCATTGCTTTAAATGGAGAAAATCTTGAGGGATGGCTGTTATGTGGAAAGGCAGCCCAGAAATTTTACCAGTGGCACACATCATTATTCCTCAACTTTCGGTCTTTTACCCAGGCTAATCTGCCATTTTTTCCCCTTAGTTAGGTTTAGAGATTAGAGGTCTGATCTAGCTTATATTAAAATTTGGGACACATCTTCAGTAGTGGACCTTGGATTCATCGGGTGTTTTGGCCATTATCACTACACACCCTCATCCATGGAAGCCCTGCCAGGGTTGATCAGGCCCCAGAGTGTGTCACTGGTTTGTGTTAAATTGTTATTTCTCTTCTTCTTTCTTCTGTTTAGTTTTCTACAGTTTTCTTCCATCTATTCACTGCAACTGAGAAACCATACTTACCTCTTTAACATTTATGGAGCCTCATTTCTTCAAAGGGACAGCTGTACACTCTACCTCCCCACTGCCTCCCAGAAAAGGGAAGAAGAGCAGAGGGGAGAAGAGCGGAAAATTTTTCTTTCCTTTTCTTTCATTCCTCCTTTTGGTTTCACTACCATGAGGTTAACCGCACAGTCCCCAGGAGGCCCTGAGACAGCTGTATCAGGCAACCAGCAAAATTTCTAATGTTATGTTTTACCCTTCGACGCCCCCTGTTGAGGCACGCCCACCACGAGTTGCTCAATCTTAGCTGACCGCCTTAGCTGCCCAAGTGATGTCAGCTCTTTTTAGCCATAACCAGTGACTGGTCCTCTCAGCAGCGTTAGTTAATTCTCTTATAGCCTGCCATTGCGCCTGTCCTCTGATCCCAATCTCTCTAAGCAGTTTTGCTGTTGTACTGGCAACAAAGCCCCTGTGTTGGCAGAGGTATGAAAATGCGCAGGAAAATCTGATGTGCATGGCAAACTTCACCAACGACATTTAGGGAGGAATAAACACACATCAGCCTTCGGCCATTTTGATGAAACGCATACGCCCCCTAGAGCGCGCTAACTTTATTAACAGCCACACAAATGTAAACTACACATCAAACATAAATGAACCATTTGACTGTCTCCATAATTGAGAGCATTTTCTCTTCTTATGTCAACACCCTGCACCCCACGTCCATCGGGAGCACCTTGATCTTCCAGCCTCGGCTGCCAAGTTGGCATTCCGCAGCTTCTTATGGTCAAAAGCTTCAACCTCAATTGCTTCCTCCCATAGTACAGTCAGCTCAATGACGTACGCAAGTTTTTGGGAGTTAGACCAAAGGACGAGGTCTGGTCGCAGAGTAGTTGTTACGATCTCTGTGGGAAAAATTAGCCTCTGCTCCAAGTCCACTTACATCTGCCAATCCCTGGCACCCTTCAGCTGGCCCAGGTCTGGGATTGAGGGGCTTGTCCTCGGCTTATCTCCCAGCATCAGACAAATGCTGATGAAAACTGACGCTCCTCTTGGTTCGTGAAAGGTTGAACATTAATGGATTTTCTTTTGCACTCAACTTTCTCAGCTAGACACCTGAGAACCTGGTTGTGTCTCCATCTGTATCTGCCCTGGGTAAGGCTAGTTTTACAACCAACCAAGACGTACTTGAGTGTGGCTGCTCTTCGCAGCTTAGTAAGTTGTTGCTTTATTTCCTCCTGCAGGACAGTAAGTCCCTCCCTTTCTGTCTCACAGGCCCTCCTCCACTGTTTCCTCAGTTGTCTTCTCTCTTTCACTAATCGGTCAATTTCCCACTGTCTCCTGGACTTTAACTGGTTTAAAGGGTCGTTCTGCTGTCTCTGACTGTTGTTCTTTACCCCAAACCGCTCGGCCCCATAACTGTAGATGACGGTTCCCAGGTTCTCCAACTTCCTTTCAGCTGGAACCTTTTGTTGATCTAGTATAAGAGCCAGTTCCGGGTCAATGGTTTCTCACTCTCTTTTACACAGGGAGCTCTTCCAGCCATAAGCTTCAGGTCAAAATGTTGAACCAGCATAAATTTTATGCCACCCACGGTGACTCTTACATTTTATGTTTCAAACACTGGTTAAACTGTAACAGATAAAATGCTTGCATGTAGTTGTTGATTAAACTCAACAAAATCTGTCATTATATGGAAAAAAGAAGCTACGTAGAATTTTTTTTTAGTATGTTGATCAGCATAAGTGAATTTTGGTTGGTCAATGAATGCTGAACATCCTTATAACTGTTCCTGTGACAGTTAAAATAAAGTTGTTAGTTTTATATGTTTCTGTAATAGATTCATGTTTAATTCAGTTCATTTATTTGTTTTTATTTTGGGTTAAAAATCTCTTGGATAAGATAATAAAAAGTATAACATTGATTAAAAAACTTGTCTGAAATATGGGATTACAAAATAAGGATTTGCTAAAGTTGTAAAGTGCTGTAAAGTTTGTTTGAGGTAGAGTTTGTAATGGCCACATGACCAGAGTTTGGCTGAGAGCACAACCATGGCATTTTGGGTCAGAACTAGCATGGGGACAGAGCTACAGATGCGGCTACAGCCACAACATTTAATGTTATTCTGCATGCGGTCCAAGAGGTGCACACGGCAATGGTTTTCATGTATATTGTTTATGTAATGTTGTATACATGTTCTACATTGGTAATAAGAGGACATTTTCAGTAATATCCATTACATTGCATTTTTCCTGTTCTGCAAGCTCAAGACTGTTTATGGACACTAACATGAGAGACTTTGATAAGATCAAACATATTTACGTGATAAATTTTGTGTTTTCTTCAGTTTTCTCATGTGTTTGAAAAAAATAAGAGAGAGAGAGAGAGAGAGAGAGAGAGAGAGAGAGAGAGAGAGAGAGAGGAATAAACTTCCAAAGACATCAGTATGATGCATGGCCATTGTTTGTTGGACCCCTGTAGTTACCATCCTCATTAAATATAAACAGTTGAAGAAAGTTTCACAATTTAAAAAAATATTTCAACAAATATCATGTATACAATTATGTTGTTTTAATTACTTTCTAGATCACATTTAGCATTCATCCTAAGTTCACAAAGCACATATGCACACTTCCTCCACCAGATGTCAACGTGAAACATAAGTTCATTACAATTTTTAACGCTTGCAGAAATGAATCTTCATTCTTTTGCAGAAAGTTTGACTAAATCTGAAAATAACCTTTTATGAAATATAGATAGTAAAGTTGTCACTGGTTCATTTGTTACTGAACTAATCAAAGCACAGGTTGATCTTTGTCTAACAATTACCCAGAAAATATTCATAAAAATGTCTGAACTCAAATTGAAGTATGGTATGTCTTTAATATCACATGGCATCATCATCATGGCCTTCCTCACTGTTTCTGATACACATTTGGGTGTGACGCTCTTTTAAACACCCCCTGGTCCTAAACTATTGTGGATAAAATGAAATAAATATCAAATTAAATGATGAATAGAAATATTTACAGCATGAGTTCCTTACTAAGTTGGTAGGTTGTCACGGCAGAGCTGTGCTTGCATAAATATATAATTGAGTAAGATTGTAACTTCTGATCAGACATTTGATAAGACTGGTTTCAGACACCAATTTTTAGCTGTCATCAACAAGTATCACTGAGGCTGGAACAAACTGTCAGCGGTTAAAACTTCTGAGGAAGGTATGAAATGTTTACTTCCTCTTCATGTGCTTTACCCTCGTATTATATCTCTTTATCTCTGTTGATGCAAATTCTGAGCCCGTGGATTTCTGTTCAGTCAAACAAAGAGGAAAAATATAGTATTTTGTAGGTTACATTCAAATGTTTTATTTGTGAATACGCTGTTTGGGAAAACTAATTTTCTGTTTGGGACTGGCAGAGAAAAAAGAGAAACAGATGCTCCTGAGGTACTTGGCTTAGAAAGAAGCTTTAAATAAGCTGCACATTTGCATGGTTCAGATTAAAGTGTTTTCAGTGTCGGAAAATACTTGATGTACTGAGCTACATCACACACTGAGGTTTCTGTGGTTATTTTGCAGCTGAGTGCCAGAAATATCAATCAGAGGATCTAATGTCTTCTAATCTGTGTAACTGTGGATTAACAGCAACATCACAGCAGTTTGAGACTGCAGGTGGAACAAATACCTGCAGCCTGCAGACGACTGCAGAGACCTGCAACTATTAAGAAGTAACCTTCACGTTAGCTTTCTAACTTTTGTGGATTACAGAACTGGTAAGAATAATGAATTATTTTTTATTCCATCTGCCTCAGTAAAATGAATCTTCAAATATTAGCTTCATTTGTCATGGTCATCCATATTACAAAACCTTTTTAAAGTTAAAAAAACATACTGTACAGATAAGTCGTCCATGTACAAGTTTAGGAAACATATGAAACATTTGCTGTGTAAAAAAAAATCATTTTATTTGAGCAATTTCTGAATTCTAGATGTGTAAGAACAGTTTGTGAACACATTAGTATTTTGCGGTCAGGAGTTTAAGCAGGTTGTAGCTGCAGCTGTTTTCATGGATTTTGATAGATTTTGGGTAGACCACAGACTGAACCTTTCTGTCACTGATGACTCATTTTACACAGAACACATTTTGAGTCTCAGCCATGTGGACACAACAGAGAAACTTCTTCTATTTGACCATCGGTGAGATGAACTTTACATCAATGAATTATTTTCTTTCTTTGCTATACTAACGATGGGCATAACTTTGTGCTGAACATTGGGGAAGGGGGGGGGTCGTCAAGATCTCTGTCTAAATAAATTAATCTGGGTAAATTCCCAGATGATTAAACATGGAACTATGTAGCTGAAACGACTAAAGAAAATGAACAGCCTATTTATGCAAGATAGTTCATAATTTTATTTGGGGTGTATTGGCTGGGTCCCCAACCCCCCTGGAAATCAGTGTTCAGTTCCTTAAAGGTTTTCTGTTATTTATTGCATCCAAATTAGAAACAAGAACAGTTCATTATTTCAGCATAATAAGTTATATTTTCTTTTCTACAGTCTCGTATCTGTTTGCATCTTCAGCATCTGCAGGTCAGTCATTTTTTCTGTGAACAGCATCAGACTCACAAATGTTTTGCCAACCACCAGATAAAACAGTTTTGCTACATTAAATTACCTTAAATCCACGTTTTCCCTCTTTTGTTCTTTTGATACATGCAATGCTTTATTTTTATCTATTCTTTCATTAGATTAGATCTTTTATTAGTTTCTTTGAATAAGTGAATGAATTGTTTAAAATATAAACCAACAGTACTAATGAACATTTGAAAAGTTGTTTTAATAGGTACACATTAACCTATATATATGTGTGTGTGTGTGTGTTCAAGGAATGAAGGATTGCTTTAAAAGCAGCATTTTGCATTTTAATGTAGATGAAATAATTATAAACTAAGAAACTTTGTTTGGATCAGAACTCATAGGAAAAAAACGAACTCTGCACTATTCGTTGTACAGCAGCAGTGTGTGACCATATTATTCCGTATTATTATCGTTTTTATGTACATATAAATATTTTTTACTTAGCATGAAAATCAAATATAAAAAAAATTTAATGAAAACTTAAACTTACTACAATAACTCTTTTCAGGATTATCCATGTCAACTGGAAAAGTAAAATGTAAAACAATTGTAGCACATTTATTTGGTTTATAATATTAGGCCATATTTATCTGTTTGCAAGTCATTTAGCTCCTATTTTAGCACCATCACATTGCACAATAATGACTGTCCTGTATTTTTACAAGCTTCTATCATGAATCATGTTTTAATAGTGTTGAAATTAAACTTATTGCTACATTTCAGAGAGCATCTTATTTTGAAGGTTTCAGGCAATTCAGTCTACAGTTATTCAATCTCTTTTTACATTGAGTTAAAAATCATATTTTTAATAAATCCAGGATTTTGAAATAATTAAGTTTTAAAATAGTTTCTGTAACATTTAGATTATGTTGCCAGTAATTTAGTTTTCTTTTTAAAGCTCAAAGACATTTTTCTCCGTGAAATATGAATGCTGCACACTGCGGCTGTTTTATATTTTTTTGTTATATTTTTTTCTATTTTTTTCTATTGTCTTCTTTTTTTTCTTTTTCTAAGTGAATTTGCTTATTTATCACATTTTTGCCACATGCATTAGTTGTGGGTTTCAGTTATCAATTTCAGATTAAAATCGATTTTAGCTTGAATAATGCGATATCGATTCATTAAATCCTGAATTGATTATTAAATATATATATATGTATTTTGCAAGAAACACCAGAATCTCAGATTAAAGCTTTCATTCCAACAACCAACAAACAGCTAAAACAACAATTGAGAGCAGGTTAACGATTCCACGCAAAGACCTAAACACAAAGCGTGGACCCGACACATCAGAATCTGACATGACGTAACATGTCAGCTTTCTCACCTGTCAGCACTTGCATGGACATGCGGTCGGGGCTGAAAGACGACTGTGCCAAACTGTGCCACCTAATTAGCTTGGAAAGAAAAGTGACTGGAAGGTTCCTGAAGATGTTTTGCCTCTCAATCGAGAAGCTTTTTCTGCTCTATGACCAAATAATGGAGAGTCCCAGGTTTTTAAGTTCTTGTGGGAGTTGTCCCTTAAGAGTCTTGAAGAAGTGAAGAGTGAGACCACATCAAGTTTCATCTGGATTCTTTGGATCCTGTGTAAGTTTCTGGACCTTTCCATTGGTGTCAGTCAGTGCTCTTAAAGTATGTGGTTTTCCCAATCGGGCTTTCATCAAACTGGCAAAGATGCACACCAAAGAAGGTCGAACACCAACTAGGAAGAAACAGAATGACAAACGGAACAACATGTAGCAGGTTGATCAGAGAAACTCAGGAAGACTCAGAATAGTCTTCTCTATGCACAACATCCAACTGCACTTCAAACCCAAACTAGCAGTGCTCAGACTTCTAAATTGGAGAAACCAAACAGGCACTTCATAAATGCATGGCACAACATTGAAGAGGCACCTCGACAAGACAAGACTCAGCTATACATCTGCATCTAAAGGATAAATGTCACTCTCTCAGGATGCCAATTTTCACATTTTGGACAGAGAAGACAGATGGTTTGAAAGAGGAGTGAAAAAAGCCTTCTATGTCCACTGTGAATGACCATCCTTGAACAGCTAACGACACAAACCATCTGCCTCCTGGACTTAGAACTGAAGAAGCTTCTCAAATGAGAGAAGAAACGTTTTCAAGAAACTTTAAAAAGTCCAGTGCCTTTTCTTTCCAAACTCCATGGATTACCATAACATGGATGATTGAGAACCTAAACAGCCATGCTGTGCCATATTCAGTAATAAAATGTCCCCCTATAAATGTAGCTGTATTCTACAGAGAAAAATGTTTTTTTCTATCATCCTTTTAAACTGCTAATTCTTAAAAAGAAAAACGTCTGTCTGTGTGGAGCTCCAGCAATTTATTTCTCCACTGTGAGTTTGAGTGCGCTTCAGATGAGTCTCACAAAGATGTTCAAATAGTTGCTGTTCAAAACTATAAATATAACAAATATTGCATTTAAAATGCATGTATTCTGTGTTCAGGTGGACCCATCAGATTACCTGGTCCATCCTTTGCTCTGGAAGAGTTGAACTATATCACAAGCTCATTTATATTCTACTTTTTTGTTTTCAGTGACCCAAACTCACCCTTATTTGCTTCTTTGACTGTAATGAATAAAAAATAAGAATTTTTTTTTAGAAACACAGTCTAATCATGTCTTTTTTTGCTAGGTGATCAGATAAGATTAATTAATCCAGATAAATCTGAGTCAGCTCGTTGCTCTGGAAGAGTTGAAATCAATCACAGTAACAGATGGGGAACAGTCTGTGATGATGGCTGGGACCCAAATGATGCTGAGGTGGTCTGCAGAGAGTTAAACTGTGGAACTGCTCTGAATGCCACTAAGTCCGCTCATTTTGGTGAAGGAACAGGACAAATCTGGCTTGGTGATGTGTCCTGTTCAGGAAGTGAGAGATCTCTGACTGAGTGTCAGCACAGAGGATTTGGGAAACATGACTGTACATACGGTGAGGATGCTGGTGTTGTCTGCTCAGGTAAGAAACTTTACTGATCAAAGGCAAATATGTAATAATTAAGGTTGCAATATTTGTACAGTTTTAGATTTGAGCCATTGTTTCATGTGGTCTATGTATATCTACCTCTGTATTTATGTGGGATCCATGAGGTATATTTCAATTGACACTATTGGATTTGTCACTTCCCAGTTGAAAGTTTTTTGTTGTTTTTTTTTTTTAATTTAACTTCAGATATGAACATACTGCATGCACACTCCTAATTGTGGTTCATACTAAATCTCTGGCAATGTTGAACAAGTGTTAGCATGAAGCAATTCAATGAATCTGTCCCGTCAGTATTTTCTTTATAATTCATAATCAGTTCAGTGTGTAGACTGAGCAAAGGATTGCAGGTTTGGATTGTTTTAATTTCTGAAATTAATTGTGTTTGTTTACTGTGCCCAGGTGTGCCAGTCAGATTATCTGGAAGCACTTTGTGCTCTGGAAGAGTTGAAATCTTTTACAACAACACTTGGGGAACAGTCTGTGATGATAACTGGGACATAAATGATGCTGAGGTGGTTTGTAGAGAGCTCGGCTGTGGAACGGCACAGAGTGATGCTGTATCAGCCCGCTTTGCTGAGGGAAGTGGATCCATCTGGCTTGATGATGTGTCCTGTTCAGGAAGTGAGAGATCTCTGACTGAGTGTCAGCACAGAGGATTTGGGACACATGACTGTGGACATCGTGAGGATGCTGGTGTCGTCTGTTCAGGTGAGAAGTGATTTTTTGTAAATACTAAAAATTATAAATATAACAAGATAAAACTGTTGTCATTGTTGTTACACATGCTGTCTCTCTGTGATTTCTGTTTTCCTCAGTGATCCTTCCAAAGCCCAGAATCTTCATGATTCCTGCTGGTAAAGTTGAGCGGAGAAGTGATGTCAGCATCACTTGTTCAATATCACCTCAAAGCCAACAGCTTCTACGAGGAGAATTTACTCTGAGGCAGATTTCAGGCTCATTCAGTCAGAAAAAAACATCAACTACCAACTCTGCTACATTCAAGATCCTCAAAGTAGATTTTGACAAGGATGGATTGTACCAGTGTGAATATTCACACGACTCCAGCATCTCCACAAGTGACTCTGTCACCGTCTCTGTTACTGGTAATAAAATGTACTATTGTTTATATTACAGTGATAAAGTGACAGTGAAAATATTGTGTTTACTTGTTACGCCCACTACAGGTTATTATAATGAAAATATAACATTTATTAATATAAGAAGTAAAGTATGTATTTCAATGATTTATCAATTGGTTAATTCAATTCAATTCAGTTTTATTTATATAGCGCCAAATCACAACAAAAGTCGCCTCAAGGC
>NW_005187405.1:3299341-3300940 GCF_000239375.1 Pundamilia nyererei
AAAAAGTGTACGGAAGTCCCAAGAGGAACTCAATAGTGTGGATGCTTAAAGCATCCACACAAATATTCACTCAGTCTGAATTTGATGGCAACAAATCTCAAAAACATGGACAGGGTCGTGTTTACCACTGTGTAGCATCGACTCTTACTTTAACAACAGAACATAAACAACTGAGGAGACCAGCTGCTGGACTTACGGGAGACAAATGTTGGCCAGACTGAGGATTCAAGCTGCTCAACAGTCTCGACTCCTGTTTATTATGTCATTTTTATTTGATCCATCAAAAAGGTCTGAAATGCAGAAAGGCCAGTTCACTACCAGGACTCTTCTACTATGAAGCCATGTTGTTATAATAGATGAGACTCACTCCCACTGTGCAAAGTGACATCTTTTATAAGTCATTTTTGGACTTCCAATTTTGGTCAGGTGTTTTTTTGTTTTGTTTTTTACCTCTGATGAATGCATAGATTTGACTCCATGTACGGGCTATTTATAGTCCAAATGTGATCATTGTGGACATCTTTTCAAAAACAAACTTAGACTCAGTGTCATTTTTATAATGCTTCTACGTGTACAGCCTCTTTAGTCTCATGTTTTAAGAGGGTGGAGGGTATGTTTTCTGTACAGAAACAGTTATATGTGAAGGAATGCAGAGTGATCAGTGGACATCTGAAAGATGGTGCAGCCTCCTGAGCTAAAACAAAAGTGAGCAGCTGCACAGTGGATTTGGAGCAGAAAGCTTCTCACAGAAACTTTGCAAAATGTGCGCATTGTTGAGTGGATAGTTCACATACCAGTGATGGCACGTTTCAACCTGACGTTCCAGTGTTCCAGATTAACGCGAATTAACTGGTGACAGAGAGTAGTGTATTTCCCTTGGGTAGGAGGGATCCTGGAGGAGGGTCATCACACGGCGGGTGGACAGTGGATCCGGTGAGGCCTCCACATGATGGTATTTCATGACGCCGGCTGAAACGGCCCGAAGAGAGAGAGAGAAGAGAGAGAGAAGCCGCTGCGTGTGCACGCGCCGCCATGTTGAAAACCAACAAATTTAACAGAGCAAACTGAGCTTTGATGTGCATGAACCACAAAGGAGGGTTGTGAAGCCAAAAATCCGGCAGCTTAAAACGTACAGCTCTGCTATCCATCCTGATTACCAGTCTTGGTAGCTGGACATCGGTCCTCCAGGATCTCCACTTCTGGCTGCAACCCGGCTCACAATGCACCTGACCCCTACAGTGCCTCCTCCGGGTGTTGGGCCTGCATTAAGATGGGCCCATGTCCCTTTTTCAGGTTGTGCCTGGCCGGATCCTGACAAGGATTCCTCCTGGGCGCCTCCTGGGTGAGGTGTTCTGGGCATGTCCTATTGGGAGGAGGCCCCGGGGCAGAGCCAGGACATGCTGGAGCAATTATATCTCTCGGCTGTCCTGGGAACGCCTTGGTTTTCCCTCAGACAAGCTGGAGGAGGTGGCTGCGGAAAGGGAGGTCTGGGATTCTCTGCTTGGGAATAAAACTGTCACATAATGTCCAAAGAAATGACCCAGTTTAAAGTTCAAATGTTGAACGTCATACTGACGTCCAAGTTTGATCACTGTTGGC
>NW_005187405.1:3302277-3310799 GCF_000239375.1 Pundamilia nyererei
TCTGTGATATGTAAGTAGATGACAGAACTCAACATTTGTACATCATATAACTGTGACTACACAACTGTTTGACTATCCAAAGATTTACCAATCTAAATGTAGGTAATTCATTAGTGACTGCTGTTCAGTCTGATGATGATGATGCAATGTGGCCACCATATTGGTCAGATGGAGCCACGCCTCCTAAACCATGTGTGTCTGGAGTGTGTGATGTAGTAAGGTTGTGGCTGGGTGGGGTGACTTTTACATGCCATTCAGTGGAAGCCCATTGTTTCATAATCTGTTCATGTTAACATGGATGGTTTATGAGAAGGTTTTTACATATAATCTTTTTTCAGACATTTAAAGCAGTTGAAACAATTGATATTCTGATGATGACTGATCACTTTCCACAGATTCAAGAACTCCAATCCTGAGATATGTTTTCCTGCCACTGATTCTGCTTTTAGAGAACATTGCCCTTCATTTCTACTATAAGGTACATCAGAGTAAATAAAAGCATGTATGAAACTGAGTGGTAGTTGAGAAGTGTAGGAACAGTAACATGCATTGTGTATCGTCTCTCCAGGTCATCAAAAAGCAGAAATCAGAAAAAAAGGAGAACGATGAGACGGATGTTTCCAGAGCTGAAGAAGTGGAGGCCGAATAGGAAGAAGTCCAAGAAATAGAATCGAATCGAAACATAGAAACAAATGCAATAGTTTAAAATTTTTTGTTAGAATTTAGATTAAAATTGTTTTGTTTTGTTTTTTAAAGATTAAAATTGTTTAAATATTGTTTAATTATGTTTATGTTTTAAATGTCTGGCACATTACTGCAGCGGCTCTATTTAACCCGCCTTTACTGTCCAGTATAAACTCTTCAAAGCATGACTGTGACTTAAGTTTGAAAATAATCCTTCATCCTGTCCAGTCCTCACTTTCTTACATCTTCCTCCATCTCTGCCAGCAAAGTTTTCCACACATTAAGTTTTTTTACTTCTCACTAAACTGTATCTTTGGCTAACAGACAGAATGTGCGTCAGTCTGCACATTAACATGTTTTTATGTTTGGTGATATTTTTGAAAGTCTTTCAAATTATCTGCCGCTTACAAAAAATTCCTGCAATTATAGCATCCTATTATATATATAACAATATATTGGCAAAGAAAAAACCAAAAGGCAGTAAAAAGTGTTGTTTATGCTTTGAATCATCATCACACCTGGAGGAGTTTTCCTGAAGACTGCTGAAGAAATTAGAAGAACGCTGGCGAAGAGACTTTCATGCACATTAGAATTGTACAAACTGTTTTTCCTCATATACTGTGTTTGTATAAAGAAAACAATTGACTTAAGACTTTTGCACAGTACTGTAATAAGGAAAATGAAGCTGTCTCACATTCATGCAGATTACAACAAGAGCTGACAGCAGACACAGGAAGTCAGTGAGAGAAATAACGGTATGAACGGCTAATAAACTTGAGATGTTGTGATTGTGTAATGTTGAACAAAAACAGACTAAATGCCAGGCCTGAATTTAAATACATTACTTTCATTTTCATCAAAGTAACTTGCAGGAAATTTTTGTATTGTTGTTGGCACTCTGATTTTATAAAAATATATGTTTGTTTTATATTTTATTCTAAAATCAACTTTTTTTAATTCTTACATTTTGGGGGGACAAATTTTATCTGAGACTGATGGTGGAAAAATATACACAGATATGACAATTTTAAATTACCTCTCACCATCAGCAGTGTTGGGACTAACGCGTTATTAAGTAACGCGTTACAGTAACTACGTTATTATTGTGGTAACGAGCACGGTAACTAGTTCTTATGCCAAAATCAGGAACGCGTTACTCGTTACTGGGATTTAGATAGGGTCGTTATTCGTTACTTCTTGCGGTGGCTATCGCGGAGCTTCCACAGATTCATTAGCAAGTGGTGAAAGCCAGCAGGTGGATGAGAGAAAGGGGAGGCAAGAGGAGAGACCCGAAGCGACCGAGTGTCAGGTGAACTGAACTTCAGGTAAGAAGTTATGACCTGCAGTCTATCTGGGTCAGATATGAACCAAGTTTAGTTGGAGTTTATTTTCGTTGTGCTGACTTTTCTGTACTGCGTGCTAGCTAGCATGACGGGGTTTCTATACAGCTGGGTGGTGCTATGTTACTGATTTTGAACTTTATTTTGTTCATACGGTTAATTATTAGAGTTGCCAACCGTTCCCTAAAAAACGGAATCGTCTCGTACGCAGAGAAATTATTACGTGTTTCGTATTGAGGTGAAAAGGAACACAGTTTGTCCCGGACTTCAGCTACAATGAAAAAGACACAAAGCTGGAGTTATTCTGTCTTTGCTGCACAGCTGCCTCTTCTTCTCTCATTCTCTCCCCCTCCCTCTCCTGTTGCTACTTTAATCATGACACTGATCAATGATCAGCTGATCGGCTCTTCCCTCTTGTTTATTTATCGTCCACTTTGCGCCAGAAAGAGGAAACCAGTGGATGTCGCGTTAAACAACAGCAGCACGTTTGATCAGCTGTTGTTAGAATTTATTTAATATTACTTTGTACTATCAGCTGATGTTTGCTGGAGCCACAGCTGTAAAGCTGCTGGTCATGATATCGAATTTCTGAGTACAATCAAAAGCACCACGACTGCAGTTTTTGTGTTGGATGTAAAAAGCGCACATGACGCTGTAATGTAGGCTAGAATCATGGCGGCGGTCAACGACGGTCCAGGCGTGGGATTTCTCTCGTGGAAATATGCACATTATTTTTTCCTTTGGTAGGTGGCACAGTGCACTTGTGGCAAGTAAGCAAGCTAGAAGACTGGCACTCTTGCTGGGTATCCAGTTAGCAACACATTAACAAGAGAAGTCTGAGTAAAACCAAAGTTACTTTCCCTAGTAACTTGAAGTAACTGAGTTACTTTTGATGGAAGTAACTAGTAATGTAACTAAGTTACTAATTTAAAGTAACTTACCCAACACTGACCATCAGTAACACAAAATCCACTTTGACCACCCTTTACTTTGTTGGGATCTAAACACTTCAGGCTGGAGGACAGATTTGACAGATTTGATCAGCTCTGTCTTTGATTCCGTCCTTGTGGCTCACAAATCCTGGTGGGACATATGTGGTGTTTTCATTCCACAACCATCCACAAAGGAAAGAAATCAAGAAAAAATATACTGATTTCTTGGAGCATATCAGACACCACTGATCCAACTGTGCTGAGTAACTCTGACACACTATAGGATCAGTGAAATTTCTCACGTCATGTTCCTACCAAACAATTTCTTTTGTTGTACTTCCTGTGTTTTCCTGCTGCACTCTGAGCTCTCACTGCTGCTGCTGTAAAATGGCAAAGCTACGACCCCTACTGTTCAAGATCAACACTGACAACAGGACTGTAGAGACTTTTCATTTCCTATTAGTACATTAAATACTTTTTCTTTTATTACCTGGTTTATTAACGTTATGACTGCTCATCACTGCTTTTGCTACCTCTTGAGGTTCAGGGTCTGCCTGCTTTGCTCGGGTCGGCATTCACTCATATGTAACTCTGGGTTCTTGGCTAGCTTAGCATTACCATGCTTTCTGTGCTGAATCATCGGGGTGAAAGTCGTGTTAGCAGTACAGTCCAGTAGTTTTTGTCCTGGGTCCAGTTTCCAGTTTAACATCACGCCCTTGTCATTTTGTGTAATAAAATATAAATAAAATGCTTATATTTTGCTTATATTTTATAGACTGTGTGTTTTGTAGACTGTGCCATTATTTTATTTTTTTTACCTAATGACACACAAACTGAAATCAGCTGATTGTCATGGAACCAATAAGCAGAATCGCAGATAACATTTCCAAGGAACTGAACTACTGGGAACCAGTTCTCTACAAGAATTAGTCCTCAGTTCCCATCCCTAATCTTGATGAAAGAAAACATGAGAAGACTGTCAACAGCTGGCTGAGCTGTCTGAGAACCAGATGTAGGACCTCCAGTGACGTCATGCTAAATCCACACTGACAGCTCGATCCACCAGCTCAGTCAGCACTTTTACATTTTCATTGTTCCATGACGTTATGTATAATTTAAACCCATTATACCAAGATCTGTGGACTGTTGTCGACAAAAGGTGAATTGTATACTTGTTTATCAAATAACCTTTGAACCGTGGGTCACATATTGCTTCAGTAGGTGGAAGAGCATCCACTCAGAAATATTCACATTATCACCAAAGTGATATGTAAACTATGACAGGAACATCTAATCATTGCTGTAAAAGAGACTCAGGAACAGGGAGAAGATACACACACCTCAGAGAAATCCATCAGTTAATAAATAGTTTGAAACAGGAACCATCTATGAGGAAACACCACTAACCACTGAACCACCGTACCGTCCAGAACAATATTTTGTTGATAGCCAGTTTATTTAAACCAAAATATAAAAGATGTGTTGGTGCTTTATAACCATTTGCAATCATGAAAGGAGGGACCTGGACAAATATACAGGGAGTTGGAGTTCTTTCAGCCGTAAGCTTCAGGTCAAAGTGTTGAACCAGCACAGGTTTTATTCCTGTGACGTCTGCGATGTCAGACAGCATGGCTTGAGGAGATTGGGGACTCAAATGCAGACAATGGAGTCAGAGTGAGGTGAACAAAAAAAAAAAAAAACACTATAAAAAAAGCAAAGGAAAACTGAGAGAAACTAACAAAAACCTAGACTGGGGTAACTAAACATAACATACCACCTGAAAAACAGAGACCTTTAACAATAAACCTGTAAACACGGTGGAAGACAGAGTAAATGCAGAGGATGACAAGCAATCGAAGAGGAACAGAGGAACAACACACACTATATAAACAGGGAATGGCACACAGGCAGGGAACACAGCTGAGGGTAATCTGACATAACGAGACAAGGGGAAGCAAAACGCAATACACTGAACACAGGACAAGGGACTATCAAAATAAAACAGGAAGCATGAGACATTCATAATAACTGAGACACTTGTGGGACTCATTTAATGGGAGGACACAGATTGATGTATTGTAATAGATACTGTCCCCCCTCCATAATGTTACCTGTTGGGGTGCTTGTTGTTGTTACTGGGTGCATTCAGTTCTTTATTACTGTATTTTGACATATACTGTGCTCATTGGCAATCCAGCTAGAATATTTTGGTCAATGATGATTCCCATGGGTGATGCTCACGCAGGCACTGGATGGGACAGCTTTGGGGTCCTGTGTGTTTTAGTGCACGGACAGCCTGCAGAGTGCAGCTACGCTAAACCAAAGTGCTTGTGTTTTCGTATTTGCAGAGCAAATGAACAAGTAAAGAGAAATGATTCTAAACTCATGCACACCTGGAAGTGTAGTTTGTCCAAGTGTGCAACACACTGACACATGGAAACATGACTGACTCGGGAACAGAGGGAAACAAAGAGACAAGGGTGTCCAGACATGAGATGTGGGACACAGGACACTCACAGAGAAGACATGGGAACAGAGACTAAACACAGGCTATGATAAATACTACGGGAGGGAGAACTACGATCACCAGAGACATAACAACCAACGATAATTAAACCCAGGAATAACAATAATCAAAGAATATTAGGTCAGAATCAATAACACACAAATACTGGATCGCAGACCCAGTACTGTGACATTTCCACCCATGGTGACCCTTACATTTTATGATTCAAACACTGGTTAAAATGTAACAGATAAAATGCTTACATACATTTGATGATTCAATGGAATTTTGTTTTAATAAGTAGGTCAGCATAAGTGAGTTTTGGTTTGTCAATGAATGCTGAACATTGTCATTAAACATGAACATTTGAAGAGACTTTCAAAATTTTGATCATTATTTCAACAAACATCATGTATTCAACTATGTTATTTTGTATTAATTTCTGGATCACGTTATTCATTGTATGTTCACAAAGCACATATGCACTCTTCCTCCACCCGATGTCAATGTTATACATAACAAGTTCATTACAATTTTTCATGTTTGCAGAAATAAATCTCCATTCTTCTGCAAACTGTGTGGCAGGGTGAGCTTGGTGGGGCGACTGGAGTGGAGTAGTGGATTCAGATGTACTGGTAGGGAAGGCTGGGTTTTGCAGCTGGTGAACATCTTCTAGTCATGCCTTCCCTATTTCAGCTGGAAGCACTACAAAGTACCAAAAAATAGAGTATCAATGACAGAGACAGTGTGACCAAAATAAAAAGGCTGAAAGTGAGATTCCCGAGTTGTGTTGGATTCTTCAGGGTTACAATATGAAAATAACCTTTCATGAAATATAGATAGTGAAGTTGTCACTGGTACATTTTACACTGAACTAATGAAAGTACAGGCTGATCTTTGTCTAACAATTACCCAGAAAATATTTATAAAAATGTCAGAACTCAAATTGAAGTATGGTATGTTTTTAATATCACATGTCATCAGAAAGACATGGACGTGCTTAAGCCTGTGGCTTTTTGCTTGTCATACACATTTGAGTGTGACCCTCATTCAAACACTCCTTGGTTCTAATCTATGGTGGATACAGTAAAATAAATATATGAAATTAAATGGTGAATAGAAATATTAACAGCATGAGTTCCTTATTAAGTTGGTTAAGTAAAGAAAATAAGATATGTGTCTGTAAAACAGCTAGCAGTGGTTGTCCCAGCAGACCTGTGCTTGCATAAATATGTACCTAAGTAGGATTGCAACATCTGATGAGACATTTGATAAGACTGGTTTCAGAGAATTTTTTTTTAGCTGTCACCAACAAGTATCACTGAGACTGAAACAAATTGTCAGCGGTTATGAAATGTTTATTTCCTCTTCATGTGCTTTCCTGTCATAGTATATCTCTTTATCTCTGTTGATGCAAATTCTTCTGTGAGCCTTTGGATTTCTTTTCACAAGTGCTGACAAAAAAATAAGAAAGCTATATGCATATGTGCAAATGCATTCATTATTTTTAATACTGAGCTGTCCTCACCACTGACACTATGGAGAGTTTACAAGGACTTGACTCATAGAAATCAAACCATACCTGATTTAAAGTGGGCTGATCTCCCTTCTGAGTGTTTCAATTATGTCTAAAGCAATGGTGTCAAATGCAGGATGTGGCCACGGGTAAAAGATTGATTAAGTGAAGTAAAATCATGTGAACAGGGTGAATCTAGGTAGATTTTGTATCCAATAGTGATTGGTAATGATAGGCAGGCAACGAGCCCCTGGATAGTACTGAGACACTGGCTAATACACTGAGGACGAACAACATCAACATGAACTTTAAATCATTGAGGTAACCAAGAGCCTGAGTGTCACTAACACATAAGCAGACAGAACAATCGGAGGCAGAGATTATAAACAGGAGGTAAGTGGAGTTTGATTGCAGGTGTTTCAGAAAGCAGAGTGCAGGAAACATGTGAAGGCCACAGCTTGAGCGCGAGACAAACAACATCGAAAGAAACAGAGGGAAATATAGAAAAGACAAGTCAGTGGTGGACAGTGTTGGGACTAACGCGTTATTAAGTAACGCGTTACAGTAACTACGTTATTATTGCGGTAACAAGCACGGTAACTAGTTATTATGCCAAAATCAGGAACGCGTTACTCGTTACTGGGATTTAGATAGGGTCGTTATTCGTTACTTCGTGTGTTGCATTTAACTTACCTCGGAAATCGGAACACGAACCTGGGAATAATGTCACACTCGAGTAAACGGTGTTCTGGTTAGCCTCGTTGGAGAAGTCTGGATTCCAATATGGCGACGCCCTCGAAAACGCTTGTTTTGCTAGCTCTCTACAAAAACAAATTACTACTACACATATGCAGCTCATCTGCAGTCCCGAATTTCTGAGTCCCGAGTACAAAGGAAAGCACCACGACTGCAGTTTCCGTGCTGGACGTAAAAAGGGCACGTGACACTGTGACGTAAGTCGAAGATGGTCCAGGCATGTGTTTTCTCTCCTGGAAATATTCACATTATTTCTCCTTTGTGTTGGAAAAAGACAGGAATATTGTCGTGAACTGTACTCTCTGCGGAGGTTCTAAAACTCTTTCGACATCAAAGACTAGCAATTCTAATCTGATGAAACATCTTCAGAAACAGCATGCATCTACCAACTTAGTTGAAAAAGAACCTGAAGGCAACGTCGGTGACTCTACCTCCGTTGATGCTATTCCAGCAAAACAACGAAAGCTTGATTTCAGACAGCCTGCTGCACAGTCCATCACCCAGCCCCAGCTACACAGGCTGATTGCCAGGTATGTTGTGGAAGACATGAAACCCATCTCAACGGTTGAGTCCCATGCTTTCAGACAACTGATTAGTCATATACCTGTGCGAGGGAGAGCTGGGAAGGCACAATCCAGAAAGACATTTTCCAGTTTCCTAGACCAAGAATATGCCAACATGGAGTCAGAGCTCAAAAATACACTTGACATGGTAGAATACATCTTGACAACAGCAGACATTTGGACTGTGCATAATAAAAGTTTTCTTGGTGTTACCGCGCATTGGAT
>NW_005187405.1:3310819-3315290 GCF_000239375.1 Pundamilia nyererei
GTTCTCACTACTGACACTTTGGAAAGTTTACAAGGACTTGATTCAGAAGTCAAAGCATACCTAATTTAAAGTGGGCTGATCTCCCTTCTGCTAATCTCTGGTAGATTTCGCAAAGATTAATATCCAATATTGATTGAAGATGGATAACCGCGAGCCCCTGGATAGTACTGAGACACTGACTGATACACTGAGGAGGAATGGCATCAACATGAACTTTAAATCACTAAGGGTAACTAAGAGCCTGAGTGTCACTAACACATAATCAGACAGAACAATCGGAGGCAGAGATTTTAAACCTTCTGTTTAAGTGGAGTTTGATTGCAGGTGTTTCAGAAAGCAGAGTGAAGGAAACATGTGAAGGCCACAGCTTGAGCGCGAGACAAACAGCGTTGTTAAACATTTTTTTAACATGTTTTTAACATGTTCAACATCTGTGCATGCTTCGCAACGATCGAAACAGACTTTTCTTTGTAGGTTACATTCAAATGTTTTATTTGTGAATATATTGTTGGGGAAAACTAGTTTCCTGTTTGGCACTGGGAGAGAAGAAAGAGAAACAGATGCTCCCGAAGGACTTGGTTTAGAAAGAAGCTTTAGGTAAGCTGCACATTTGCATGGTTCAAATTAAAGTGTTTTTAGTGTGGGAAAATGCTTGATGTACTGAGCTACATCACACACTGAGGTTTCTGTGGTTATTTTACAGCAGAGTGCCAAAAATATCAATCGGATGATCTAATGTAACTGTGGTTTAACAGCAACATCACAGCAGTTTGAGACTGCAGGTGGAACAAATACCTGCAGCCTTCAGACGACTGCAGAGAACTGCAACTATCAAGGCTTCACTTTAGCTTTCTAACTGTTGTGGATTACAGAACTGGTAAGAATAACTAATTAATTTTATTCCATCTGCCTCACAGTTAAATAAATCTTCAAATATTGGCTTCATTTGTCATGGTCATGCATATTACAAAACTCTACAGATAATTTGTCCATGTATACGTTTAGGAAAAATATGAAACACACGCTGTGTAAAAAAAACAATTAAAAAATTTCTGAATTTTAGATATATGAGAACAGTTTATAAACACATATCAGTATTTTGTGTTCAGCAGTTCCTGCAGGTCGTAGCTGCAGGTGTTTTCATAAATTTTTGCAGTAATGAAATAAACTGTCTGTCCGTAACTTTCAGAGATGAACACAGTTTGAAACATAATCCTTTATTTCATCTAGATTGAGGTGTTCAACTCACTCTAATGCTGCACATACATATTTCTCATTTAATTTAGGTGCCAAAGTAAACTTTATTTTTGAATTGCTTTGTGTCTGTTTAGACACTGCTGCTGTTCTACATACACAAATCCAAAATTATTATATTTTACTCCTAAATAAAATGATCCACAAAGTATTTACAATGTCTTTACTTTAAAATACTATGGAGGAGGAGGCATTTCAAGGGGAATAAACAGTGTGAAGTGTTTGGGTAGATTTAACTTTTTTGTCACTGATGATTCATTTTACACAGAACACATTTTGAGTCTCAGCCATGTGGACACAACAGAGAAACTTCTTCTATTTGGCCATCGGTGAGATGAACTTTATATCACTTAATTATTTTCTTTCTTTGCTATACTAACGATGGGCATAACTTTGTGCTGAACATTGGGGCGGTCAAGATCTCTAAATAAATAACTAAATCTGTAAATTCCCAGATGAGTAAACATGCAACTATGTTGTGGGTATTAACTGAAATGAGTAAAGAAAATCAACAGCTTATTTAGGCAAGATAATTCATAATTTTATTTGGGGGTGGTTATATTGGCTGGGTCTGATTTTGGGGGGATCATAACCCCCCAAGCCCCCTGGAAATTACACCCCTAATACTAACAGAGTTTGTCAGAGTACTCCGGCAATCAGTGTTCAGTTCCTTAAAGGTTTTCTGTTCTGTCATTTAATTCTTTTCTTAATTTGGTATGCTGTGTTCAGTTCAAGTTTTTATTGTATCCAGACAGGAAGAGCTTATCATTTCAAAATAATGAATTCTAATTTCTTTTCTACAGTCACTTCTTTGTCTGCATCTTCAGCTGTTGAAGGTCAGTCATGTTTTTTTTTAAACTGAGTTTCACATGCAAAAGTTTTCTTTAAATAGTCTCATATATTGAAATTAAACTGTGCGTGGATGAAGGTGTTTCCCAAAACACCAGACTGATAAATGAAATTACATTATATGATTTTTTTTTTCCCTCTTCTATTTGGCTTTATGTTTATCTATTATTTTGATTAATTCTCAGTTTTTATTTATCCATTTATTATTTTTGCTTTAATAATTAAATAAATTGTTTTAAACATGGAGCAGCTCTTGTGACTGTCTAGAGCTGGGAACAAGAAGCAGAGTAGCACAATTACATACCTCTCTGCAGCTTCTGTCCTCTGGTTATCTCCCAAATTCTTCCAAAACCTTGGAGACTGTCTGCTTGCAAAAGAGTCTTTAATGCACCTTGAAGGTGTTTATATGTAAATAGTGTTTATATATAAACACATACATTGAATATTTTACAAACAAACAAAATTTGTTTTGATAGGTACAATATTTTATAACTTATTGAAAGCATAGGACAGCACTGACTTAATTAGATGCAGAATTAAATTAAAAAGGATAAAGCAAAAAATAAAAAAATAAATACATAAATGAAATTAAAAAAAGCACATTTCAAATTAATTATTAAATTCATTAATTTATTTGATGTAATTGACTTTGAAAATGAAAAATCACATTATTATAAAAAAAGTAATTAGAATTCAGTAAAAGGACTAGATGTTAAAGTCCCTGATAATGCATTGCTTTAGTTGGAGAGACTCTTGAGGGATGGCTGTTATGAAGAAAGGCAGCCCAGAAACTTTACCAGCAGCACACATCGTTGTGTGCCTCAACTTTCAGTCTTTTACCCAGACTAATCTGCCATTTTCCTTCCTTGGTTAGGTTTAGGGATTAGAGGTCTGATCTAGCTTATCATATTAAATCATCATATCATATTCCCCAAAGGGAAGGAGTTTGTAATTGTTTCTCTGTCTGTTTGTTAGCAGTCAGCATCCACAGTTTACAAGACTTTTTTTTTAAATTTTTTTTTAATTTTGTATGATGGTTGATGCCAATGACAGCTCGAGCTGATTTCATTTTTGTAAAAATCAGGTCGAGGTCACACCCAATGTGAAAATCAGTAAAAACTTTATATTACCTACATTTTTTGTTATGTCTTCAAACTTCACACCAATACACTAGGCCTTTGGGATCATGAGTATCTAGGTTAGCTAAGCACTTGATCTTAACTTTACTGCTCGAGTCCAAGGTCAAAGTTGACCTAGAAAAAAATGTCCAACAACCACATCAAGTAATATATCATATGAAAAGGCCTGAATAGAGCTGTTACGGCATCCTTGAGATGCCATAACTGGCTGACATCATCATAAAGGGAGGCTGATATCGACAAGGTGTGATAAAAAAACGTTTTGGTACAGCACTTGTCCACCAGGGGAGATATGCTCAGATTTTTGCAACAGCCAATGAAGACTCACTTTTGGGGTTTGTTCTGTCTCAGTGTCTTACATTTGGATGCTCAGTTGACGTAGTTGACAGCCTTTGGATGTTGTCATTTGTTTACCTTCAAATTACTGAGTCAAGGTCATGTGGAAACTATCATTGTTTATCATCATTATTTCATCATCCTCTTGATTTATTAAAAGTATGCTTTTTACTTATTCTACTATTAGATAAGTTGAAGAAGGTAAAAACAGATTTAATAACTGCAGACTCCATTGCTTGGAAGGTTCACCAGAAAAAAAATCTCAGAGATGAAGAACAAAAAAAAAAGATGTATTCTCACCACTATTAAAGTACGATTCCTGATAAAAGCTCATAATATAAAAAAAAAGAAAAAAAAAGAAAAAAGAAAAAAAAGAGAGAGAATAGTGTAGACCTTACTCTGCAATGTAATAGTGCCAAAATATGAGCTAAATGACTTGCAAACAGACTTAGATATGGCCAAATAAATATGCTATTCTGTCTAAACATTTTAAGCAATTAAAATATGAAAATTAAAATTTAGTTTTTGTAGCTTTACATTTTTCTCATCTAGAAAACTCTGCTCTGCTCCAGAGTCAATGAGAGCTTGCTGGCAGCAAGGGAAGAGAGAAGATAGCAACGTAATTTGTAATTCAGTCACTACCTGCAACAGGGTGCTCTGCTCCTTGGTTATATGCTGAAGCATCTCCTCGTGCCGCTCCAGCAGGTCCAAGGCTGGACTGGGACAAAAAAATCGGCCCGGGCATTTTGACTCGAGACCGGCCCACCAGGATAAAGATTGACAATGTGACGTCATTCAGGTGTAAAACCGCAAAGGATTCTGGGAACTTGTGGCAAGAGGTACTAGCGCACGCAGGCTTTCAATTGAACTCAGTTACACAGCGATAAAAAGAA
>NW_005187405.1:3324367-3325778 GCF_000239375.1 Pundamilia nyererei
TGGGTATCCAGTTAGGGAAGCAACACATTAATAAGAGAATTCTGGGTAAAACCAAAGTTACTTTCCCTAGTAACTAGTTACTTCGAAAGTAACGAGTAACTTGAAGTAACTGAGTTACTTTTGAGAGAAGTAACTAGTAATGTAACTGAGTTACTATTTTAAAGTAACTTACCCAACACTGGTGGTGGAGGACAGGAGGGACCATGACATTAATGTTGCAGGGCTTCCAGTGCTGCTATTGAAACACGCAAAAAATTTGTACAGACACAAACACATTTCTGACTCCAGCTAAGAGACTTCAGTTTGATTCACAGTCTGAATTTGGTGCATCAGGTGAGATGTGTGACTAGGAGATTGGTTCAATTATTTTTTGTTGGACTTATACATCATATACATGATTTAGCAATGTGGAAAAGAGTGCCAACACAGTTTTCTGTTGTATCATCTTGAGGCATTCCAGGAAAACTGTTTTGTGCAAACATGTCAGTATGAGTTTTTGATGACAACCACTCAGTTCGACACAATTTTTGGGTCAGTCCACATATTTAATGATTTCATCTCATAGTGTTGTTGAACATGTTAAACATCCTGTGGTCATTATGTTTTCTGTGCATCCTCCGCAATGATCCAAACAGATTTTTTTTTTGTAAGTTACATTCAAATGTTTTATTTCTGAATATATTGTTGAGTAAAACTAGTTTCCTGTTTGGGACTGGCAGAGAAAAAAGAGAAGCAGATGCTCCTGAGGGAGTTATTTTAGAAATAAGCTTTAAGTAAGCTGCACATTTGCATGGTTCAGATTAAAGTGTTTTCAGTGTGGGAAAATGCTTGATGTACTGAGCTACATCACACACTGAGGTTTCTGTGGTTATTTTACAGCAGAGTGCCAAAAATCAATTAGAGGATCTAATGTCTTCATCTATGTAACTGTGGTTTAACAGCAACATCACATCAGTTTGAGACTGCAGGTGGAACAAATACCTGCAGCCTTTAGACGTCTGCAGAGAACTGCAACTATAAAGAAGTAACCTTCACTTTAGCTTTCTAACTGTTGTGGATTATAGAACTGGTAAGAATACTAATTCATTTTTATTCCATCTGCCTCACAGTAAAATGTTAGCTTCATTTGTCGTGGTCATGCATATTACAAAACTTTAAGACACAACATACTGTACAGATAAGTCGTCCATGTACAAGTTTAGGAAACAGTTTGTTTGAACAATACAGGGAGTGCAGAATTATCAGGCAAATGAGTATTTTGTCCACATCATCCTCTTCATGCATGTTGTCTTACTCCAAGCTGTATAGGCTCAAAAGCCTACTACCAATTAAGCATATTAGGTGATGTGCATCTCTGTAATGAGAAGGGGTGTGGTCTAATGACATCAACACCCTATATCAGGTGTGCATA
>NW_005187405.1:3327517-3329776 GCF_000239375.1 Pundamilia nyererei
ACAACGGAAATGTTTCTGGGGAGACAATAACCGAACTGTACTCTGTCTGTGACCAGGTTAGCTACGTGAGCTCATCCATCTTATTCGGCAAAGATCTTAAGTTTCCAGTGATTACAGAAGGGAGAGATGGTTTATAACATCAGCGCTCCCTCCCAGCACGACACCCCCGTCTTTTCCTCCTCAGCTCGCTGGGAATGTCAAGTCTGTCCGCTGGCAGTACAAAACAACGGATCCCTGCAGGGCAGACATGGGTGAAAAAAGTGAAAAAAACAAACAAAAAAAAAAACAGAGAAAAACAACCATGACTAGCGCAAAACGGTAGAACATGATTGCTGAATCTAATTGCTAATACTTTAGTTACAAAACATTGTGAGAAAATAAAGAGGAGAAAGAAAGAAACCCAGAATGAGCAGTGCTGCTTTAACAGGCTGCCACACACAAGTAAAACTAATGCTGTACATACATATTACACTCAATTGATTTATGTGCCAAACGAAACTTTTGTTTTAATTTGTGTTTGTTTAGTTAAAGGTTCACATGACACTGCACAGGGCTGCTGTTCTACATACACAAATCTAAAATGGTTATATTGTACTTTCAAATAAACCAATCCACAAAGTTTTTACAAAGTCTTCGCTTTAAAGTACTAGAAAGGAGGAGGTGTTTCAAGGGGAAGAACACAGTGTGGAGTGTTTGGGTAGACCACAGACTGAACTTTTCTGTCACATATGACTCATTTTACACAGAACACATTTTGAGTCTCAGCCATGTGGACACAACAGAGAAACTTCTTCTATTTGGCCATCGGTGAGATGAACTTTATATCACTTAATTAGTTTCTTTCTTACTAACAGAGATTGTCAGAGGACTCCGGCAATCAGATTTCAGTTTCTTAAAGGTTTTCTGTTATTTATTGTATCCAAATTAGAAACAAGAACAGTTCATTATTTCAGCATAATAAGTTATATTTTCTTTTCTACAGTCTCGTATCTGTTTGCATCTTCAGCATTTGCAGGTCAGTCAATTTTTCTGTGAATAATTTCTTTCTATTTCTTTCTATTTTCTTCTTTTGATACATGTGATGCTTTATGTTCATATATTTCTTATTAGATTAATTAAATTTTTATTTATCTTTCCTCTATTATTTTTTTTAATAATTAAATGAATTTTTAAAAACATGAAACCCACAGATCTCGTGAATATTTTAAAATTTGTTTTGAAAGCTACATAACCTAATTCTAGTGCAATAATATTTTACAACTTGACTTTGTTGAATGCATAGCACAGTACTTGATGCATAACTAAGCTAAAAAGGACAACAAAACAAAAGAAAAAGAATAAATAATTATTAAATAATTACTAAAAGAAATTGAAATTATTATTAAATTTATTTATTGTTTGTAAAATCTCATAAAACTCAGAACTCATAGAAACTATCATCTTATAGGGATTCAAGTTGCTGGAGGTTAAAACATTATGTATTTTTTAAATTGAACACATATGGCAGAAACTTTAAATTCAACTAGAAGAAGAAACAAACAAAGAAGACCATAAAAAACAGAAATAGAAAAAAATATAATAAAAGAATAGAAAACAGCAGCAGTCTGAGGCATTCATATGTTACGAAGAAAAATGTCTTTGAGCTTTTAAAAGAAAACTACATTACTGGCAACATAATCTAAATGTTACAGAAACAATTATAAAAATTAATTATTCCAAAATCATTCACTTGATTTATGAAAAATATGATTTTTTTTAACTTAACATAACGTAAAAATAGATTGAATAACTGGAGACTGCATTCCCTGAAACGTTCAAAATAAAAAAATCTCCCAGAAATGTAGCAATAAGTTTAATTTCACCACTATTAAAATATGACTCATGATAGAAACTCATAAGAAGAACAGGATAGTCATTACTCTGCAATGTAGCAGTGCTAAAATATGAGCTAAATGACCTGCAAACAGATTTTATTCACTAATTTTATATGAAAAATGTTACCTTATGATATCTTTGTTTTTAGTTTTTGTTTTTTTGCCTGTCCCGTTTGGTTCATTTGCCATCAGAATTGTTGTCTAAAGGCAAAGAAAGATGCCCAATGGATTTATTTTACCAAATGGACCATCCCAGCCTTGCTGTATTGGTCTATTTGATTCACCTTTGCTTTTATTGTTTATTTTATTTTCATTTGCTGAACACAGGACAGACTTGACTTGGGAAAAGAAAAGGGAGAAAGAAAGAGGGAAAGAAAAAGAGCGG
>NW_005187405.1:3332369-3341720 GCF_000239375.1 Pundamilia nyererei
AGCCGAAAGAGCCGGCTCTTTTTAGTGAGCCGAGCCAAAAGAGCCGGTTCTCTACAAAGAGCCAGAAATCCCATCACTATCACAAACACCTAAATTCAAGGAGGGCTCATTATATCTGAATGAACATAATGTTCAGACAATATATAATAAAAGACAAAAGTAAAAATCAGTGCAGCTCAAACTGAAATTAGTTTGGGACAATACTCTGAGTATCTCCTCTCAGATTGCTGACTAAACGTGTGCACCTTAATGTTTGTACCACACAGTTATCAATTACAGACACTTTACACCTCCACCCTCCATTTTGCTGTACTTTCCACAACTTTTGCTGCACTTTGTAAATATGAAGAAGCTGAAAAGACATGGAAATAAATGAATAACTAATCTAATAATTATTAATTAATTGTATGACAATATTAACCATTCTTAAAACAATTACACATGAGTTTTTTAACATCAACATAGTTTAAATCACTGAATATCTGATGATTTGATATTTTAATGGGAAAAACATTTTAAAAGTAAAACAAGCATTTCTAACTGAAGTGTGGAAGTGTGAATAAATAAAGTGAGTAGAAAAGATTTGCAGAAGAAATTGAACACTCAATAAAAACAAATTTCAAAAGTCTAATTTCAGAATTTCAAAAAATGATTGTTTTAAAAAATATATCATTTTTTTTTCATATCCTCATTGGATTTCTTTTCTCAATTATTTATTAGATTTGCTTTTTCATCCTGATACTCACATATGTTTTAGCTCATTTAGTAACACATTTACACCATTATTGCTTCTTTGACTTAAAATAAAATAAAATAAATGAATAAGATAATTAAAAAATATAAAAAAAAACACTGTTTAATCTGCTCTTTCTTTTGTTAGATGCTCAGATAAGATTAGTTAATCCTGATAAGTCTGGGTCAGCTCGTTGCTTTGGAAGAGTTGAAATCTATCACAAGAACAGCTGGGGAACAGTCTGTGATGATGTCTGGGACATAAATCATGCTGAGGTGGTCTGCAGAGAGTTAGGCTGTGGACGGGCACTGGAGGCCCCCCAATCAGCTCACTTTGGTGAAGGAACAGGACAAATCTGGCTGGATGATGTGTCCTGTTCAGGGATTGAAAGATCTCTAACTGAATGTCAGCACAGAGGATTTGGTTTACACAACTGTGGACATCGTGAGGATGCTGGTGTCGTCTGTTCAGGTGAGATGTTTTTTCTGTCTCATACACAGTATTTAGAAACAAAATGGTCATGCAGCTGTAATCAGGACAGAAATATGTATATGAATTACATAGTGTTGCTTTTTAGCTTCACTTTCTGTTCTTTTACCTCCTTTGGGTTTGTTTTCCTCTATAGAAGCCTACATCTCATTCCCAATCACTGTGTGTGGTTATACTTTATTCTCCCCCAAAGGGAAGGAGTTTGTAATTGTTTCTCTGTCTGTTTGTTAGCAGTCAGCGTCCACAGTTTACAAGATATCTTTTTCAAATTTTGTGTGATGTTAAATACCAATAACTGGTCAACAGTGTTGGTCAAGTTACTTGAAAAAAGTAATCAGTAACTAATTACTGATTACTTCCCCAAAAAAGTAATCCTGTTACTTTACTGATTACTTATTTTCAAAAGTAATTAATTACTTAATACTTAATTACTTAGTTACTTAGTTACTTAGTTACTTTTTAAAAACACGATTTACAACCTCAAGAGGTGATAAAGCGATATATCTTTCAGCCCAATTCTACTTTTTCTACATAATCCATCATACAAAATGTAATCAAATGAAAAAGTCTCTTTTTTTCAACTTGTTTTATCAGTTTTAATCTTTTAACTTTATGCATCAAGCAAAAATGTAATTATATGCAACATTCTCTGAGTTGAATAAATGAGTTTAACATTTAAACCTATTTTCTGCACATTCCAGCACATAAAATAAAATATTTCTTTTGTTTACACTCACTCTTTCAAATAGATGCAAGTAAAACACAGCAGAACATAAATAAAGTCAAAGACTCAGCAGTCCTATTGCTCTATTTTCACCTGTAAAGCAGGACTGCGGTAGGCGGAGGTTTACCCTGGTGCAGGTGTGCAGCAGTCAGTGGAAGGATACGGCAGTGTCTCTGTGAGTTTCCCATTACGTCGTTGCGCTCTCGGTGCTTGCTCTGAAGTTTAGGGGGTTTTTTCGCTGTAAAAAGAAGTTTTCTTCCCACGCACGATGGACGCTAATGTTTTTGTCACTTTTTATGGAATCAAACTCAAAGTAAGGTCAGTACTTCCACGTTGCACGCTCATACTCTCTCCCACAATCGATATGTGATCCATCGTTGATCTGCACACAGCTGTTGTCACTAACGGCGCACTCGCTTACGTCACTGTCGTGAGACATTCTCGCAAAAAATCACGGTTTTAGTAACGCAGTAAAGCAGTGTTACTATGGGAAAGTAACGGTAATCTAATTACCGTTTTTGCAATAGTAATCCCTTACTTTACTTGTTACTCGAAAAAAAGTAATCAGATTACAGTTACTGCCCATCTCTGCTGGTCAAGCTGATTACATTTTTATAAAGGTATCAAGGTCACACCCAAGGTGAAAATTTCTTTACAATTTTTTACAGTTTTTGTATGTCTTCAAACTTCACACCAATACAATAGGCCTTTGGAATCATGAGTATCTAGATTAGCTAAGCACGTGATCTTGACCTTCACTGTTCGAGTCCAAAGTTAAAGTTGACCTTGAAAAAAATGTCCAGCAACCACATTAAGTAATATATCATATGAAAAGGCCTGAATAGAGCTGTTACAGCATCTTTGAGATGCCATAACTGGCTGAAATCATCATACTTTAATAAAGGCAGGCTGACATCAGCGTGCTGTGATAAAAACAATGTTTTAGTACAACACTTATCCATCAGGGGAGTTGTGCTCAGATTTTTGCAACAGCCAGTGAAGGCTCATTTTTTGAGGTTTGTTCTGTCTCAGTGTCTTACATTTGGATGCTCAGTTGACTTTGTTGACAGTGTTTAGTTATTGTCATTTGTCAAAGACTTATTAGCTCCAGGTTTCTGCCAAACCCAGAACTAATAGCTCATTTTGTTCCCTTACATTCAGAATAAAGTTGCCTTTAGTTTTACACTCCTGCTTTCGCAGTTCTGGATTTGAGTCATAACCTGCACAGCAAAGCATGAAAGATGCTTTTTTGGGTCATACACAGTAGGCACTAACAAAATGGTCCATGCAGCTGTCATCCGGAGAGAAATATATCTGTTACATATTATGCTGTAAAACTGAGGATAACCTTTTTTAAAAAGCTGGCATGTGATTATATGTGGCTATTATTAGTTATATTGTATATTTGAGTCAAGCATCAAAGGGTTTAAACTTGAAACCTCTCATTCACTGTAAAAATACCAACAGCTTTGTGAAAAAATGCTGCTGTGGTACATTTTGTTGCATATCCAGTGGTTCCACTGGCTTCTAGTTACTTCTTGTTTTATTTCCTTACTGTGCCTCTGTGTTCTCCTGTCTGTGTCATCATGTTCAGTGTCAGTTATTTCTCTTTGTTTATTTTTTATTTTTTGGTTCCTTTTTTAAACTCAAATTACTGAATTTTTTCAGACAAAAGTATTTGACACAGATGATGGAGTACATGCCTTCATGAAATGGCACTAAGCATTACAATCATACTTGAGTATATCCTTTATACTTTTTGAGCTTTGAAATCAGATTAGCTAGTTCTGGGTGTTATATATGTCATTATTGAGTACATACTTTGTTTCTTGTACTTAACAAATATGTCTTCCATCAACCTTTCACACTGCTAATACTTAAAAAACAAAAATGTCAGTGTGTGTAGCTAATGCTATTTATTTCTCCACTGTGAATTTGAGTGAACTTGAAATGATGAAAACTTGCACAGAAATAAGACTCACAAAGATCTTCAATTAGGTGCTGTTCTGAACTATTAATAACCATGAAGAACTTGGTATTTAAAATGCATGTACTGTGTGTTCAGGTGGACACATCAGATTAACTGGGTCCATTCCTTGCTCTGGAAGAGTTGAAATCTTTTACAACAACACTTGGGGAACAGTCTGTGATGATAACTGGGACATAAATGATGCTGAGGTGGTTTGTAGAGAGCTCGGCTGTGGAACGGCAGAGAGTGATGCTGTATCAGCCCGCTTTGGTGAGGGAAGTGGATCCATCTGGCTTGATGATGTGTCCTGTTCAGGAAGTGAGAGATCTCTGACTGAGTGTCAGCACAGAGGATTTGGGACACATGACTGTACACACAGTAAAGATGCTGGTGTTGTCTGCTCAGGTGAGAAGTGATTTAGTTTTTTAAATAATAAACAATAAAAATCATAAATATAATCAAGTAAAACTTTTGTCATTATTGTTACACACGCTTTCTCTCTGTGATTTCCGTTTCCTCAGTGATCCTCCCAAAGCCCAGAATCTTCATGATTCCTGCTGGTAAAGTTGAGTGGAGAAGTGATGTCAGCATCACTTGTTCAATATCACCTCAAAGCCAACAGCTTCTACAAGGAGAATTTACTCTGAAGCAGATTTCAGGCTCATTCAGTCAGAAAAAAACATCAACTATCAACTCTGCTACATTCAAGATCCTCCAAGTAGATTTTGACAAGGATGGATTGTACCAGTGTGAATATTCACACGACTCCAGCATCTCTACAAGTGACTCTGTCAACGTCTCTGTTACTGGTAATAAAATGTACTATTGTTTATATTACAGTGATAAAGTGACAGGAAAATACTGTATTGATTTGTTACACCCACTACAGGTTATTAGCATGATATCACATATATTAAGATAAAAAATTAAAGTCTTTATTTCAATAATTTGTCAATCAATTAATAACAGCTACATTCCTCAGTCACCTCCTAGAGTACACACACACTAAGTGAAAAAATACAATATATTTATATTAACTGCTAATCATGAATCTATTGCAGGAGTTTGGTGTCTGACTGGAGTCTGACCTGAGTTTTCTTTAATAGTTTCCTTTAAGGAGAATTTAGTTCCAAAAAAGTTGGGATTAAGTGTAAATAGAAATAGAATTCAATGATCTGTGAACCTCATAAACATAGAAAACACATCACATGTTTACATTGGGACCATTTTAATAAAAAATATTCACTCAGTTTGAATTTGATGGCAACAACACATCTCAAAAACATGGACAGGGTCGTCTTTACTACTGTGTAGCATCCACACTTATTTTAACAACCGCCCATCATCGGCTCTGCTAGGCGACAGGGGAGATAACATAAATGAGCCCAAAGCCAGAAGGGTCAGCTTAAAAAACACAAGGTTTATTACCACAACTGAAAACCATTAGTGAAACGACTCACTAGGCAATCTAAATGACAAAAACCAACTCTCATACATTCAAATAACACAAGAATACTAAACATAAGGGCAACAACTCAAAAACAAAGGCTCAAAGGCAGAGGCAGGAGGGACAGCCTACACAGTCTTTTCAAATCAGAGTCACCCACAAGTGAAGAATCCTCAGCCTTTTATACTCGCAGGTAACCGCAGGCTGCCGCATCATTGGTCCGCTGCACCCAAGGATCCCGCAGCAGCCAATGGTGTGTGTAGACTGGCACACCGATCTGCATGTTTTTGGTGAGCATAGGTCCCCGGCCAGCCAATCACCTCTGAGCCCCGGCACGCTTGAATTTCCATACAGGAAGGCGGGCCCAATTGAGGCCATGAGCCGTAACACCCCTCCCCTTACAATACCAACTATGTTGGGCCAAACAACTGAGGAGACCAGTTGCTGGACTTATAGGAGACGAATGAAGTCATGTTATGTTAATCAATGTTGGGCAAGTTACTTTAAAAAAGTAATTAGTTACAGTTACTAGTTACTTCAAAAAAAGCTGTGTAAGTAACTATGTTAGTAACTATGTTAGTAACTGAGTTACAATATTATACAAGTAATTAATTACTAGGAAAAGTAACTATTGCGTTACTTTTAAAAAATGTTTAAATATGTAAAACAACTTGGATCGCATCTTAATCAAAGTTACTAAAATAATAAAATATAAATTACTAAAAGATACTTGAACATACTAAAACATATATGCAACTGTCTGTCATAAAACTAAATATATAATAAGTAAATGGACACTTAACAGAAGGAACTAACAGGAAACATTAATATATATGTATACACACTATTCAAATGTTACTATACTCAAATAAGTATTAAATTAAATAATGCTTTTTAAGCAATGTATTGCAAAATAAATGAGCCAAACTGTAACGGCTTTAGAGAACTCTGGCTAAACAAGTGTTTTCCTCTATGTAAAAGTAAACAGTCGAAGGGGTTTCAATGTAATACTGAAAAAGTACACTGTATAATAAAACTAAAACATTTTTATAAGGTATACAAATGTAAACAGGTAATACAAAGTGTCAACTCCATGGCCAATTACAATCTATTTGAAGTCACACGTGCTGTTCTGGCAGTAGATGTATATTAGAGAGTCCTGTTTTAATGTCCTCTGCTTTTTTAAAACATGACGAATTCTTATTTGCCACATCCACAAACCCCTTACATCCATTCATCCTAGCCATTAAACCAGTGGTTGTCTATCAAAACAAGGAGCTTCTCAAATTTCTCATCAGAGAGCCTGTTCCTCTTTGGAGAGAAGACAAGCTTTCCAAGGCTAAACAGTCTTTCTACTGGGGCACTGGATGGCGTGGCTGCATTGTATCTTAGTGAAATATTCTTTATCAGTGTATATCTATTCAGAGAGTCCATTCCATGTGTAATGGAGGATGTCACTTTAAGAGGGATGGACTTGACCTCCTGACCATGAATAATGAAGATGATAAGGTGCTGACTCTATGAATCCACAATCTCAACAGGGTTGTCCGATAAGAACAGATGGCTTATCCACAAAATCCACTGCCACTCAGGTATCTGTCGTTCACTCATCTATTTAACAAGAATCCGAGGTACACATTCATAATGTGAGTGAGGGGATTTAACAGGCTGTAAAATGTTATATGCCGTGTGGTGAAGTGATGGTGTGGTTTCTGTTAGATATATACATAAGAATATATATTAATTACATGACAGTTCTCCCCCTTTTTGTGTTTCCCCAAGAAACACGACATAATTCCTGATTTATCCCATTAAGTTTACTTTCCTGTGAGAATAATAGCTAGAATATAACAAAAGAAATCATATCAAATATAAAACCTTTCAATTGCCCAACCCTTTACGTGATCCGTCCCCTCAACGAGTTGTACATTTTCAATGTTCCCTTATTATTTTGGCATAATTACTTCTATCCACAACAAATAAATCAAACCCATAAATCAAGCTCTTAGACAGCACCTCACGTTTACACCCGGCTGTGAGCCGTCCTACCTTTAGGTACTCCACCCCCTTTTTAACCAGAATCCCAGTTTAAATTCACTTCTGACTTCCCTCACTGCTCACTGTAAAATCCCATCAGATATAATTAGCTTTCCCTAATAAAAGGTCTTGCATTACTTTTGTCACTCTTTGGAAAAAAGCCTCTATAGTGTTAACCCGTTTCCTCTTTAAAAATGTACTCCTGGTTTTTCACCCCCTTTAACGGGTAGCGTATATCCTGGCCTTAACACTGTGTTTGGGCAATTTACATAACATAGAAATCCTACAAACTATTACTAAAGTCCCTCTCATTACTCTTCATTACATTATGGTCACATTTAACCTCTGTCTAACAAGCTTTTAATCTTCTTTACAATCTAAACAACTACTTTTCTGTCAGGTTTCTCTGTGCTTCTTTTGGATGCCCCTTTCTGGTGGTTCCGTTCAGTCTGGTGCTTCCTGGATTCTCGCCAACCCCTTCATGGTTTTCGCTGTTGTTCTGGAATCTTCTCCTGTAAAGGATAAAACAAAACACCTCTCCTTGCTACGCCTTAATGCTCTACTGTGTTCATCAATTGTTCGATCAGTTATTCAAAGTTAGTTCAGACGATCACGTTCGGGACTCTCTAATCAAAAGGATTAGCCTAATTATGTGTGTAAGCGTGTTTGCATTTACCCCTCCGTACTCTAAGCCATTCCTGCAATATATCAGTTTAGACAGGCACGCTGAACAAAGCTTTTGACCTCCACATGACTGAATAGCAACTCCTTTGAGCACAATTGCAATGTGTGTATGAAAAATGATTATAAACGCTTATTCTAGAAATCAAAAAGAAATCAAACATTTTCTATCCTAACATCTTCCCTTCTTTCACCAAAGCATATGTTTTATTCAAGCTGCTGTCCCACAGTTTCCCCTTGAGTGTGGTATTCAGCTTCTTATCAACACCGGCATTTTATCTTCTAAAAAGGATTCAGTTTATTTTAATCCTTTGGCTTAAACATCAAAATAATCACTTCTGCCTAAGTTTTATGTACCTAAATTATCAAACACCCGAAATGTCATAAAATGATCACATAATCCATTGTTCCACATTAGACCTAAAACTCACCCTTTTTGACACATACCATGTGTCAAACAAAACCAGAATTAGGAAATTAAAAGAAAAGAAAAAGGTTAATCATATTATTTCTCAGAAAACCTCAGCAATTCTCCTCTTGAGTATATTTGGTCCGGGCCTGGAAACCTGTGTTTAAGGAATAAAATCAGTTTATATCATCATGTCAAATCGTTTTGAACTCCTGGCTCCATCCAGAGACTGCACCCCTAGAACTTCTTAGAAACAAAACCTGTGTGTTAACATCAACTTCACATTTGAAACTCAATTTTCCCACTTATAATGCAATCTGTGTTATAACAAACAAAACTTAAGACAGAACAGTTATCAGTCATGTGCTTCCTACAAAATTTCCATATTTTTAATTTCATGTTGATCCTCCTGAACATATAAAAAACATTTATTTAATATCATATTCATTACTATTTCTTAACACATTCATTCTCTAATTCTCTAAAACACGTCTCTCTCTCTCACCCGTTGCACACTACACACATCAGCCAATTTCCTTTTATGGGCATGGAAACATGTTCACTTCCTGCTAGACACACACACACACACACACACACACACACACACACACACACAGAGTGTTCTCAGAATAAAAGGCTGTTAGGCTGTTTATTTTTAGTTGGCTAGGAAGCCGGTGAGGAGCGCTCAGCTCTGAGAGCCTGGTTCTGACCAGACTCCCTTGAAGCCCGGTTCCGTCATTGTCTTGCTTTCTTCATGGGTGATAAGTCTCTAAACATGCGGGCCTGTGGAAGCGCAGAGCCAACAATAGCAAAGCCCTCTTTTCCACTTCTTCCATGTACAAATTGGCCACGATGGGTGAAA
>NW_005187405.1:3343015-3344692 GCF_000239375.1 Pundamilia nyererei
GGTTGTGTAAAGCGCTTTGGGGTCCTTAGGGACTAGAAAAGCGCTATACAAATACAGGCCATTTACCATCTATCTAAACACACACACCACATTATATATCATCTGCATCTTTAAAAATATATTGCATTTGACATATAATTTTCATAATTTTTCTTTTTAAAGTAGATGGTTTCTGTTCTTCCTTTACAGCAAAAGGTCTGATCTCTAGTCGTTCAACTCTAAAGCGTAGAACACGATGTATGAACTACATCTTATTCTATGCCGTTATTCACATCACTGGTTATAATAGATGAGACTCCCTTTTTTTTAAACTTCAGTTTCACCTGCACACACTGAAAGTAAAGTGTCTTTATATCACATTAAAACAGTGACACAGAAGAAGCTTCTCGGATGAGAGATGGAAACGTCTTCAAGCAACTTAAAGAAGTCCAGACGCTTTTCTTTCCAAGCTATTAGTACAATAAATACTTTTTTTATTACCTGGATAAAGAAAGTTTATTAACTTTATGACTGCTCATCACTGCTTTTTCTACCTGACAATGTTTAGTGTCCGCCTGCTGGGCTGGGGTCGGCATTCACTCAGCTTTAACTCTGGGTTATTGGGGTGGGCTGAACCACCATACCATCCAGAACGATCCTGTATTGTGTTGGTAGCCAGTGTATTTGAAATAAAACAGGATAGATGTGTTGTTGCCTTTTGAACCGAGAGACCTGAACAAATACACAGCGAGTTAGAGTTCTTCCAGCCATAAGCTTCAGGTCAAAGTGTTGGACCAGCATAAATATTATGCCACCTATGGTGACCCCTACATTTAATCAAGGATGTAGATTTGGCATGGACGGAAGGGACATGTCCCCACCAATAATTTGATCTCTTCGAGTAAAGAAAAACAAACCCGATAGAAAGAAAAAAAATGCCTGTCAACGTCTCATTCACTTAGCAGTGAACAAAGAGTTACATTACGTTCTCTACTGGAGTCCTACCTCATGTGACAAATATGGTCAATGTGATTGGCTGTGCCTTTCAGGGAGCTCTGTTTAGTTTTAGCAGCGGCAAGCCTGCGCTGCGAGGACCTGCAAGGAGGAGAGCAGGATGGCAGCAAGGAAGAACCTGGATATAAGAAAGTATTTTTCAAAGAAACCTGTAAGTCACTTAAAGTCAAGTTCACTCATAAAATGTGTCCGTCATAATAACGTTACAGGCTATGCTAAGCTTTGGCCCACATCAGTCTAAAATTGTATGTAACCATGAATAACTTGTTTTGGAAACTAACTGCACAACAGGCAGCACTATTAGTTATCTCAGTCTCTCAGAGTAGCATTTCTAATTTTGATTGAAACTGTCAGAGAAAACGGCAGCTTTGAGCAAGCCAGGATATTAGTTTACAGAGGCTGTTAAAATTAAATGTCTAACATTAAAATGTTGGTGACACAATAATTTCATCTTAGTGGTAGTGATATTTTTATAGGGTTAATTTTTGAGACAAAATATCATGAGGTAGTCATGATTTTGAAAATAATCCACCTTGTAGTGCAGTTTGCACAAATTGTCAAAAGTCAAGATCTGCACAAATTGAGAGAAACACTGAAGCAGCTCCCCATTTTATTCTTTGTGTCATGTATGTCCTATTTGTCAGGTGACAGAAGAACCAACACAAAGCTCAGAGAGCAATGGTG
>NW_005187405.1:3345454-3347570 GCF_000239375.1 Pundamilia nyererei
TTCACAAAGCACATATGTACTCTTGCTCCACCAGATGTTGTGTTAAACATAAAAATTTCACTACGATTTTTCATGGTTGCAGAAATGAATCTATGGTGGATAAAATAAAATTAATATCAAATTAAATGATAAATAGATGTAAGTTGCTTACTAAGTTGGTGGTTTGTCACAGCGGAGCTGTGCTTTCATAAATATGTACTTAAGGTGAGTTGCAACATCTGATCAGACATTTAATAAAACTGCTTTCAGAGAATTTATTTTCAGCTGTCACCAACAAGTATCACTGAGGCTGGAACAAACTATCAGGGGTTAAAACCTCTGAGGCAGGTATGAAATATTGCCTTCTTCTTCATGTGCTTTCCCCTCATAGTATATCTGTTTATCTCTGTTGATGCAAATTCTGCTGTGAGCCTGTGGATTTCTTTTCACCAGTCTTGACAAAAAAAGAAGAAAAATATATGCAGATGCATTCATTATCTTTCTGCCATGAAACACTCAGCTGTCCTCACCACTGACACTATGGAGAGTTTACAAGGACTCGACTCAAAGAAGTCAAACCATACCTGATTTAAAGTGGGCCGATCATTTTTTGTAAGTTACATTCAAATGTTTTATTTGTGAATATATTGTTGGGTAAAACTAGTTTCCTGTTTGTGACTGGCAGAGAAAAAAGAGAAACAGAAAGGAAATTAAAAGCTGCATATTTGCATGGTTCAGATTAAAGTTCAAATTAAAGTTGCTTGATGTACTGAGCTACATCACACACTGAGGTTTCTGTGGTTATTTTAGAGCAAAGTGCCAAAAATATCAATCAGAGGATCTAGCATCTTCATCTATGTAACTGTGGTTTAACAGAAACATCACATCCGTTTGAGACTGCAGCCTTTAGACGTCTGCAGAGAACTGCAGCTTTCAAGAAGTAACCTTCACTTTAGCTTTCTCTTTGTTGTGAATTACAGAACTGGTAAGAATAACTAATTCATTTTATTCCATCTGCCTCACAGTAAAATATTAGCTTCATTTGTCATGGTCACGCAAATTACAAAACTTAAAAACAAGAACAACAACAGACTGTACAGATAAGTCGTCCATGTAAAAATTGAGGAAACAGTTTATTTGAACAATTTCTGAATGTAAGAACAGTTTATGAACACACATCAGTATGCTGTTTCAGCATTTCTTTCAGCTGTTTTAATGGATTTTTGTAATAATAAAACAAACCGTCTGTCAGTAACTTTCAGAGATGAACACAGTTTGAACACAATCCTTCATTTCATCTAGATTCAGGTGTTCAACTCACTCACTCACTCTAATGCTGCACATATTCTCTCAATTCATTTAGATGCCAAACGAAACTTGTTATAATTTGCTTTGTGTTTGTTTAGATAAAGGATCACATGACACTGCACAGTGTTGCTGTTCTACATGCACAAGTCTAAAATGATTATATCTTACTTTTAAACAAACCAATCCACAAAGTTTTTACAGAGTCTTTACTTTTAAATGCTAGGAAGGAGGAGGAGGAGGAGGAGTTTTAAGGGGAAAAAACAGTGTAAAGTGTTTGGGTAGACCCCAGACTGAACATTTCTGTCACATATGACTCATTTTACACAGAACACATTTTGAGTCTCAGCCATGTGGAGACAACAGAGAAACTTCTATTTGGCCATCGGTGAGATGAACTTTATATCATTTAATTATTTTCTTTCTTTGCTATATTAACAGAGTTTGATAGAGGACAATCAGTGTTCAGTTCCTTAAAGGTTTTCTGTTATTTATTGTATCCAAATTAGAAACAAGAACAGTTCATTATTTCAGCATAATAAGTTATATTTTCTTTTCTACAGTCTCGTATCTGTTTGCATCTTCAGTGTCTGCAGGTCAGTCAATTTTTCTGTGAATAATAATATATATTTAAAGTAAACTGTGCATAAGTGAAAGCACCAGACTGACAACAGTTCTACCAACCAACATATAAATAATTTTGCTATATTAAATTACATTAAATCAAGTTTTTTCCCTTCTGTTTTGTTCTTTTGATACATGCAGTGCCTCATGTTTATCTAATTTTTTGATTAGATTAATTCTATATTTCTTTTATTATTATTATTTTTTT
>NW_005187405.1:3348945-3352897 GCF_000239375.1 Pundamilia nyererei
GGTGAAGTAGCTTTTTTGGCCACAATTAAACACATTCTTAAGTAAAATTAACTTAATAATTTTCGACTAGAACACAAAAATTTTAGTTGATCCAACGTGAATTTTATGTATAGTGAAGTTACTTTTTGGCCACAAAAAAACCACATTCTGAGTAACATGAACTTAATAATTGTCAACAAATACACAGGAATTTAAGTTGATCCAAGATTATATTTATGTATGGTGAAGTAACTTTTTGATCAAAATAAAACACATTTATAATTAAAATGAACTTAACTGTCGGCATAAATAGTATTTATGTTGGTCAAATATGATATTTTGGTTACAGTGTAGTAATTTTTTGGTCCTACAGGAGATTGGGCATTTACCTGTTTCCCAGCAGGCTAAGTCGCTCCAAAATACAACCTTGATCATTTGGCTGTGTCTTATTACCATGACTACCGCGTGGGCAGGCTCATGCATGGTGGTGCCTGCCCACAAAGAAGTCAAGGTTCTAAGACCTTAGAAACTTGTCGATCACTTTTTTCCCCAAACGAAGGTCAGCCTTAACATGCGCTGTGTGTGCTCTTGTGTCATGACCTTCGGAAAAAGAAATGGATGTTGTGTGTATTTGTTTGAATGCAGCAGATGTGATGCCAAATACCTGGACATCAGCTAAGGGACTTGTACCTGGTGCTCAGAAAGAATAGAAATTCAGACAGATGTATTCAAATGAGTTAGGCCCATTTAATTACAATAACAAACATCACAATTCTTTAACTCTGTCATCCCGGAGTAAGTAGGACCACTTCCTTACTAAAACGTTGCTTTGGGTGGAATACGTTGAAATGAGATGCCAGGGAGTATATCACTCCTTACACCATCTGCGCCTGCAGCAAATTAAGCACTTATATAAAATACTAATAACCTATTAACATAATAATAAAATTGCAACACAGTACTAGTTTTCAGTTCATTATGTTTGTTTTTTTAAACTATTTAAACTATTAAACTATTTAAACTATTTTAAACTATTTAAATTGTTTTACGATTTTAAACTTGAAAGGAAAAAAATCTACTCCTGTTCATTGACTTAATATATATATTTTTTCAAAACTTATTTAAAACTCTGCTTAAATGGCATAATAATTAAAAGATTTAAATTGAATCATACTGTCAAGGCCAGTATGATTCAATATGGGAGATCGGTTACTTATCAGAGTGAGGAGTCAGAAAGAGAGTAACCCTACCATGGTGAGTGTCTTCCTTGAGTATGGAGGCAAATAGTTGTGAGAGGCGGGTGTCTGAGTGAGTGTCCAGGGCACCTGATTCATACCTGGGGGCAGGCGTCCAGCGCCGGTCAGCGTAACAATGGTCTGAGAAGCAGAGCAAAGCTTTCCGAGTACATAGCTAAATTTGTTGGGTGCGCTGCGTATGGTGTTGCACAGACAGGACTGCCGGGTCAAACTCATTCTCAGGAAATAGTGGTGGTTGGTATTCAAGGGTTACCTCAAAAGGAGAAAAGCCTGTAGCGGAGGAGGTGAGTCAACTGTGTGAATTCAATCCAAGGAAGTTGCTAGGATAAGGTGGCCGGGTTATGGGAAGTCACATGGAAAGTGTACCACTAACACTGACACCAATTGAGGTGCAGAAGGCCTTCCAAGTCTGGAAATTGAACTGTGGCCCTCGATTGCAGACATTTCCTGTGGGACTGCATGGAAGCTTAAAACATGGACAAGCAGATTAGCTGTTTCTGTGGCAGTGGGTAGTTTCTAACCCTATGGTAAGGATTACTGTTTTTCTGAGGACATGGGTAAACCGCTGACGACATCTAACATGATGTGAGACCATTGTGTAGATAGTGGTTGAAGGAGGCTATATGGGCGCTGAGTGCTTAATTTGCTGCAGGCGCAGATGGTGTAAGGAGTGATATACTCCCTGGCATCTCATTTCAACGTATTCCACCCAAAGCAACGTTTTAGTAAGGAAGTGGTCCTACTTACTCCGGGATGACAGATGAATTTTGCTGTGTGGCCCCAGTGGATGACAGCAGAACAGGCTACTGTGAGAAAATAGTGTCATCTGCGGGGCCGGGTACCAGAATCAGGCTGATCAGTGTCCAGGGGCAATTTCGACCCTGTTGTGGCATTTGGATGTTTAAGAAGAAGGGAAAGTTTTAGGAGTGACGCTGTGAGAGAAAGTGGGCAAGCGAAAGAAAGAGAGAGACCGTGTTTTCATATGTGAGACATTAATGACGTTTAGTGTGTTTGGAGGCTATAGTTAGTGTGTTGTGTAGTTGTTGTTTTGTTTTGTGTGTCAGTTATACTGCTGAATGGTACATGGCCTGCCACATTTGCTCCAAAAAAGCCATCAAAGGCAGATTCCAGTGTAAACACTGTCTCCACATGGAAAACAGGACAGATACACGTCCTGTAGTCAGACCTGCAGGGTTTAGGCCTGTGGTGTTGTCCTCTATCTTATAGTGGACAGAAACTATTTGTTTGGAGTGGGACAAATAATTTGCAAACCTTCTTATTTGATGAAGAACACCTTATTGTTCTGTAAATAGATTTAAATGATTATATAAAAAACACCTGAGGCCTTGGCTGCATTTTTAGGTAAATAGTACCAGATAACTTTGTTGTTTGCAAAACCTGTGCATAATTTTTAGAAATGTAAAATTTCTATTTGGATTTCAAGTTATGACAATGATTTGTTAAACATGTTTGTGGGTTTTACAGTAAAAAAAATATAACTTTTTTTCTACTAGATCATTTGTGCTAATATAGTATGTCAAAATGAAAACAATAACTCAAATTTCAGATATTTGAGGTTGTGAAGATACCAAACAAAGCAAAATAAACAATGAAATATAGAGGTAGAATCAAAAGTAGTCAAAAACGGCCAAATATACCCTGGACCCCAGAGGGTTAATGAACAGACCAAAACGAAGGCACCAGTTGTCCCCCTTTCTGATTTTTTTATCACAAAACTTACAATTATTTGCAACTTCAGATATTTTGTTATAAAAATGAATGTGATCTGTACCAGCTGTCTTTTAATGGGCCACACAAACAAAACAGAAACATAAATAAAATCATTAAACCAGGAGTAACCTAAACTTAGAGTCAGCCTGAAGATCCAGTCCAGCCGGTGCTACACAGGTGAAGATGTTTGGACACTTGTTGAGAAATTATTTTTTAATCCAAGTGCTGTAGACAATTCTGGTTCACAGTAAAACATAATGAAATCGTTTCTACCCACTCTTGGAAAAGTGGCAGATAATAATTTGTAAATAATGACATATTTAGATTGTCAGGTCTTTGTCTAATATATGCATTTATATGTTGTGTGTTTATTGAAGTTTTCACTACAAGAACTGGAAAGAAAAGTTTTAAAATCAGGTCTCTACTATCAAGTTAGCACACGTTTAATCCAAACATATGTTTGTGTCATTGAGAAAAAGAAGTCAGGACATTGTCACAACTGAATATAAACAGCTACATTCAAGCACAGTTCATTACATCTGAATAAACATAATGTCCAGACAATATGTAATAAAAGTAAAAATAGGTGCAGCTCAAATTGATATCTGTTTGGGACAATATCCTGAGTATCCTCTCTCAGATTGCTGACAAAATCTGTGCACCTTAATGTTTGCACCACACAGTTATCAATTACAGACACTAACACCTCCACACTCTGTTTTGCTGTACTTTCCACAACTTTTGCTGCACTTTGTAAATATAGACAACAACAACAAAACTTTATTTATATAGCACATTTAAAAACCAATGGTGTACCAAAGTGCTTAACATGTAAGAGAGTAAGATGAAGTAAGAGGGAAGGATGAGGGCTATGGCAAGGTACCAAAACATGTTAGCAGGTTCGATGGCATTAAAGCACAAAAGCAAAAGAAATGCATATAAAAGCATAAAAGAGCAATAAGTGTAAGGGATAAAACAGCCAAAAA
>NW_005187405.1:3369078-3370277 GCF_000239375.1 Pundamilia nyererei
TGCCTTCATATTTATCTGTCTCGCTCATGTCTGCGGTAGGCTTGCTTAGCATAGGGGTCTAGCCTTAGGACCCTTACTGGATACAGACGCCCCAGGCAGGAATCGAACTTGCGATCCTGTGTTCCAAAAATAGGAACAATTTGTGAAAGTATTTTGTAGACTTCCAAGCGTCTGATTGCTCTTTCAACATGGATTCTTACATTTGCAATCCAACGTGTGTATGTTACCTGTTCCTCAGTTAGCTGTATACGTTTTTTTGTGAAAGCGGGTATTACTAATCTAACTTTTCTCTCAAAGAGTAAGTCTTTAATTGTAAAACCTCTATCTGCCATGATTTCATCACCAGGTTTTAGGTATGTTAATATTCCAGAGTCCATTGTGATAAATTTGTCACTACATCGGCCACCATATGCCGCAGACACAAACATGATTAGTCCACATGGTGCAACAGCAACCAAATATTTGACTGTGTTGTGTGAATAATAATGGCTGTATCATTCCCCTCTTGAGCCCAGATTTCTGGGTTTCTGTAAAAGGGTCTCACTGCAGTCTATAATGCATGTAGTATTTGGAAAGTTCTTCTTGAAGGCTTCAGGCATAGTTGCTTGAATAGTTTCTTTTGGCAGCCATGGAATTAATGGTCGGAGAACTTCCTCCAGCTTGTCTAACCAGTGTGAGATGATCTTGCTGGCCATGCTTTGTGATATATGAAACTGGCGGCTTAGGTCACCTATTAGACGGTTACTCTTTAATTTCATAAGTGTCATGAGGACTTGATCTCGGACAGACATTGTAAATTCATTGTTGCCATATCCTTCCAGTGTCGACACAAGTGTGTTAAATGTTTCTACGGCTATCCCAGTGTACAGCAAAGCGTCTGCATCATTTTGAAGAATGAAATATGCAACTTCATCACACTGAGTCATCTTATCCTGCACGTCTTTCCTGCAAGACCTGTTGCAGTATTGATGGTCTTGTTGCGAAGGATCCTCCCACTGTGTGTGGACTGAGTGCAGATGTGGCTCAAGGGGTTGTGTGAAGATGCTGGACTGGTCTAATTCCACTGAACGTAACACTGTGGAGTCTGAATAAGACAAAAATATGATCAGATGGACAATCAAACTGTTAGCGTAAGAGAAACTGTAAAGTGTCACTTAGCTTATTATATTTTTGAGTGAAATTTCTCATTCTACATTTTT
>NW_005187405.1:3370918-3376737 GCF_000239375.1 Pundamilia nyererei
CTGCCAGCCACGCTAGTTTCCGATCCTCCTTCCGCGGCATAGAGTGCAGTGCGTAGGGCGGTGGGCACGGACAGGCCTTTCTAAGTTGTTGATGCTCAAGGCAAAATGTTTCTAATGCGTTTTTCAGTTTTCTTGAATTATTGTGGCAGCCGACGACAGCACACGTTGAACCTGAGCTTATCTTCGAACAGGTAAAGCCACTTATTACCGCACAAAGTAACGGATTTTGTTGTTAGCAACGACTGAACGCAACGGAAGTATAAAACCGGACAACGGAAGTAGTGGTCTGTCATGGCAGCCTACGTACGCTCTTACAGAAACCTGTGGATAGGGATGGGGAGGTTATTCCATAGATCGGGTGCAGCCAAGGCAAATGCGCGGTCACCTCTAGTCTTCAGCCGGGATCTCGGCAGCATCAAGAGTGACTGGGAAGATGATCTTAGTGCTCTAGTAGGGGTGTATAATCTAAGTAGGTCAATGAGGTACAATGAGAGAACCTGAAAAGACATGGAAAAGACATGGAAATAAATTAATAACTAATGTAATAATTAGTAATTAATTGTATGACAATGTTAACCATTCTTAAAACAATTACACATGAGTTTTTTAACATCAACAAAGTTTAAATGAAAAAATAACTGATTATTTGATATTTTGGAAAACAAATTTTAAAGTAAAACTAGTATTTCTAACTGAGCTATGAAAGCATGAATAAATAAAATGAGTGGAAAATATTTACGGAAGAAATTGAAATCTCAATAAAAACAATTTTTAAAAATTTGAATTCAGAATTTAAAAAAAAAAACGATTGTTTTTTTTTAAGTTATTTAATTTCCTTTTTCAATTATTTATTAGATTTGCTTTGTCATGCTGATACTCCACACATATGCTTCTAAGTTTTAGCTCATATAATGACCAATTTACACCATTATTGCTTCTTTGACTTAAAATAAATAAGTAAATAAGTAAATAAATAAATAATAATAATAATTAAAAAAATATTTTAAAAAAACACAGTTTAATCTGATCTTTCTTTTGTCAGATGCTCAGATAAGATTAGTTAATCCTGAGAAGTCTGGGTCAGCTCGTTGCTCCGGAAGAGTTGAAATCTATCACAAGAACAGCTGGGGAACAGTCTGTGATGATGTCTGGGACATAAATGATGCTCAGGTGGTCTGCAGACAGTTAGGCTGTGGACCAGCACTGGAGGCCCCCCGATCAGCTCAGTTTGGTGAAGGAACACAACAAATCTGGCTGGATGATGTGTCCTGTTCAGGAAGTGAAAGTTCTCTAACTGAGTGTCAGCACAGAGGATTTGGTTTACACAACTGTAGACATCATGAGGATGCTGGTGTCATCTGTTTAGGTGAGATGCTTTTTGTCTCATACACAGTATTCAATAACAAAATGGTCCATGCAGCTGTAATCAGGACAGAAATCTGTGTGTTAATTATTACAATGTATACAGTGTTGCTTTTTAGCTTCACTTCCTGTTCTTTTCTCTTGTTTTTTGTTCATGTGTTCATTTTCGTCTATAGAAGCATGCATCTCATTCCCAATCACTGTGTGTGTATTTATACTTTATTCTCCCTAAAGGGAAGGAGTTTGTAATTGTTTCTCTGTGTATTTGTTAGCAGTCAGCGTCCACAGTTTACAAGATATCTTATTAGAATTTTGTGTGATGGTAGATACCAATGACAGCTCGAGCTGTTTTCATTTTTGTAAAAATCAGGTCGACGTCACACTAAAATCAGTAAAAACTTTATATTACCTACAATTTTTTTATGTCTTCAAACTTCACACCAGTACACTAGGCTTTTGGGATCGTGTGTATATAGGTTAGCTAAGCACTTGATCTTGACCTTCACTGTTCAAGTCCAAGGTCAAAGTTGACCCAGAAAAAAATGTCCAGTAACCACATCAAGTAATATATCATATGAAAAGGACTAAAGAGAGCTGTTACAGCATCATTGTGATGCCATAACTGGCTGACATATTGTAATAAAGGCAGGCTGACATCAGCGTGCTGTGATTAAAACAATGTTTTAGTACAACACTTGTCCATCAGGGGAGCTGTGCTCAGATTTTTGTAACAGCCAATGAAGGCTCACTTTTTGAGGTTTATTCTGTCTCAGTGTCTTACATTTGGATACTCAGTTGACGTAGTTGACAGTGTTCAGATGTTGTCATTTGTTTCTTGTTTACCTTCAAATTACTGAGTCAGCACAGAGGATTTGGGAGAAACTACTGTGGACATTATTGTGATGCTGGTGTCATCTGTTTAAGTTAGATGCTGTAATGATTTTGAGTTTGGGGTTTTCTAGTTTTGTTTATACTAAATTTACTCTATTTTGTATTGTTTACGATCAGACTTTTTTTTGGTGTTTTAGGTAGTTTACCCCCATTCTGTTCCCTCAGTCTTGTCTCTTGTTTTTGGCTGCTATCTTTGTGTCAAGTTTGTGTTTAACTTCTTTAGTCTCCTTACCCCTGATTTGTTCTTGTCTCTCCATTTGTTGCCTGTTCCCTCATCAATGTGTTTGTATGTATTGTCTTGGTTTTTCACTGCTTTTTGACCATTTAGCTGTGTGTCCTTTTCCCCCCCAAAAGGCTTATTAGCTCCAGGTTTCTGCCAAATCATTTAACAGAAACCAGGAGCTAACAGCTCATACTCATAATTAATGACTCAGATTGAGCATAAATCTGAGTTTTTGTATTTTGCTATTTTGCTCACTTACGTTCAGAATAAAGTTGCCTTTAGTTTTACACTCCTGCTTTCGCAGTTCTGGATTTGAGTCATAACCTGCACAGCAAAGCGTGAAAGATGCTTTCTTGGATTATAAACAGTATTCAGTAACAAAATGGTCCATGCAGCTGTCATCCAGAGAGAAATATATCTGTTACATATTATGCTTTAAAACTGAGGATAACTTTTCTTCAAAAAAGCTGGCATGTGATTATATGTGGCTATCATTAGTTATATTGTATGTTTGAGTCGAGCATCAAAGGGTTTAAACTTGAAACCTCTCATTCACTGTAAAAATACCAACAGCTTTGTGAAAAATGCTGTTGTGGTGCAGTTTCTGCCATGTCCACTGGTTTCCACTGGCTTCTAGTTATTTCTTGCTTTATTTCCTCACTGTGCCTCTGCTCTCCTGTCTGTGTCATGATGTTCAGTGTTAGTTATTTCTGCTTGCTTATTTTATTATTTTTCAGACAAGTATATCTCACACAGATGATAGAGTAGTTGTATTCATGAAAATTCACTAAATATTACAATCATACTTGAGTATATCCTTTATACTTTTTGTGCTTAGAAATCAGATTAGCTGGGTATCAGCCTGCTCGTTGCTCTCCAAGAGTTGAAATTTATCGCAACAACAGCTGGGGAACAGTCTGTGATGATAACTGGGACATAAATTATGCTGAGGTGGTCTGCAGAGAGTTAGACTGTGGACTGGCACAGGATTCCATAATAATAATGAAGGTCAATCAAATGGACCAATTCAGCAGGGCCGTGAGGATCCACTTGGTAAAGTAAATCCGTTGGGCATCTTTCTTGGCCTTCAGACAATAATTCTGATGGTTAAAGAACCAAATGGGACAGGCAAAAAAAAGAAAAAAGAAAAAAAGAATGATCCTCCCGGCGGTAACACACGTTCCAGCCTTGTATTCCAGCCCTAACCATAACCTTATCCCTAACCTTAACCACAACCTTAATGGTCTTAGATAGTGTTTTCCAAAGTGATTCATGGTGAGAAAGTAAAATAAATGTACATGTGTAGATTCAGTCCAAACGGTTCTCATGTTTCCTACTGTTTCCGAACACTTAACATAGAGACATGTCAGGTGCCCGAAAGCATAACATACCGACTATTTGTCACATAGCATAACATTTTATGCTTTGAGGATGAGAACGTGTGGTTCACACATACATTTCTAAGTTTTAGCTCATTTAGTGACACCTTTACACAAAATGCTTCTTTAACTTAAAATAAAATAAAATAAGAAACACACAGTTTAATCTGCTCTCTCTTTTGTCAGATGCTCAGATAAGATTAGTTAATCCTGATAAGTCTGAGTCAGCTCGTTGCTCTGGAAGAGTTGAAATCTCCTACAACAACAGCTGGGGAACAATCTGTGATGATGACTGGGACATGAATGATGCTGAGGTGGTCTGCAGACAGTTAGGCTGTGGAACTGCTCTGAATGCCACTCGATCAGCTCAGTTTGGTGAAGGAACACGACAAATCTGGCTTGATCATGTGGAGTGTTCAGGAAGTGAGAGATCTCTAACTGAGTGTCTACACAGAAGATTTGGTTCACACAACTGTAGACATCATGAGGATGCTGGTGTGATCTGTTCAGGTGAGATGTTTTTTGTTTCATACGCAGTATTCAGTAACAAAATGGTCCATGCAGCTGTAATCAGGACAGAAATCTGTATGTTAATTATTATAATGTATACAGTGTTGCTTTTTAGCTTCACTTCCTGTTCTTTTCCCTCTTTTGTGTTAATCTTTGTTTATTTTCGTCTATAGAAGCATGCATCTCATTCCCAATCACTGTCTGTGTGTCTATACTTTATTCTCCCTCAAAGGGAAGGAGTTTGTAATTGTTTCTCTGTCTGTTTGTTAGCAGTCAGCGTCCACAGTTTACAAGACTTTTTTTTTTTTAAATTTGTGTGATGGTAGATAGATAGATACCAATGACAGCTCGAGCTGTTTTCATTTTTGAAAAAATCAGTTCGAGGTCACACCTAATGTGAAAATCAGTAAAAACGTTATATTACATCATTGTGATGCCATAACTGGCTGACATATTGTAATAAAGGCACGCTGACATCAACAAGGTGTGATAAAAATGTTTCGGCACTTGTCCATCAGGGGAGATATGCTCAGATCTTTTGCAACAGCCAATAAAGGCTCACTTTTTGGAGTTTGTTCTGTCTCAGTGTCTTACATTTGGATGCTCAGTTGACGTAGTTGACAGTGTTCAGATGTTGTCATTTGTTTCTTGTTTCTTCAAATTACTGAGTCAGCACAGAGGATTTGGAAGAAACTACTGTGGACATTATTGTGATGCTGGTGTCATCTGTTTAGGTACATCTTTCATTTTCAAAGCCATGTTCTTATAATAGATTAGACTCCAATTTTGCTTCATAATCACCTGCACAAATAATGAATGACAATTGCTACCCCTAGCTTCATAACTCAGTAACAGGAGAAAAAAGTTGGGAAACAAAAGGCGACTCACCCCTTCGGCTTCAGCCTATGCACACATAAGCACTGAACCTATTTACACAAATCTGGCGGCTCTCAAAGAGGGCATGCTCACACATACACAGAGAACACGAAAAGTTTGGAAGCCAGGGCTGGGTCTGAGTCAGCTGTCAATCTGATCACTTTCGCACTCCCTCGCTTCTCTCTCTCTCCTCTCTCGGCAGCTGTTGGAGTGGCTTTAAACCCAGTCACATGATACATGAACCAATCAGCAGCCATTTATGGGCAGAAATCTGTGCCATCAGAAACTGAATTTGAATAAGTTAAATCTGAATTTGAATTGCTCAGATTGAATCTGAATTGTAACTTGAATAAATGCTTTTGAAAACTGAATTTGAATTAGTCTAATTTGAAATTGAATTTATGGTTTGAAAATGATCATCACTAAATTTAAATTGGATTTTCCATCCATCCATCTTCATCCGCTTTATCCGGGGCCGGGTCGCGGGGGCAGCAGCCTAAGCAAAGAGGCCCAGACCTCCCTCTCCCCAGCCACCTCCTCCAGCTTATCCGGGGGAATACCAAGGCGTTCCCAGGCCA